>NC_058133.1:395007339-395056955 GCF_016433145.1 Gracilinanus agilis | reverse complement strand
GGCAGCTGGGTAGCTCAGTGGAGTGAGAGTCTGGCCTAGAGACAGGAGGTCCTAGGTTCAAACCCGGCCTCAGCCACTTCCCAGCTGTGTGACCCTGGGCAAGTCACTTGACCCCCATTGCCCACCCTTACCACTCTTCCACCTATGAGACAATACACCGAAGTACAAGGGTTTAAAAAAAAATGAGTATATCTTTCCCTTCTCACATGGTTCACTTTCCTTTCCATAAATCAGACAAGAAAAAAAGCTTCTCCTTCTGAATATACAAAAAAATGCCTCATATAGCAATTACTTCTCTATAAATAAATATTTGTGTGGAAATATATACATATGTTTTTGAATATAACATTATTCATGGTGACTAACATCCATGTGTGGCTATGACAGAGAAAACTAAAGCTTTGTCAGCTCACTTTTCTAAACTACGCACACATAGAAACTATACTTACTTTTGTGAACACAATCACTACCAAAAGAAGCCTTTTAAAAATATGCCTTTCAAATTTATAAGAATATAAAGCATTTCCCAATTAAAAAATGGTAGATGGCTAAAGGTTATGAACAGGTAGTTTTCCCATGGAGAAATTATAACCATTGAGAGTCATATAAAAAAATGCTTCAAATCTCAGTTGATTAGAAAAATGCAAATGAAAACAACTCTAAAATACCACTTCCCACCTATCAGACTGGCTAGCTAGCATGACCAAAAAGGAAAATGATGATAAATGTTGGAGGGGATCGTGGGGAAACAGGGACACTAATACACTATTGGTGGAACTATGAACTGATAAAAACCATTCTGGAAAGCAATATGGAACCATGCTCAAAGGTCCATGAAACTATGCATACCATTTGACCTGGCAATACTACTATTGGGTCTGTATCCCAAAGAGATCAGAGATAGGAAGAAAGGACCTACTTGTGAAAAAATATTTTTAGCAGCTCTTTTTGTAGTAGGAAAGAATTGGAAAACTGAGAGGGCTGTCCGTCAACTGGGAAATGGCTAAACAAGTTGTGGTTTATGGTTGTAACGGAATACTATTTCACAATAAGAAATGACAAACAGGATGAATTCAGAAAAGCCTGGAAAAACTTATATAAACTGATGCAAAGTGGAATGAGCAGAACCAGGAAAACAACATATATAGTAATAGAAATATTATATGATGATCAACAGGGAAGCAAAGCAAGTTTCTAAGCTAACTCCAAGAGACTCACAGTAAAAAAATGATACCCACAGTTAAAGAAGGAACTGTTGGAAACTGATTGCAGATCAGGCCATGCCAACTTTTACTTTATTTCCTTCATGAGTTTTTTATTGTATGTGCGATATATGTCTTTCCATCTTTCCATGGGGTATATGGAAATATGTATTGCATCAAATCATCTGTATAATTTATGTCAGATTATTGCTTTGGGGAATGGTAGGAGGGAGAGAATCTGAATTTGAAAATGTCAGAAAGCAATTGTCAAAAATTATTTCTATATGTAATTGAAAAAAAGGATTGTTTCAAAAAATATGCCTATCAGGAATTGACTCTTCAACTAGATGAGTTGCAAAAATATTTCATCCCTCTGGAACTTAACTAGCTCAGAAAGATAATATTGCTGTGGGAAAATGTCAAGTAAATAAGATAAAGACAACTAGGCAAACATTTAATCAAGAATGTAAAAAGGGATAAATATATGTACACAAGGTACATATGTACAAATTGACAAATATGAAGTGACCACACAGAAATAGCACGGGACCTCAGAGTTGGAAAGAAACCCAAAAGCCATCTAATTCAACCTATGCCTAAATAAGAATTCCTTTTCTGAAAAGCAATTAATACAGCCCTTACTTTAAAAATTCCATTCATACTGAAACTCACTACTTCTAGAAGCAGTCTGATCCACTTTTGGCTAACAATTAGAGCTGGAGACTTTTCCTTTTCAAGCCTAAATATGCTTCTTTGCAACTTCCAGCCATTGGCTCTACTTATGTTTTCTCATCCAAGCAGAATTATTTTAATCCTTCTTTTAAAAAAATATTTTTATTTATTTTCTTAATTTCTCAATTACATTGAAAAATTTAACATACATTTTTAAAATTTTGAGTTTCAAATTCCCCCTCTCTCTTCTCACTCCGCCCCTACTTCTTGCAAAGGCAAGCAATGATATCAATTATACATGTGAAGTCACACAAACATGTTTCTATGTTAACCATGTTACAAAAGAAAATATACTCAAGAAACCCAAGAAAAATAAAGAAAATTAAAAATATGCTTAAATCTGCATTCAGAGTTTATCAGTTCTTTCTCTGGAGGTGGATAGTATTTTTCATCATGGGTCCTGTGGAATTGTCTTGAAATCCCTCTTTCAGATTTTAGCATTTTAAATATTTGAGGACAACTATAATGACTCCTAAGTCTTCTATTTTCCAAGCTAAACAACCCCACCCAGGTGCTTCAATTGATGCGCATGTTTGTGATATGAAGGCCTTTCATCATCTTGGTCCTTGATCACCATGCTTTCCAGTTTAGCAATGCCTTTCCTAAGTTCTGAATGTATCATCTCTCTCTTCCAAACAAACAAACAAACAAACAAACAAATAAATAAATGAACTCCTTGAAAGCAAGGAGCATGTCATTTTTTGTTCTGGTATATCCGACACCTTACAGATAGCAGAACCTTGATTTTATTTGTTATTTAAACTAAATTGTTCCTCACTTAGCCCAAGTCTAAGTAGGACAAGCCTAGGTCCTGCTCTATATAATAGCTCTTCAAATACTTGAAAATAGTGATCATAAGTCTTCTCTGTAATTTCTTCAATTGAACCATGTATGTCATGACCTCCTGGAGTCCTTGATCATCTAGGTCACCCTTCTCTAGATAATACTCTTAAGTATCTCTCTCATTCTGTACTTCATTCAAAAGGACTTAACAGCGAAATGGAAAAGGCAAAGGCAAGATCCAGACTCAACAACCGTATAAATTAAAATGGAAAGATGTAAGCTATATTCAGAGTGTAGTCTCTAGTTCTTAGACCCGGGGATGTGAGTAGAAAAGTAACACTTTGATAAATCTGTGAACTCATTGATATGGATATTCTCTCCACCAGCCTGAATGGCAATCCATCCAATGCCTGCCATCCTGAGACTATGTTAATTTTCCATAGGGAATTCACACAGGATGCTGGGAGCCGTATTCTAGGACACTGGATGGATACTGGCAGAGCACACAGGCTGCCTCTCCATTACCCTTTCTTATGTGACTATGCCAGCTTTTTTTCCTCTTCCTTCCCAGTTCTACATCTGTCTGGTGACATCCTTTACACCCCTGCTCCTGCTTAGGAATTGCTCAAGAGAAGTAAGTGGAAAACTAAGTGGAAAATCATTACCCTCCTGTCATTGATAATTTCATTCTTTTTGTATTTCTGTTACCAATATAGGCACCCCCACAGCCCTTTGGTCAGTACTTAGCCACTTATATTGGTATAATTATCTACTCTGTGTTAGAACATTTCTGCTAAAAACAAGTTTTTCTTGAAGATGTAGGAACAGAAAACACAATTTTACTAAATCCCACAAGACTGAAATTTTGCCAGTGGAGCTTAATGAGAGATGACTAGTTAAAAATACATTTCCCCATGGTAATGAGTGCAAGGGAACAATCCACACAGCGTGAATGCTGGTGTGGAATTGTCAATGAAGAAATGAAGATGACTATGTGCCCTTTATGAAGACACAAAATCAATAAAACAAATTTACTGCATTTACTGGCATGATTTTGTCTCTGTTCCTCTGTTTTTACTCCTAACAGCATGTTTGTGCTTGGGGAGGGGTGGGGGGTGGAGTGTGAAGGGTATTGTGGGAGCTTTGCCTTCTCAGTCCTTTACTACCCAGGGCAGCTTTTTCATTTGTCTTTGAAATCCCCCCCCCACCCACCCCCACTTACTAAACACTGTGATTCATCCTTGGACTCACACAGCAATCAGGCTGCCACTATTAGTGAAAGCTGGTAAGAGGTAATTAGTTTCTCGAACTCTTACCATCCCTCCTTTTTTGCAGCTCTTCAGCAAAGCTCTATTTCTGTTTGGGTGATAGAAGGAGGGAGGAGGAAGGTTGAAGACATTGCCAGTGTGAATGGGAGGTGTTATTTACATTTAGGATTTTCTTTCCTTTCAGATTCAAAATTTGGAACTTAAATCTTCAATCCAGGCTGGTGCTTGCCAGAGGACAGGCTCCTTGCTCCTTTCTCTCCAGAAAGCTCTGAGAAAGGCACAGCAGAATTGTACTCTTGAGGAAGAAGTAAGACCTATAAGAAAAAAACAAAAACTCAACTAAGGAAAGAAGGAAGTGACAGGCACCTGGCCATCTCTACCCCTCTCCCTCCCAGGGTGGAAGTAGATGTAATCTAGATATAAGCAAAAACGTCAGGACTGTTTCAGCTCTCCAGAAGTAGGATAGACTGCCTTGGGAGGTGGTAGATGCCTCTCTTATTTCTGGAGGTCTTCAGGCAGAGGTTGGAAGAGTAGCCACTTCTTAGGTGTATTGTGGACTAGATGAGGTCACCTCCAGCTGTTAGGGTCTGTGATTTCTCAAAAATTTGAAGACCAGCATTGATTAATCCCACTAGAGCCAGTGGCAAAGGCTCTTTTAATTTCACTGTTTTGGCTGACCCTACCCTTCAAAAGACAGTTGTATGATTTTTTTTTACCAGATTCATTCAGCAGTATGTGAGTAGGAGTGGAGGCAATGGATGGTGGGTATTAATCAGGAGGAAATTTTACAGGACAAGATTGGTAATATGGGTAACAAGGCAAGGGATTAAAGAAAAGATGTCAGTGTAAAGTTGAACTGGCTTATAAAGGGGTCAACACAGAGAAGGGTGGAAGCTTGGCCAAAATGCAAGGGTGATAGCCTGGCTGAGACCTAAGGAGTTAAAGTATTGGAGGACACAGGATAAAGAACAGGGTTTATGTTGGTTTATGTTTCAAGACAGAGATGGAATGACAACAGGTTATGATCAAATACATTTCAGAGTTCATAAACATGGAAGTGATGCATTTGTGAGTGAAAGGAATATGACCATCTTTGTGTATCACTAAGGAGGGACAGAAGTAAGTCTTGGAAAATGAGCAAGTTGAGGAACTGGGAGAATATGTTATTTGAGAGAATACTAGTATGCATATTGATGTCCCCTATTATGAGGTCAGGAGTTGAGAAAGAGAGAAAGATTTTGAGCCATGCACTGAACTCATTGAGGAAAGAAGGGGAAGAGTCCAGTAGACAATAGCCACCTGAATCTTTTTAGGAGTTAGCTGTTGAGTGAAATTCAAAGGAGGAGAGATTACCAAGTTGAGGAGGTAGCTAGAGAGCCTGGAAGTTGACAATGGAGAACATGGAGTATCCAAATTCCCCTTCCACTACTGATGAATCAGAGGGAAAGTGCTAAAAAGGGTGGTCAGGGAGATTGTTGTTTATCCTTCATTTCCAAGAGGACCAAAGTCATCACAGGATGATGACTTGACTCTTTCATGAATTTGATTGGAGTGAGGCAGAGTCATATGAAGTCATCACCCTCACTTTCTCTTCCAGAATCATCAAAGTCCAGTGGCAAGACAAAAGTCAGGATGACTGTCAGTGGCCCAGAATGCAATGGATGACCTTGGAATTTTTGATATCTGATCAAGCTCTAAGTGTTCTATAGCTCTTGCTCCAGCCACCTTCATGGCAGGGAGATTCTATTAACAGGAAGATTCTATTAACAGGAAGAACCAGAAGATGAAAGGAAATTGGAGGGAAAAGATTTAAGATATTTGCCTTTTCTAAAATAAAGTCAGTATTAGAAATTATTGAGAAGTTCAGGAAAAGATTATAATCTTTTCATTTTGGAGACCTGAATTAAGCCTGTAGAATTCCTAAGTAACATCATTTGGGAACTTTTTGCTCTAGTACGCAGGGGACATTTACTCATGCTTATAACACTAGTGCAGGCTTGTTGAAGTTTGAAAGAAATGTGACCCTTGCTATGAGTATTTTCAGCAAGCAGTGGTAAATAAATAACAGAAACTTGATCAGACAAAGATCACTCTTTGGGATGTAGATTTTGTGGAAAAGGGAAAACAAGGTTCCAAGGTGAGAGAGAGGGAATAAAGACAAAGAAGGAAGCAAATATTAAAAGAAGGAAAATGAGAAATAGAGAGGAGCCAGAACAAAGCTTAGATTTGCTTTAGGTATGATGGGAAAATTACACCCAGTATATCACTGTCTACCAGAGACTTGCCTAACTTGGGACTCTTGACTTTTCAAAAAGTAAATACTACCCCCATGCCCTGGGGAACAGGATTTTCTGGCATCAGAAATATGTGCATTTATTTTCAAGAGCGATATTAAGAAATGCCCTGCTTTCCACCCTTATGTTCCCTCCCCACTCACGCTCATCCCCCTTTACTTTCTTCTTATTGGAAAGAACTGAGTTAGAAAGTCCAAGGAGTTTTCATTCCTGTTTGGTAACAGTTGAACTCAGACTTTGGGAAAGTTACTGAAATCGTCCTCTCCATTTCATTTCCAAATTCACTGCCAAATCTTGTTTCTTCCACTACAGCATCTCTTGCAAATGCCCTCCTTTCTCCATTCATCTAGCCCTCACCCTCGTTTAGGCTCTCCTCCCTTCTCCTCTGGCCTGTTTCAATAACTTCCAAATCATTCTCCTTGCCTGGAGTTTCTTTTCTACCCCAGTCCATGCTCTCCATAGTTTCCAAAGTGATTTTCCAAAAGTACAAGCCTGGCCAAATGGCTTCCGATTACCTCTATGATCAAATATAAATTCTTCTGTTCAGTATTTAAAGCCCATCACAACCTGGCCCCAGTCTACCTTTCTAGCCTCATTATATGTTATTTTCTCTCATACACTTGACCATCTGGTCAAGCTGACTTTCAATCTGGCCATTTGATCTTTCCTTCTATGTAGCCCTTAATTCCCCTCTCCTCAATCTCTGCATACCTAAAATTCACTTTATCTTCACTTTTGATTTTAGAATCCCTAATTTCCTTCAGGACCCACTTTCTGCTTGAATTAATAATAATAATAATAATAGTTATATAGCACCTACTGTGTGCCAGACAATGTGCTAAATGCTTTCCAATGATTATCATTTGATCCTCCAACAACCCAGAGATATAAGAACTATTATTATCCTCATTTTACAGGAGGGGGGTGGGAAGCTGAGGAAAACAGAGATTAAGTGACTTGCCCAGGGTCGCACCACTAATGTTTGGGGCTAGATTTGTCCTTAGTTCTTCCTGTTTCTAGACCTAGTGTTCTATCTATGGTATTACTTAACTGCCTTTCCTGATCCTTAAAATGACTAGTGTCCTGCCTCCAGTTACCTTGAATTTATTTTGCATATACACATTTTCAAGTGTATTAACTCACCTGTTAGAACATTCTATTATATTAGAATAGAAGTTTCTTAAATTAGTTCATTAATAAGCACTAATCAGGTACCTACCATGTGCCAGGCTGTATGTTAGTGGTGGAGATAAAAATGTCATCATCTCGTCCTATGAAAAATTCAGAGAAATAGCTTATTTTTTTAAACCCTTACCTTCAGTCTTAGAATCAATATTAAGTATTGATCCCAAGGCAGAAGAGCAGTAAGGGCTAGGCAATGGGAGTTAAGTGACTTTCCCAGGATCACACAGCTAGGAAGTGTCTGAGGCCAGATTTGAACCTAGGACCTCCTGTATCCAGGCCTGGCACTCTATCCATTGAGCCACCTAGCTGCCCCTATAACTCATATTTTTAAAAATATTTAGAAACTATAAATAGGTTTGATCTCATACTATCATGGTCACAAGTATTTATTAAGTATGTTCTAGACCCTCTGCTAAACAATGGGGATAAAAAGAAAGGCAAAACACTGTCCCCTCAAGGAACTTCCATTCTAATAGGTAGATAGCATGTAAATAGCTAGATAGATGCAAAAAAGAGTAAATGGGGCCAGCTAGGTGATGAAGTAGATAGAGTGCAGAGCCTGAAATCAGAAAGATTCATCTTCCTGATTTCCAATCTGGCCTCAGACATTTACTAGCTCTGTGACCCTGGGCAAATTATTTAACCCTGTTTGCCTCAGTTTCCTTATCTGAAAAATGAGCTGGAGAAGAAAATGGCAAACCACTCAGGTATCTTTTGCCAGGAAAACCCCAAATGGGGTCATAAAAAGTCAGACACAACTGAAAAACAGAAATAACATATGGAGTAAATGGAAAACAATCTGAAAGGGGAAGGAATTAACTGCTTGGGGGTGGGAGGAGATGGAGCAAAAGACCAGAAAGACCTCTTGAGAGGAGGTAGCTTTCAGCTGAGACTTGAAGGAAGCCAGGGAAACTAAGAAGCAGATGTAAAGTGGCTGACTGGTTCCAGAAAAGAGCTATCAGAGTGATGTGGTGAAAAGAGCCCTGGGTTCTGGGACTTGTAAAGACTAAGTCACTTAATCTCTCTAAGCCTCCATTTTCTCATCCTTAAACCTATGATAAGAATATTTGAATACCAGTCTCACTGGGCTATATGAGAATTAAACAAGATAATACATCTCAAGTGCTTTGCAGATCTCAGATTATTTTTATTGTTAAGTTTAAAATTCTCTGGAGATTGTATCTTAATTTTTAATTATTAAATAAATTAAAAGAGCAGGTCAGAGAAAGAAAAGGCACTAGCCACATGTGGATGGCTATTATATCCATTTGCAAGCCTCCTCCCTTCGCCAACACTAGCCTCAGCTTGCATTCACTCAGCAGCTTTCTCTCACTGTGATCCCAGACAAATGGAACACCTGTGCAGCACGCCAGCATGCTCTCCTATTTCCCTTCTGAACTTAAACATATCTTTCAGTGATACCACTTTTCTGAGTCCCTCTGATTTGGCAGACTTGACCTCAGTCTGGATCAGAGTCTTCTGGATGCCAAGAGTCACATGGGATAAGAGGCAAGTGTCTTTCAGGTACCAAGGAACCACCAGACTTTTGGAATCCTCCCAGAGTAGGCATGCCTCCCCTTCATACAGAGAAGCCCCAGGCCTTATTCTTAATTCAATCAAAGGGTAAGGTTGAATTCCAACTTCAGAGAAATTCTCCCTTCAAAACCCCCAAACTGATCTTAGAGTACCAAGGACTAGTGTTAAATTCTCACAATTCCCCCACTGATTCATTGGGAGACATGTTAGTCCATGGGCGATATGTTAACATCTGTGATCATCAACTTATTAGCACTGATCAATGGTTTATCATCACTTCCTTTGCTGTTTATCTAGAATAAGACTCAAACAATTATAGTCCCATAAAATTTAATCACCAATGGCAGGTTTCAATAGTCTAAACTTTGGGGTAAGGAATGTTGTCAGGACTATTAGATATTGTAAACTGATCCTTCTATCCCAAACATCAAGTATAATTCTATAAACTCAAATGAAAAATCACACTTAAAACTAACAAAAAAAGAAGAAATCAAAAGGAAAATCATTTCTCAAACCCTATTCATCAACATACAGTTAAACATATGTATTTTAAAGAAACAAGTTGATTACTTAAAAATTAAATCTACTATATCTCTAACATGGCCATGATTCTCAGAACAAGTATATATAAGTTTTTCCCCTTAAAATCTCTGCCTAGACTTTAATACAACAACAAGATAGGGTTACTCAGGATCAATATAAGTTTTTGGTTTTACATAAGAGCAAGGAATCCAAAAATCTTTTTCTCCAATTTTGATGGTGGTTGGAGTAGTCAACAACACTTGGAAGGGATCTTCCTAAATAGGCTGAGTTCCAGCAGTTCCCTGAAAGATTTTTATATACCCCTTGTCTCCTGGGTGTAGATCATGGAATGAGAAGTCGGAGTGTCCTGCCTGTATTGCTGCCCCAGAGTTGTGAAGTTCACATAATGTGATCTGTAATTCCTATATCTGAGAAGTGACAGAGGAGAACCCATCCCCACTGTCTCCCCACCCCCAGTAATGGTGTATATGCAGAGGGGAAAAGTTTGGCCTGAATAGGGGGATGTCTAAAAGGCATTTCATATGGTGAGATATGTAGAGCTCCCCTAGGTATGCTGTACAGGTAAAATAGGGCTAAGAGGGGAATCTCAGGCCACTTCAAATAAGTCTCAGTGTATAGTTTGTCAATTATGGTTTTAAACTCTCTATTAATACATTCAACTTGGCTGAGCTCTGGGGAGGTGTAGGGTGTAAGAAATTTGGGAGTAATTCCCAAACAAGAATAAACCTGCAATAAAACAGAATCTATAAAATGAGTACCCTTATCCAAATCAGTACATGCAGATGGGACAAATCAAGAACCATTTCCCTCAATAGTATTTTAGCAACAAAAACCATTGTGGTAGGAGTACCAGGGAAGGCTCCTATTGATCTGGTGAAGTGCTCAACAATAGGAAGACAAACTGTGAAATACTGATGAAATCAAATGTTCAAAAGGTGTATAAGCCAGGAGATGTCCACCAAAAGCCTTGGCATGGAAACCATGCCGATTATCTGCCTGATAGGTAGGGCAAGTGGCACACAAACACTGATAATACTTGGGGCCACTCAAACAGAGTCCACAATTCCCTGAGTACCAAAGTGGCCACTCCTATGAACAGATAAGCATATTTGATGGTAGAAGCTCCTGGGAAGTAGGGATTTTCCTTATGAAGGCACCCAAACCCCATTAATCTGCCTTAATTTAAACCTCTGAAAAAGTTTTAGAAAGAAATTTATTAGGAAGAAGGAAGAGATGGAAAAAGGTGTGGCTCTTTCTTTTCTTCCCCCCAATAGTATTTTGTTGTATTTTTCCCCAGTTACTGGTTTTGTTCTTGGCCAACAGTTTGCTTCTGGAAGCAAGAAAAAGAGGACAAGACTCACAAGATTTAAGGAATAGGAGTTTTTTTTTTTAATCCTCTCTCTGTGATTTACCAAGTTCATGTCAATTAGTATCTTTTTATTGAATACCTACCACACACCCTACACTGTAGTAGATATTGTGGGAGATACAAAGGTATTTAAGGCATTGTCGTGATCCTAGGCTATGTAGAATTCCTTCTGTGGGGGTTTTTGACTGTGGGGTGTGCATGAACCATCTAGCTGGTGCAATGATACAGGAGATGGGAGAGGGAGGTAAAGAGATAAGGCATTTCTAGGTGAGAATAAATTAAAATCTTCCCTACAATGTGCATTTTGCCTCTTCAGTGCCAAGGATTCCTGAGCTAACTTAGTTCTTTTTGCTCTGTAGGACTCTCATGAAGGAGATAAGACAAAGAGGGTAAGGGGGACTCTGATGAAGGGATTTAAAGCAAGTGCTTAGAATTCTGCTCAAAAGATGATGGGAAACATTAGAGAACCCTGAGAAAAAATGATTCATAGTTAAGGTGAAAAATAAAATCACTTTGGTCCATGCCATAAAGAAAGGATTAGAGAGTGAGAGTCCAAGAGATGAGAAGATGAAGTTGCAGGTTAGATAACAAACAACCATGGCTTAAGCTCACATCATAACTAGACAGATGTGGAAGGAAGGGATAGATTTTGAAATTAATAGTGAAAAAATTCAAGAATCTCTGTGGCAGTCAGTCTGACTGATATCAGTTAGCTGATATCTTTGACCATAAGAATATAAAATATAAAGAGGAATTAAGAATACATATCTTTCTGATTGGGGATGTAGACTCTAAATCAGGGGTTGGCAACATATGGCTCTCGAGCCATATCTGGCTCTTTTGAGGGCCTTATATGGCTCTTTCTGCAGGAACCATAGAGTCAATTTTTTTTCAGGCACTGTTACAGGAGCCGCACTGTGAGCACTGTATGGCTCTCATGAAATTACATTTTAAAATATGTGGCGTTTATGGCTCTCATGGCCAAAAAGGTTGCCGACCCTGCTCTAAATGATTAGCCTAGTGCATATATCAATAATATGGAAATAGGTCTTGATCAATGACACATGTAAAACCCAGTGGAATTGTGTTTTGGCTATGGGAGGGGGGTGGGAGGAGGAGAGGGAAAGAACATGAATCATGTAACCATGGGAAAACTTTCTTAATTAGTCAATCAATCAATACAAATGAAGAACAAAAATAAGAATACATATCTTTCCTCTCTCTTCTTCAGTCTATTGCTCTCTCCATGCTAAATGTACAGGCAGCTACAAAAGGATATTCAAAGTCGGGGCTTACGAAGGTGTCAAACATAATAAATGAAATTAGATAATATAGAACTGACTGTATAAAAAAATATAGATGGGAAGGGGTAATACTAACCAAGCAATAATTTTAAAATGCAATTAGAATTGATATTAGAATGCAATTAGATATACACTTGTGCACATGCATCATTCTTCATATGTGTCTGGCCTCTTCCTCAGCTTAGTCTTTTCCTTGATGGTCTGGGACCATGCTATTGTGGAAGAAGTTGAGGGTATCTGCTTAAAGATAATTTAATGGCAATCTTGTTACTGTTCAGTCCTTTCAGTCATGTCTGAATTTTTGTGATATGATTTGGGGTTTTCTTGGCAAAAATAATGAAGTGGTTTGCTATTTCTTTCTCCAGCTCATTTGACACATAAGGAAACTGAGGCAAACAGCGTTAAGTGACTTGCCCAGGATCTTAGAGCTAGTAATTATCTAAGGCTAGATTGGAACTAAAGTAGATGAGCCTTTCTGACTCCAAACCCAGCACTCTATCTACTATACCGCCTAATCCTACATATATCTATTAATCCTCAAACTGAAAAAACTCATTTAATAGTGGGCACAGTAAAGCCCAACTGGCTGCTAGTGGATTGATTCAGAAATCTCATTTCTATGTTTGCATGATAATTCATGTATAACCCAGATCAAATTGCCTGCCAGGGAAGAGAGATAAATTTGATCATATAATTTAGGAAAACTTGTGTGGAAATTTGTTATTACATGTAATTGGCAAATTTTTTTAAAAAAATCTCATTTCAAAGGGGAGAAAAGTTAGAAAGAAATATATATTTTTAATGTTACATGGCTTTAGTGTAGCATCATCTGGGCCCTGAAAATAGGATAAAAACACCCATTTGAGTCACACACACCCCAGTGTACAGATGATAGCACCTGAATCAAATATGAATAAAGATGAGACCATTTCAGTACTGTCTGCAGCAGGAGGGACTTTGAGACCAAGAATAGCCAAATTCTCTTGAGAGATAATATCAGTAACTAGTATTTGCTTTCATATGCAATTTTGTTTTATGGGTGCTAACATTTTTTCATGGCCATTTTGATTTCTATCAAAACTGTCCAAAGTTACAATCAATTTCTGGCATCTTTCTACCATGATATCTATCCAAAGACATAGAATTTGCTATATACTGTTATACAGAGGATTTAAAAAATAAAAGAGCCTTCCTAGAAAACTAGAGACTTCAAGCCTGACAAGTTTAATCATAGTTTGAAGAATGAGGAAAAGAAAAACAATACAATATTTTATTATGCTGCTAGACAAGGTTAGGAACTAGGTCTGTCTATCATCTAGCAGTCAAAATGTTTATTCAGAGAACAGCTCCAAACTCACCTATTTTCTCTGAATGTACTCTGTCCTCAGAAGCAAAAACCAGAGGAAGATCATCCTGAGGCTCCAGAAAAATGAGTTCTTGAACTAAAAGAGAATGCTAAAACATGAACTGGTGAAATGAAATAATTACCAGTAGAATCATCTTTCTGTCTTTCACATCCACAGAATACTGATATCCTCATTGGGAGCCACATGGCATTTTAAAGACAACCTATTGCAGTAAGTGGCCTTCTCATTATTCACCATGTATTGACAGTGAAAAATGCTGCAGGGGACAGTGCTGGAGAAGTGGTTGGATATTGGCTCTGATAAAAGGTTTGCACTTGCCAAATCAGAGGTGTCTAACACTCAGCCCTCAATTCTCCAGAGTGCCCCAACCAAATTAAATTGGAACTGGGAGGAATTTCACAAAATAAAGAAAAATACAATGGAACAGAATGCTTATTTGTTGGGGTTTTTTAAGTTAATATACATCCTACAGGGATTCTTATGTGAGATTAGTAGTCTGGTTCTGTCAAAGTGGATAAGACTCCTATTCCTGAATTCAAATGTGGCTTTACATACTTATTAGGTATGTGACCCTGGGCAAGTCACTTAACCTTTTTTGCCTCTGTTTCCTCATTTGGAAAATGAGCTAGAGAAGAAAATGGCAACCGACTCCACTATCTTTGCCAAGAAAATACCAAATGGGGTCATAAAGAATCAGACACAACTGAAAAAATGACTGAACAACTGAACCATGGTATTAAATCACCAACAAATCCTCCTGAGCAGTTTAGATTGGTTCAAAGTGCACTCTTGCATACTAGATCCATTCGCTTTAAAGTTTTTGTGGCTAGAAGAACATAGTCCAAAATGTGAGAGTTAATGAAGAAGTTTTTTAACTCCAGGTTCTAAGGGCAAGAAACCATCCACACCAGAAAAATACTAAGCAGCCTTTATTTCATTTGTTAGCTGTGGTCCTCGGGAACCTGGTGTTCCACCAGTCAGGAACAGTGATTCCTTGAGAAAACTTGGATACCACAAACCATCTAAAGACTAGCTTCTTCTTTCCAGTTGATAAGTGATATCTGATCTGAGGAAGGGTGTACCTATGCCAGACATGCTTGCCTAAGGCAACAAAGATAGGGAATAATAAAGGAAGGTATACATAGCTTGGAATGAGAAATGACCCATTTTTGTTTGCAACCCCTACTGGAGGCCATGAAACCTCCTTCCAAACCTCTTACATACCTGATTCTCTTCTCTCTCAAAGTATTTAAAAAAAACAGTCTGAAGAAGAGAGAAACAATATCTCTGCTCATCTGCATCTCCTCTTCAATAATTTCTGCAGATTTAGTCTTTGCTTCACCATCCCCAACATCTATTTGTATATCCCAAAGTTTCCCTTTCTGGTTTTCTCTCCTGCTTTCACTTTTGCACCCCTTTTGTTTTGAGTGCCAACACTGTTTCCTCCATTCATAAGTTTGCCTGAGTCCCTGATACTACTTGAGAATAGTGAGGTCTTGTTCCCTGCAAGATATACTTTTCCATTGTTTTCCATTGTTTTCAAATCTGGACTATCACTTCAATTTCCACACCTGTAGTCACAACATCTATTTCTTCTGGTTAAGTGCAGTTATTATTGCTGTTATTATCATTATACCTAGAATTTGTATATGCACTAGTGTAGGGCTTCTTTCTGTTATTATTAAAGTTTATCTGGGATTTGTAATAACACTCTTTGTTTCATCTTTGTTTTTGTCAGATTCCTTGTCACCCCTTTGTCCTTTGTCATTTGACCCATGCACATAACAAAGCTGTTTTTCTCAGGTCTTCCAGAGATAAAATTTTCCCACCCAGGACAACGTAGATTAAAGTATGTCCTGATTGGGAGGTTGCTACCCTTAACAAATTGCCTCCTATGTGTTGGAGGTTGGGTTCACTTAAATCCTGGAAGCCAAGCAGATTTTCTCCTGCTTCTATTAACCTATCCAAAAATATACTGGGGCTCTCTTCTGCCTCTTATTTGACCTTTTCAAAATGTCCCCAGGAATCGGGGCACTTTGTGTGAATTTTCATTGCTTCCACAAGGTCTTCCCTGCATTTCCTTAAAAAGACCATGTTCCCATGGTTGGAAAGCTCAAGATCCTCAAATTTCTGGGGCCATGAGGTTAGGTTGGGGTTGTCTTTGGTCTCTTGGATGAATTGATTGTATTGAGTGGGCATAAAAAGCTCCCCTTGAAGAATTTCTACATCCCTAAAGGTAGGATCATACAAATGGAGTGCCCTTTTGAACTCCTTTATCAACTTGTGGGGATCGAGAAAATATTCAGGCATTCTCTTTTTTAGGCTATCGAGATCCCCACAGGTGAAGGGTTTATGACCCTTAACGTGTACCACCCCCAAATCTGGCTGAAGGACGGCCCTATCACAAATGGGTAAAATCGGATAGCTGCTTCGGCTCTTGTGCATTTTCTTTCTGTGTGCTTTCTGTGTTATCCCCCTTTTGCATTAACCCTTTTTTCATGACACTTGCATTATTGATTCTGCAGCTTCCCCTTTTCCCCCTTTTAGGTGTTTGTTTATTTTCTCCTAAATCATTTGTGCCAATTCCTTTTTTAGTGTTAAGATCGAAGCCATGCCCTCATCTTTATGTTCCAAAATTTGTCTCACTAATTTTTTCAAGGTCCAATAGAATTGTAGGAAAGAACCCCCACTGCCATGATGGTAGGCAGAAATGCACAGAGATATTCAGTCTCTAGCTTCAGCCATTGGTAGTTATCATGTAAGTGGATCACCTTTAAAATGTATTGAGGGATCACTACAATCTACAAATTGTATAACATGGCCCAAAATGAGTGCATTAGAAAGGAGCAACTGAGCAGGATGAAAGCTGTTCTGCCTGTTGATACTTCCATACTGGCTTTGTCTTAATACCAGTCCTGTGCCTTTAAAAGTTTTTCTTGTTAGTATTTCTCAAGGAGGTTTGTCCCCCTGAATGTTTCTGTAGAAAGCCAAAACAAATATGGCTGCCATTTGGTTTCCCTACAGGTTTTTCTCTTTTTTTTGTTATTAAAGATGTTTCTTTAGGCTCTAGAATCCTTTGTGGCTCACCACTTGTATTAAGGGAGTGTTTTATGAGGAGGGGGATGTAGCTGGGAACAAGGTAGAGTCTGTGTAGCAATCCCCTTCTCACTCACTTCTACCCCTTAATACTATGTGACTAATAGGGGTCCCCTTGGAAAATGGGGGACCCTGGGATGGCGTGTGATGTCCTGGTTCAATGTTGATGCCAGCCGGGGTTCACAGAAACCTCCCCCCTCTTCACAGCAGGTGGTAAGGCTTAAGATGGAGCACAGCCTGACCAGGCTATTACACTCCCTTCCTAAACAGTCTCCAAAATGGATCTAAATGCAATCTGATCTTTCTCTTGTTTATTGAAACACAAGGTTAAAGTAATGGGTGCAGGATTTTGAAGGACAGTGCGTACAGGAGACCCTAAGATTTTCCCCTAACAGGTCCTTGGCCCAGGAGGGGCGGAGTCTGTCTCAATCCTAAGTTTCACCTGTCCTTCCCCTTCTCATCCTATTGCCTATAATTCTATTCAATTTGTTAAACTATATGTGGGACACTATATGGCAAGGTCCAAGGAATGAGGGGTTCAGGGAACTGCTCCCAAAGGAGTCCAGAATCCCTAAACGCTGGAGGGCACTTCTTGTAAACAGGAGATGTCAGGCTATTGTTGAATATCAGGTAGCAGGTCTTCTATATTGACCAAGAACCTCAAAGAAGTCTTCTGGTGGCCATAGACCTCAAACCCTACGTCCTTCCCCATGAGCTCAAACCCCAAAAAGACCCCCCTCTTAGGTCCAAAACTCGCAGAAGTCTCTAATCTTCCAAATGTCATTTGGACTCCCCCTTCTGCCAACATTCCATGCCTCTTGCAAGAATTCCATGCCTTGCCTTATTTCTCACAATAGGAGACTCTGGGGGACTTGCTTTCATAAACATCCATATCTTTTCTAGAGGATAACTCTGACCCAGACTACAGCATCTCTTTTTCCTGGATGGCTAGTGGTCTTGATTACAGATCCTTTCCTCTAATAGACTTTAGGTTCCTGGTGTCTAAGGATATTTGATTTTTTTATCTATTTATTTCAAAATTAAAAAATAAAAAATTTCACCTCTTTTAAATTTTTTAAAAATTGGATTAAATTGACAACTTAAAATAATTACTAGAGAACTTTGCCTCTACTAAAGGTAGAAATGTAGCTAGCTCTATCCACTAAAAAATCAACAGTAGTCCACTGACCACTCCCCAAGAGAGAAAGAGAACAATCTTGCCAGGGCAATATATAAAGCTGGTACAGATGTATTTGAAATGAAACCCTGTTAAATAATATTGGAGTGTACCCTCGATGCTTCCTGGTTGTACCTATATGAAATCAGGTGTGAAAATTGAATGGCAGTTAGCAAATAGTCTCTTCCTTGCCCATCCAGAGCTGTGAGAAACCATTAGAGCTTTTTTTAGGAAGCTGGCACGAATCAATTTTTGGCACCCTCCTTCCAGTTATATAAGTGCCAATTGAATGAGGCAGACCATGGATTCCTAGGAAGAGAAATATGTAAAACCTCTGTGGTTACAAAGAACTCTTCTGTTGGTTGTTGTTCAGACTCCTCACTGAAACCTAAATGAAGGCAAGCACGTTGGCAGTTTAATTAAACATGAAACCATGGGGAAGACTGGGGTGGATTTTGTTTTTGTTTTTAACTTGTACTTAAAATGCAGTGAAAACAGTAAACTCTGGAAAAAACAGCCAGAGACAAACTTTTGTGAATAGATCTTTCAGACCTTTGGTCTAAATAGAATTAGAAGAACTAAGAGCAGTCGTATGAAATAAATTTATAGTAAATTTGTAATATGTGTCATATTTTATAAAATAAATTCATAGTAAATTATAAGTTTATAATGTTAAACTCTTAAAATTAAATTAAACAGAAAAAAATTGTTGGTGGCGTACGTCTATACCTTTGTCTTCATATGTGAAAAAAATTTGTGGTGAACAGAATCCCTTTGCTAATGTAGAGGGACAGCCTTATAGTCTTAGAGAGTTGCCTGGGGCATGGAGGGTTCTGGCCACTAGTCCA
Source organism: Gracilinanus agilis (assembly GCF_016433145.1). Lineage (NCBI taxonomy): Eukaryota > Metazoa > Chordata > Mammalia > Didelphimorphia > Didelphidae > Gracilinanus > Gracilinanus agilis. Next base: position 395,038,251 of record NC_058133.1, on the reverse strand, counting down.
GGGTTACATAGCCAGGGGCAGCTTGGTGGTGCAGTGGATAGAGTGCCAGGTTTGGAAACTCATCTCTCTGATTGCAAATCTGGCCCCAGATTCCTGTGTGACCCTGGTCAAGTCACTTAATTCTGCCTCAGTTTCCTCATCTGTAAAATGAGATGGAGAAGGAAATGGCAAACCACTCCAGTTTTTTTGCCAAGAAAACCCCAAAATAAGGTTACCGGAGTCATTTATATATGAACCACAAGAAGAAGATAGTCAGTATCTATCAGAAGCAGTACTAGAAACCAGCTTTCTACAGAGACTAGCATAAAGATTTGGGGCTGCCTTTCAACTTCAAAATAGTAGCAACAGTCATTTCAGCTAAAAATGATTTTCTCAGCTAAATCAGTTGTATAAAAAATCAAGCCATTCCCCAATTGATAAATGGGCAAGGGACATGAATAGGCAATTTTCAGATAAAGAAACCAAAACTATCAATAAGCACATGAGAAAGTGTTCTAAATCTCTAATAATTAGAGAAATGCAAATCAAAACAACTCTAAGGTACCACCTCACACCTAGCAGATTGGCTAAAATGATAGCAGGGGAGAGTAATGAATTTTGGAGGGGATGTGGCAAAATTGGGACATTAATTCATTGCTGGTGGAGTTGTGAACTGATTAACCATTCTGGATAGCAATTTGGAACTATGCCCAAAGAGCTCCAAAAGACTGCCTGCCCTTTGACCCAGCCATACCATTGGTAGGTTTGTACCCCAAAGAGATCATAGATAAAAAGACTTGTACAAAAATATTTATAGCCACACTTTTTGTGGTAGGAAAAATTGGAAAATGAGGGTATGCCCTTCAATTGGGGAATGGCTGAACAAAATGTGGTATTTGCTGGTGATGGAATACTATTGTGCTCAAAGGAATAATGAACTGGAGGAATTCCATGTGAACTGGAAAGACCTCCAGGAATTGATGCAGAGTGAAAGGAGCAGAGCCAGAAGAACATTATACACAGAGACTGATACACTGTGGTAAAATAGAATGTAATGGACTTCTGTACTAGCAGCAATGCAATGACCCAGGACAATTCTGAGGGATTTATGGTAAAGAACGCTACCCACATTCAGAGGAAGAACTACAGGAGTAGAAACGCAGAAGAAAAGCAACTGCTTGAGCACATGGGTTGATGCGGACATGATTGGGGATGTAGACTTGAAACAACCACATCAATGCAACTATCAATAATATGGAAATAGGTCTTGATGGATGACACATGTTAAAACCAGTGGAAATGCATGTCAGCTATGGGAGTTGAGGGAAGGGGAAAGTAAGAACATGAATCATGTAACCATGGAAAATTTTTCTAAAAAAGAAAAAAAAACAAAAACAAACAAAAAAGCTACCTGCCTTTTGATCATGCCATAGCACTGCTTGGATTATACCCCAAAGAGATAATAAGGAAAAAGACTTGTACAAAAATATTTATAGCCACACTCTTTGTGGTGGCAAAAAATTGGAAAATGAGAGAATGTCCTTTGATTGGGGAATGGCTGAACAAATTGTGGTATCTGTTGGTGATGGAATACTATTGTGATCAAAGGAACAATGAACTGGAGAAATTCCTTGTGAACTGGAAAGACTTCCAGGAATTGATGTAGAGTGAAAGGAGCAGAACCAGGAGAACATTATACACAGAGAGGGATACACTATGGTACAATTGAACATAATGGACTTCTCTACCAGCAGCAAGGCAAGAGTCCAGAGCAAGGCTGAGGAACTTAGGAGAAAGAAAACTAGCCACATTCAGAGGAAGGACTGTGGGAGGAGAAACACAGAAGAAAACAAACTGCTTGAACACATGGGCTGATGGGGATATTAATGGGGATGTAGACACTAAACGATGACTCTAGTCCAACTATCAATAATATGGAATTAGGTCTTGATCAATGATACATGTAAAAAAACCCAGTAGAGTTGTGCGTCGGCTAAGGGAGGTTAGGGGAGTTTGTGGGAGAGGGAAAGAACAGGAAATATGTAACTAGGGGAAAATATTCAAAATCATATTCAAAAAAATAAATAAATGGGCGAACAAACAAACAAATAAATAAATAACTGGATAGATGAATAAATAAATAAATGTGATTTTCTCCTTTCAAAGATGCACCATATCTCATTTCAACAAAATCAACAAACATTTATATGCACTAAGTGAAAGGCACACTGCTAGGTGCTGGGGGCACAATGATAGAGGCATTGTCTCATTGAAGAGCAATCTTGAGACTCTTGAAAATGGAACCTGACTCCCTTTATCTTCTCATTATTTTTAGGAGGTAGTTCACTGTACTGCACACAGTAGGCATTAATCAATATTCACTGAGTGAACGGATTCCAGCATATCCGACTATTAAGTTGAAAAACTGAAGGCAAACAAGAGCTTCTTTTATAAAGTCTTGGTATACCACTTGCAGGGCCAGCTAGTTGATGAAGTGAATACAGCACCAGATTTGGAGTCAGAAATGTTCATCTTTCTGACTTCAAATCTGGCCTCAGATATTTACTAGCTGTGTGACTGTGGCAAATTACTTAACCCACTTTGCCTCAATTTCCTCATCTGGGAAATGAGCTAGAGAAGGAAATGGCAAATCACTCTAGTGTCTGCCCCCAAAAAACTAAAATGGGGTCATGAAGAGCCAGAAAACTGAAAAATAACAACAGTACTATGTAGTATTGCAGTACCTGGCAAATAGTAAAATTTTAATAGGTATTTGTTGAATATACGAATAAATGAGATGAAAGGGCCATTTTGTTTTCATTTTGTTACTCTTTAATTCATATACTTCAGTGTTAATAAACTATTGATTTTACCTTTACATTCAAAAAGAAGTCCTCAAGCCAAGCACCCTTTGTTGGAGAAACTGATTTTCAAAAATCAAATTGTCTGCCACAATGAAATTATTGTATGATCTTTTTCCTGTCTGGATATTTACAGGTCCTCCGGTGTCTCCCTAAAATTCTACCTGTCAGTAGGATATGCTTTGTAGAAAATACTTTTTCAAGTGTTGAAACTGTGAAATATGAAAATGAAATGGATTGGAGACTTTTCTAGTTTTTTTTTCCAATCTATTTCCTTATTCTGAACATTTCTCACATTTGAATATAAGTGCTAATCTCAATGAAAGCCATTGACTATAATTTGACAATAGAAATATATTTAATTATTAAAGCTGTTGAGTATGAGATTATGTATTTGGAAGAACTTACTCTGGATTTTCTCTTTTTTTTTTTTAGATGAAGAATTGTTATCTTCTCTTTTAAAAATTTTACTTCAGGGTACTTTTATATTATCTCCCAATATTGCTAGCTCCCCCTACCCTAAGTTTTCAGAATTGACACAGTTCTTCTACAAGTCAGTAGAGATGAGGTGCATGGAGTTCTGAGGAAGGAGAAAGATTCAAAAGTAACAATTAAATATAATATAATTTAATAGAGTTTCCCCCTTAGAAATAGAAATGATTTAGTCTGTTTTTTAAAATGAAGTAATGGAAAACTCTGCAGAGCAATTTTGATAGGCCTGTTGCTATGAAAAGAGGACTAAATTTGGAGTGAGAAGACATGGGTTCAGATTTTGCCTCTGCTTTATAATTGTGTAGCTTCAAGGAAGTCACTTAATCTCTCTGAGCCTCAGTTCCAAATCTGTAAAATATGGGTCCTGGACTAGATAATCTCTGTGGCCCCATCTAGCTCTGAATTTATGATCCTATGATAAATAGAAAACATACACACACACGTAAACATTTTTTTCATTTTTATTGTCGTGCAAAATACATTCCTATACTGATCGTTGATGTAAGAGCAAGTTCATACATAACCAAAACCCCAAAATAAAACCAAAGATACACTGATGTGAAAGATGACTGCAACATGTCAGCTTTCAGGATTACTCCAGATCATTACATTGCTGAGAGTAGCCAAGTTTTCACAGATGATCATCTTCCATTATTGCTGTTATTGTGTCCAATCTTCTCCCAGTTCTGCTCATTTTGCTCTGCATCAGTTCCTACAGATCTTTCCAGCTTTTTCTGCAGTCATCTTGCTTATCACTTTTTATAGCACAATAATATTCCATCACCAACGTGTACCACAATTTGTTCATCCATTCCCCAATTAATGGATATCCCTTCAATTTCTAACTCTTTCCACCACAAAAAGAGCTGCTATAAATATTTTTGTACAGGTAGGTTCTTTCCCCTTTTTTTATTATCCTTTGGGGATACATACCCAGTAGTGATCTTATCAGATCAAAGGGTATGCATTGTAAAAACTTTATTTTTATATCCGGCCTGGGTCATTGGAGGAAGGAGAAAGAAATTGCATGAAAAAAATGGCACATATGCACCAGAGGATAAAGTGAGACCTCCACCTTTTTAGCTAGAAAATGGAGCAAATGAATATAGGTGTGAGAGAAATTCCTTGAGAGCAGAGACTTTTTCATTGATGTTATTGTATTTTCAGTGCCTAGGACAGTGTCAGGCTCATACCAAATACTTAATAAAGACTTACTGATTGATTAGTAAAACAGTGACAGGCTTTTAGTGATGGACTAAAGTTTTAAACTTAATTTATTTGATTTTTGAGCAGTAGAGTGATATAACAGTCATATATTTCAATGGATCATTGATTTTACCAATGTGAGTATCTTTTTATTGGTGCAGATCACAAGTTATCCAAGCCTTTTTATCAGGTGTAGATTTTATCTGTATTTCCCATCCTCCAGAGCATCTGCTACTAAAAAGGACAAGGAAAATTAACTTGGCAGCTGATGAAAGAAAGAAATAGAGGTAGTTGGGGTTTAGTAGTTAGAGCACTGGGCCTGAAGTCAGGAGGACCTGAGTTGAAATCCAGCTTTGCCCACTTCCTGGCCATGTAACCTAGGTCAAGCCACTTAACCTTTGTATGCTTAGAAGACTTCCAAGTGACTCAATGGTTAGAGTGTCCAGCCTGGAGTCAGTAGGACCTGAGTTTAAATCTGGCCTCACACACTTCCTATCCGTGTGTGGCATTGGGCATGTCACTTAACCTCTGATTGCCTGGCAAAAAAGATCCACTGGAGAAGGAAATGGCAAACCATACCAGTATCCTTTCCAAGAAAACTCTTGACCTAGCTTTGGTCCATGGGGTCATGAAGAGTTGGACAGAATGAATGACTGAACAACAATATAAGAAAGAAGTAATCAGTGTCAGAGGGACAGTGGGAAGATAGGCATACTCCTAAATGTTGGACCTGTGAATTGGGGGCAAACCTTAGTACTGTGGTAAGCAATTTGAAAGTATGCAAGAAAAGTGACTAAAATATTAGTATCTTTTGACCTATCTTTACTGCCACTTAGCGTAGACCACAAGGAGGTCAAAAAACAGGAAAGTTCCCATATGTGCCAGAATATTCATAGCAACGCTTTTTTGTGGTATTAAAAAACAAAAACAAAACTAAATGAGAAACTAAGTGGATACCCATTAATAGGGGAATAGCTGAACAAATTGTGATTTATAAATGTAATAAAGTATCATGGTACCATAAGGAATTGTGACTATGAATAATTCAGAGAAACTTGTGGAGACTTATATGAATTGATCCAGAGCAAAAAAAGCATGACCTCTTGAACAATATGCATACTGGCCCATTAACCCTACATATAAAACCCCAAAGAGACTTCAGGTTAGGTGTGTAATAACCAGTTTTGATTCCAAAGAACCAATGATGAAACTTATTTCCCTTCTCCTGATAGAGAGGTGGACTGGGTATGTGGATGCAGAATGGTGCATATACAAGCATATACAAGCAAATATGGTTGATTCATTGGTTTATGTTGACTGTTTCTCTTTGTTAGAAGGGGCAATTCTATTAAGAGAAAGTTGTCTCATATAAAATATGAGATAAATAAGTAAAATGAGATTTTAAAAAAGATAAATGAGTAAAATAAGGGGATTGGAATGGGTAACTTCAATAGTCTATGATTTTGAGTTTGAGGCTTTCCAGATGGAAATAGTTTGTAGAAGACAGCTGGAAATGGGGGACTGAAATTCAGGGGCAGATATCGAGACTTGTGGAATCTGTTTTTGTTTAGATGACAATTGAAATTGAGAGAATGAGGTAAGAGTAGAGGGAACAGAAGAGATCCAAAGACTCTTTAGTGAACTTTAGTGAGTTTTAGTGAATACTTTAAATTAGGAGATGGGAGGGGAAAAAAGGACCTCAAAGAAATTCTGATTGTTCCATCTCATGCTCATTAAATGGCATAATAGGGAAACTTAAAATATTAGAGGGATTGTAGGAAAATAGGCACATTCATGCAGCCTTAGTGTATCTATGAATGGACGTATCCATTCTGGAAAGCAATTTGTAATTATATCCAAAAAGTTACTAAATAGTGTGTATCCTTTGACCCAGCTATATTAACTATGACTCAGACTATATTCATCAAAGGTCAAAGAAAAAGGAAAAAGGCCCATATGTACAAATATGTTTATAGTAACTCATTTTGTGGTGGCAAAAAAAAAAGACAACTGGAAACCAGAGGGGTGCTTTTTATTTGAGGAATGGCTGAAAAAAGTTGTGTATATGATTGTGTTGGAGCACATTATCATGTTATAAAAAATGAAGAGATTGATGATTTCAAGAAGACATGAGAAGACTTATAGGAACTACTTCAGGGTGAAGTAAGCAGTACCATGAGGATAATTTGTTGTAATATTATAACATTATTATAAATCGGTTTCATAAAAATGACTTTTTGGAAGACTTTTATAAGGTGATGAAGAATAAAATGAGAAGAGCCAGGAAAATAATGTATATGATAGCAATACTGCAAAGATAAACAGCTGAAAGGTACAAGAACTATGATCAATAAAAAGACCATCTCTAATTCCAGAGGACTGATGATGGAACATATTAGCCATCTCCTGACAGAGAGGTGATAAATTTAGGTAGCAAAATGAGGAATATACATTTACATGATTTTGTGTAAGTGGGCACACACCTGTATACTTGTATGTGTATCTCAGCATACATGTATATATCATGCCTATATTTGTGTGTACATATGTAAATGTACATTGTACTTACAGCCTTTGAGGGAATGTGTTTTGTTTAACTATTCAAATTGGATATGAGAAATTTGTTTTTCTTTTCTTGTTTTTTTTCAGTGGGTGGGAGGAAAAATAGATTTTTGTTCATTTTAAAAACAATTTAGTAGAATGATAGAATGTGTGTACTCCTGGTGTGAACATTGCGCGTACTTTAAGATGAAGTCACTATATTGCTAGTTTTACTTAATCCTTTTACTTTGTTACATGAGATCTCTCATGAAGTATGGAGTTTGGGTAATCTGTAATTGTAAGGTAAGTATTTTGGTCAGTTAGTTCAGTCTTGTCTGACATTATGACCCCATTTGGGGTTTTCTATGCAAAGATACTAGAATGGTTTGCCGTTTCCTTCTCCAGTTCATTTTAAAGATAAGGAAAATGAAGCAACCAGGCTTAAATGACTTGCCTGAGCTTAGACAGCTAGTAAGTAACTCAATCCAGATTTGAATGCAGGTCTTCTTGACTCCAGATCCAACACTATCCACTGTACCATGTAGCTGCCCTAGTGGGAAATGAATTGGCGCAGAAGCCAAGGAAAGAGAAAAGAAGCAGAAGGTGATCAACACTGACAGATGGTTTATGTGTTTCTTTTAAACCCTTACCTTCCATCTTAGAATCAATTTTGTGTGTTGGTTCCAAGGCAGGAGAGTGGAAAGGGCTAGGCAATGGGGGTTAAGTGACTTGCCCAGGGTCACACAGCTAAGAAGTGTCTGAGGCCAGATTTGAACCTAGGACCTCCCATCTCTAGTCCTGGTTCTCAATCCACTGAGCTACCCAGCTGCTCCCTGACAGATAGTTTAAACAGAGGAGTACTGAGAAAAAGACATAGTAGTTAACCATTAGGAAGCTACTGATGACCTCCAAGAGTTCCAGCAGAGTTGTGGGGGGGGGGGGGGGGGAAGCCATAACATGAGGAAAAAAAGGAAATAAATTGGGGTAGGGTGAGGAAGTAAAGACATGAAATTTAGACTGGTCTTTGCAGAAGTTTAGCAAAAGAAGGGAAAAGAGAGACATATTTAAAATGAGAATATTGTTGAATATACCTAGGAGATTTCAGTTGTGCAAGAAAGGGAGTTGAGATACATTACTTTGGAAAGTCTTGTCTTTTGTTTTTGTTTTGTTTTTTTTTTTTATAAAGTAGGAGGATAGGTAATCAGCTGATATCAAGGGAAAGAAGTAGGACTGAGAGGTGATAACTGGTGCTGTGGGGAAAGCTTTGGGGCTTGTCTGTTGTGTAGTTCCCTTTCTTCAAGGCCTGATCCAAATGCCATCCTTCCATGAAGTTTTTGCTGGTATAACAACACTCCTTACCCCTTTCCTTAAGTCATTTCTTGAAAGTGGAATCTTCTCATGTTTCTGATAGCATTTTGCCTATGGTTTTTTTGGTTCTCTTATCTCACTCTTTGGGGTATCTTATCTTCCCTTCCCCATCAGATAAGGATCTCCTAGAGAGAATGACCTATGTTACATCTGTCTCTTTCATGACACCTAGCACAGTGCTCTCTAATAATAAGGATTTATTAAATACTGTGCTCCATTAATGAATGAATTTATGACTTTTGTACTCATCAGGTAAAATATCCCTGCCACGATTGGTTCACATGGAAAAAATCTCTTAAGAACTGAGTTACAGTCTTGGCAAAGGGTCTATAAAATACCTAAATTTCCCTCTTACACATTTTACAAGTGAAGAAACTGAGATTAAGGTTAAATGACTTGCCCAAGGTCATGAAGATCATGGCAAAGCTTAGATTGGAGTCTTCTTTCTCCAATTCCATTACTCTACCTAGTATGTTCTGTTTTCCTTCCTAAACAAAGATGATGCTACTGACCTACCTCTCTCAAAGGTGTGTGCTTTGTTTCGTTTTTTGAGCAAAGATTTTATATGATATAATCCACATCAAACACATGCCCCAAATCAGATTAAAAATGTAATTGGAAAATATTTTACAAAATAAATGAAAATAGAATAAAACACAATATTAATATGTGCCTGCTGGGGTCCTCATGTATGGTTAAGTATCCCCTTTTTGTATTTAAGTTTGATACTACATGTCAAGTCAGAGGCTCTTTTAAGCCCATAAAGTGTTAAACAAATGTTAGGTGTTAGTATTACCCAACCATCAAGTGTGCTTGCCGTCTATCCAGCCACATATTTCATTTTCATTTGAATTTAATGGATACAGTTTATATACATTTTAAATAGATGCTCTTCTCCATCTTCATTAAACCTTTGATGATTGATTAAATGCACATTAGCAAATCTAAGTTAACTATAAGATTTCTAAAGATCTTCACACAGTTCTGCTCTTTCACCTTGTGACCAAGAGAATTCAATTAAACAAAATTATTAAATGCAGTTGGGTACAAAGTACAGCCTAGCTATGACATTAGCTGTGTGACCTTGGTATGGTCATTTAGGCTTCAGGCATGTCTCTAGAGTGAACCTGTGAAGTCATGAACCATTTTTACTGGTGGAGGAGGTTCATATTCTTGATGACTTCTCTCTAGATGAAGCCACTGACTGTTGTAATTTTCCTGTGTGGGTGAAGGCGTTAGGTGCTATAGAAGATTCAGCAATGATGGTGGTATCAGTTGAGCCACACAAAGTACGACTCTATTTGGTATGAATGAGGGTGCTAGATGTCAGCATCTTATGGGCCAGAGAGTCAGATGCTTCAAGAGAAGAGGCTTCTGTAGTCTCTCCTCCCATTTGATAAACCATTAAATGGAGACTCGCAGAAGAAAGTAGCTTGCTCAAGGTCCCAGCAGATTCATGTTGGAAGTGCATCTTTTCTCAAAGAAATGATATTGGAGATTTCTGCTGTAAGATTATACCTGGAAGAACAGGGATTCAAATCCAGTTCGACTGACACAAAATCCAGCAAGCTTTTCATTATCTCATATTATGGGAAATTGTCCTGAGTCATACTGATTTTAACCCTTGGGCCAGACATTTTGGCTCTTAATGTTATAAATCAGCACTTATGATTCTGGAGAAATGATTCAGTTGACAAAAAGTGACTTAAAATCGGGTTAGAAATATTTACCTGGTAACAGATCTGTACTGTGAAGGGGGAAAAAGAGGAAGTCAAGGGTCCCCATTGCTGACATTTTATGGCTATATTGCATTAGTCACTATAGTTTTCAGTTATTCGTTTGTAAGGGTTTATTATACCCTAATTACTTATCTAGAGAGCCTAATTTTATGCTTCATCGATCATTTACTGAACCGGGGCAAGGCAAACAGTAGCATTGCCCAAGGTGAAAATCAATGACATGTGGATGAACAAGTGAAAGGCAGCATTGTAGCCTGAGAGCCAGGAAGACCTCTGTTCAAGTGCTGACTCTTATAGACTATGTGATCTTGGGTAAGTCATTTAACCTCTCCCTACCCTAGCAAACTCTCTAAGACAATAGTGTCAAACTCAAAAAGAAACACTAATACTGGTATTAACTGATAGTAGCCAATAATATTTGCTTAAGGATCCTTGCCAGTGATACTCATTCAGTTTTTTAAAATGTATTGTTTTCTGTGTTTCATTGGATTTTTATTTTATTTTGTTAAATATTTCCCAATTACATTTTAATCAGGTTAAGGCCACATTTGGGAGTATTGCCCAAGGCATATGCTTGACACCCCTTCTCTAAGTTATAACTGTTCAGTTGTTTCAGTTGTGTCTGACTCTTCACGACCCCATTTGGGGTTTTCTTGGCAAAAACGGTTTGCCATTTCCTTCTCTGCCTCATTTTACAGATGAAGAGCTGTAGGAAAATCAGGTTAGATGACTTCTTGCCCACAGGGAAACAAAGCTAATGTCTGGATTCGAATTTGGGGCTTCCTGACTCCAGGCTGAGTGCTCTATCCACTGCTCTAGCTCACTGCCCTTAAATAATAATGATAGCTAACGTTTATCTAGCACTTGCTATGTGCCAGGTACTGTGCTAAGTACTTCACAATTATTATCTCATTTCATCTTCACAATTCTCCTGGGACGTAGGTGCTTTGATTATTATTTACAGTTGAAAAGACTAAGGCAAACAGAAAAAACTAAGGCAAACAATTGCTCAGAGCCACACAGAGAATGAGTGTCACAATCCAAAAATGAACTAAGACCCTCCTGACTCTAGACCCAGCTCTCATCTACTGCTCCACCTAGCTGTCCCCCCTAAAGAGAATCTTATTATTACATTATTATTATATATTTTATATCATATGTAATATCGTATATTACATACTATACAATACTATGTATTACAATAATATTAGAGATTAGAAAAAATGTCTAGATCAGTATCCTGTATGGCTTTTTCATGTAAGCGGGTCCTCATCAACTTCATTCACCAAAGAGCCTCTGCATATATTATTTTGTTCAACGTGTTCTGTTTAGAGGGTGCACAAATACTTTGACAAATGCTTACAGAGCTTCATTGTAATATTAGACTCATGTTATATGCAGTGATTGATTTCATCCTAATACTTTAAAAAATATGTTGAAAAAGGTAACCAGTAGAAGTAACCAACCATAAGGCTTGCTGCCATGACATTCCTTTAAGAAGGCTAGTAACATACCTCTTTTTTTCTTTTTTCTTCCTTTTTTTTTTTAAAAAAAAACTCCTACTTTCAGTATTAGAATCAATACTGTCTATTGGTTCTAAGGCAGAAGAGTAGTTAGGACTAGGCAATGGGGGTTAAATGACTTGTCCAGGATCACACAGCTAGAAAGTATCTGAAGCCACATTTGAGCCCAGGACCTTCCATTTTCAGACACAATTCTCAATCCACTGAGCCACCCAGCTGCCACAAAATACCTCTTTTTTAAAAAAAAGAATGGATAAGAACTAATGTCTTTTCTGAATTGGTAAAAAAGATAGAACTGATTCTTGAGTTACAGTACTATATATATTTTTTCATTAGAAAGATAAACAGTTACATTTCATTGATATTGTAGATGCCAAATAACACTTAGGACAAGTATGTTTCTGCGTCACACTTTGGAACTACCAGACTAATGAATACTCTTTTCTGTCTTTTTTTTTTTCTGGTTGGATTTTTTATTTTGAAGGCCTAGCCGCACTGCTTTTTCAGAATCCCCCTGCCACCTGTATTCTAACATTCAATCTTGCATAAAATTCTAAGTATCACTTCTTGGGAAATAACTCTTCTTGATTTGTTTTCTACTGTTCTTGCTTTTATCATTTACTTTCTTCTTTGCATTTCCATCTCTAATTTTTCTCATCTAATATTTTAGTCGTTTTTTTAAGCCACTGTTTTGTGTTCTCTCTTAATTTTAAACATTTTGGTGGACTCTAAGGGATTGATATCAGTGGGAAGAAGAAATAAGTGGGTGCAAGAGACAGATGGTGAATGTGCTTAAAGCTAAAATGAGTCATTTCTCCGGTATTAATTTTCAATATAGGAATTACAGACCCCAGAAGAAAACTATATCTGCTTTTTAAAAATGAAACTCCTTTTCCAATAGGAAAGAAATGCATTTAATTTTTAATCACTTTTTAAAAACTTTTGTAAACACTTTGTAGTCTTCCTTGCCTACAGTTTGCACATACATTTGTTTCTCAATCACTGGAGCTAGCTTTAACTTCTATCATTGCATTTATGAAATGGCTGCCAAAATCAGCCATCTTCTACTTTTCAGCAATTTCTCTGTGCAGTATTTTGGCTTTGCCTTTCATCACATAACATTTGATTGCTTTTCGCTGTATACCCACTTTCTACCATTATCTTTGTTCTCTGTTTTTCAGTGATAATGTGACCATTTTTTTTGTTTAAGAGATGTAAGCATGTTTTAGAAATGTGTAACCACTTCCTGAGAGAATTTTGTGTTCAAAATTCAGATATAAAAGAGAGGGGGGGAAATCCCTATCATTTCTTCATTTCCTCTTTGAAATACTGAGTTGTTGAAACTGCCAGTGAGGCAGGATTTAATGCCTCCTTTTGACAAGACTGTGTGGCTCATCTGTTTTCTGTTTTCAGATATCGCTGTGGTCGAGATGAGTGATGCTTTCCGACAGCCTTCCTTGTTTTACCATCTTGGGGTGAGGGAGAGCTTCAGCATGGCCAACAATATCATTCTCTACTGTGACACCAATTCAGATTCTCTTCAGTCATTGAAGGTACATCTCTGTTTCAGTGTTTATATACCTTCCATTTCATTGGTACTTTGAATTCCTACTAAATCCCAGCAGTTTCTATGTTTGAAAATCATGACTTTTGTCAGTTTGACATTCATGCAAAAATCAATAGTTATTTGTATGAGTTTCACATGGAAATCCAACAGACAAGTTTGAAGTTCACATGGAAATCTAGAATGGAGTCCTTAGGGTCCATTAGTGATAAGACCTAAAAGAAGATTTTGCTCAAAGCAATTCATTAAGAGATAATGAAACGGAGTGGGGGGGGCAGCTATCTAGGTAGTTCAATGGATAGAAAACTAGGTCTGAGAATGGGGGGAGGGTTTCTTGGGTTCAAATTTGACCTCAGATACTTCTTAGCTGTGTGACCCTGAGCAAGTCACTTAACCCTCTTTGTCTAGTCCTTACAGCACTTCTGCCTTGGAACCAATACATAGTATTTATTCTAAGGTGAAAGGTAAAGGTTTTTAAAGAGAGATAATGAACCTAGCTGTGTGACCCTTGGCAAGGCAATTAACACAGTTTGCCTTGCCATTCTTCCTCTTAGAATTGATACTAAGAGAGAAGATAAGGGGAGGGAATGAGAAAGGATTGGAGGGAGGGGAACTGATTGAATAGGGAAGGTTTCCATACAAATATGAGGTCACTAAAGGGGGTCTTCATTTGGTACATCTGGCACTAATTGATACTATTTCTCACTGAAAAACTTCCTACAGGTGGAAATTGTTATCAACAAATTGAATAACGGATAATATGTGAAACATGGAGAATTTGCCATGACTTCACAGGAGGCTATAAATCCAAATTGTGTACTGTAGATTTTTACAGACACTGAAATAACAACTGACTTCTATACTTCTAGACACTAACCTACTCATGTTATATTTAGGCTACCCAATAAAAGAAGATGATCAGTAGAAAACTAATTCCTTTCTCCCAGTTCATCCTCTTTTGCTTTTCCCAAAAGTTGATAGTATTTGTTACTCACCAAGAATATCTAGTCTGTTGTCAGGTCTTGTTGTGTTCATCGTCACAACATCTCCCACCTATATCCTCTTACATCAACTTATCACCTTGTTCCTGGAGTATGGCAATAGCCTTCTAATTGGTATCCCTGCCACAGATCTTTCCTCTCCAATCCATTCTCCACTCAGCTGCCAAAGAGATTTCCCCAAAGCATAGATCTTCCCCATTCTCATACCTCCCACCATAAATTCCAGTATCTCTATTACTTTTAGAATAAAACATAAAATCTCCATTTGGCAACTAAAGCTATTTGAATACTTTACTTCTTTCTGTATACTCTATAGTTGGTTTCATTTACCTCCATGCTATTCTAACACCCTGTTTTTTATTCCCCATCTGGATACCCAGAAGGCTCTCCTTCCTCGCCTCCACTTATTAGTTTTCTTAAATTCCTCCTTTTTCCCAATCTTCTAACTGTGCCATCCCCTCTGAGATAACCTCTCATCTCCTCTTGGAGATAGATAAATAGATAGATAGATAGATAGATAGATAGATAGATAGATAATCTTGGATATACTTAATTGTTCATATTTGGCATCTCCCACTAGACTGTGAACTCCCGAGGAAAGAAACTATTTGTGCCTCTCTTTGCATCTCCACTCTTTAGCATGATGCCTAGTACAAAGTAAATGCTTCCTAAATGTTTGTTTACTACTACTACTATTAATAATAATAATTTTCATTGTTGTTCAGTTGTTTCAATTGTGTTCCACTTTTTGTGATCCCATTTAGGGTTTTCTTTGTAAAAGTTCTGGAGGGGTTTGCCATTTCTTTCTCTAGTTCATTTGACAGATGAGGAAACTGAGCCAAACAGGGTTAAGTGACTTGTCCAGTTTCACACAGCTAATATCAAAAGCTGGAGTTGAACTCACAAAGATGAGTCTTCCCAACTCCAGGCTTGGCACCCTAATCACTGTGTCACTAGCTGCCCCCCAATACACACATCACTTTAAGATTTGCAAAGTTGTTTACAAATGTTATCTCATTTTATCTTCACAACAATCATGAGAGGTCACTGCTATTATGTTGATGAAACTGAATCACAAAGATAAGAGTGACTTGACCAGGGTGTCACCTTTAGTAATATCTGAGGTTGAATTTGAACTTATGTCTTCCTGATTCTGGGTCCAGTAGTCCTCTATCTACCATACCACCTAATTGCTTTACCAATTCCTTGAAAATTTGCCCATCTCAAACTTGGCATGATGATTACCATTTCCTCTGAGCCAATCTGAGCTGATATAGATGGGAATCCTTCTTAGTTTTTCACAGAGACTGCTGCATCTTCAGATTCTAAACAACAGTTTTCAGTGCCTCAAAACCTTGTTTCTACTATTAAATGCCTAAGTAAAAGTTAAATCCATTTAGAGCCATTTAGACAATTAATCAATAAATATTTATTAAGCATCTACTATGTGCTAGGCACTGTGCTAAGCGCTGGAGATACAGAGACAGTCAAAAGACCGTTTTTGCCCTCAAGGATCTCAAAATATAATGGGAGAAGCAACACATATGTAAAAGCAAGTCATATGTAGGATAAAGAGTAGATAATTAAGAGTGAGAGGGTGCTAAAATTAAAAGGGATTAGGAAGGGCTTTACTATCATTTTTGTTTTGTGACTTGACCTAGGTGGTGCAATGGTTATAGCATCAAACTTGGAATCAGGAGAACCTGAGTTCAAATTTGGCCTTCATCATTTAGTAAGCCAAGTGAACCTAGGCATCTTCGTGATCTCTTTTCTACCCTATCTCTTCTTCTCTCCCTCCTCCCTTTTTTTCCTCTCTCAGTGATATATTCACTTTCCTGTCAGTTAGATTTCTTGTGATTCAGTTCAATATTAATAAATATTATTAGTCATCAAAAAGGGAGTCATTCTAGCCTTTTAAAGTTTCTGAGTGGAGAGAGTTGCAGTGCTATGTTGATATTTAGAGGACTTTCCCACCCCACCCCCATCTTCCAACCCCTAGGGTGCTAAAGGTTCAATATGACCTCTCCTTAAAAATTGTCTTGTTTTCATTTTAACCATATTTGGGTTTAGACTGACTTTTAGTTTTCTTTCCATCTAGTGGTAGGATAGAGAACGACAGATGGACCTGAAAGAAGACCAGCTTTTGATTGACTAGATATGGTTAACTAAAAACATGAAAAGGACAGACTAAAACATCCATCATCTTTCTCTTCTCATGAGGGCAAGGTTAGAGTCAGAACCACATCATCTATAGTTACTGAATTATATATCAAGCCTTAGTCATGATAATTACTGAAAAACCTAGAATGTGTGTAACCAGACTAGGCTGGTTTCATTTTGACCTACTGGTTGGTGCTAAAAGAGGAGAAGATTCCCAGTGTCAGCAAAGCCCCTGAGGGAATGCACAGAGGAGTTGGCATTTTTAAAAATAAAAACAGTTGCGAATTCTTAAGGAATAATTGACAGGACCACAAAAAGATGTGTATTTTTTGCCTATAAAATACACATCAGAAGTCCATTTAAAAGGACAGTGTGGCAGCTAAACAATAATTGCATCTCATCAGTTTTGAATTAGGAATTGAATGCCCTTGTAAATAAGGTCAGAATTGGAGAGGAAGGCTAGAAACTAGATGTTAATGAAATGAGGTGCAAAAGGAGCATCTGATAATAAGAAAGGATGGGGATAGGCAATTATGAGAGAGATTGTAATCTAGCAGCTTCTACTGCAGGAAGATAGTAATGGTGATGTCACTTTTTATTTGCTACACAAAACAATTTCAGCTCTAAAATTGAACCCCTTTATGACTCTCCATATGATCTTCTTTGGATATTAAAAGAGAAAAGAAATTGCTGTCTTGATCTCCACCTCTCTCCCCCTGTCATCAGACACCCATAGGCTCTGAGAAATGCTACTATATCTCTTCTGTCAATGAAGGTGGCATATATAACATCGTTAACTAACGATAAGATGTTTTTAGTCTCTGTTTCTTGATTGGCTGTAATAATGACCAGAGAGGAGTATAGAGGACTCAAAGAGAAAGTATCTGTCTCTTGCTACGTTTAAACAGATTCTGTGTTCATTTTATCTTTAGAGTGTAAATGTAGCTCAGGTTACTTCTCTGTAAAGAGATCAATACTGTGTAGTGGTTTGTGGTGACTAAGTCTGAACTGAAATATAATAATTATGTTAGATTTTTCTTCACTCAAGAACTCAAGCAGTATTTTTTCCTTCAAGCACTGCATGAAAAGTCACTTCATTAAAACAAACAAAAAGGATTTCACTGAGTTTCTCTGCAGTTATTTATATTCTCCTTGACTAATCAACTGAATTGTACATACTATGGCTAAAGTCCTTACTCTAGCTGACTGCACTAATCATTACCCAGAGAAGTCTGGCTTGTATTCAATCATGGAAGAACAACTCTCAATGTGCAGCATTATCTTTAAATTAATGCTTTTACAGACTAGCAGCTCTTAGCAATTTTGGTGCTTCTCCAAACCCAGTTAATGAAAGAACTCGTATTTGTCCTTAGAAAAAAACGAACCTTCTTCGCCTAACTAATATTATCTATATTTTTTTATTTCAACAAAATGTCGCTTTATTGAGAACTTAAGTCTGGTGTCCAATCAGTAGGGATTCATTGGAGACTCTCATATTCCTCATCAGGTTAAATTAAAAGTGGCAAATAATATTGATTTCTAATATTGAACTGTATTCATAATGAAAATATTTAACACTTAGTGTTATACTATATGGAGGGAGGGGGTGAGGAGGAGGAGGAGGAGAGAGACAGAGAGAGAGAGAGAGAGAGAGAGAGAGAGAGAGAGAGAGAGAGAGAGCAAGAGAGAGTGCAGGAGTTCTTAATTTTTGGTGTGTGTCATGCAATCTGATTAAATCTATAGACCCCGTCTCAGAATAATATTTTTAAGGGTTTTTATTTTATTTTATTTTTTAACATTTATTAATATTTATTTTTTAGAAAAGTTAACATGGTTACATAATTCATGCTCTTACTTTCCCTTTCACCCCTTGAGCTCCCCCCCACCACCAATGGCTGATGCATATTTCCACTGGTTTTAACATGTGTCATTGATCAAGACCTATTTCCAGATTGTTGATAGTTGCATTGGAGTGGTAGTTTCGAGTCTACATCCCCAATCATGTCTGCCTCAACCCGTGTTCAAGCAGTTGTTTTTCTTCTGGTTCCACTCCTATAATTCAGAATAATATTTTTAAATACATCAAGTAAAATACATAGGGTTACCAAATAAACAAATTACATTTGAAATATAGTTATAAAATGACTGGAAAAAATCAAATATATAAACACTGAGGTTGAGAGGCATTGTCATTGGATAGGATGCTGAGCTTATAGTTTTTAAATGGAGTGTAACCTAAACCAGATTAATATGTATTGGGGAAATATTTAGCAAAAAACTAAAAATACAAAACAGATAATATTACATTTTAAAACTAAGTCAATGTGTGGCCACGGGGAATTTTATGTACAGACTAGTGACCTAGTTTCTATTTGAATATGACACCACTGGTCTATCATTTTTGTTGTTATGGTTATTGTTGTTGTTCCTTCTCCTCTACCTCCTTCTCCTTCTTCTTCTGTTTAGTCATGTACAACTCTATGTTAACCCTATAGAATTTTATCCAAGAGGTTTTCTTAGCAAAAATATTAGAGCAGTCATTTCCTTCTCCAGTATTTTCCCATTTTACAGATAAGGGACTAAATCAAATGGGGGTTAAATGACTTGTGTAGGGGTTACACAGCTAGCAAGTGTCTGAGGCTAGATTTGAACTCAGATATTCCTGAATCCAAGCCCAGTAGTCTAGTCACAGCACTGTCTAATTGGCCCTAATTGGTCTAAAATATGTGGGTTCAATTCTAGCTTGGGACACACCTAAAGGATCATCAACTTAGAACTAGAAATGAAGCATAAAAGCATTTCATAGAAATTCATAGAAAACATTTAATTCAACACACACACAGTTTGACAGATAAACTGTGTAAAAGACTGCCATTTACTAGAAGATTACTGGCCTTAGTAATAGTAATTTTACATATCAGCTCATTCTTCGATTGAATTTTCAACCTTCCTTTTGGTGGGGGAAAAAAACCAGACACACACAGATTCTAGAGAGCTCTTTTGCACAGAAATGCTTTCTAATTTCTTTTGGTCTTTGGACTTCTACTTCCTTTCCTTATGTTTCACTTCCTTTATATTTAGCCTAAAATAAAACAACTAGGACAGATTGGAGTTTAACTTAAATTTTTTTATAGAATTCTAGTTTGCACAAATGGATCCGGTTTTAGTTTAACAATGAAAATTTCTTCAAATTCTTTTTGGCAGTTTTTCAAATGGCTCTCCAGAATCATTTGATCCTTTCTGTAGTCTCAAGGGCCACACCCTCTCCTCATTTCTCTGCATTCCCAGGGCTTCCCAGGGTTTGCTTTCCTTTCTCAATATCACTACTATATCAACATACTCAAATTATTTTAGTAATATCAATAACTGTTACTTCAACATAGCACTTAACCAGTAGTTACCACATAGTCTTTCTTTTATTACATTTATTGTAGAAGTGATCAGATTTGTACTTGCTTTATGAGTTTCTAATAGAAAAGAAATAATTGCAGGAAAGAGTAGATTAGAGAATACCCTGGTACACAAAGACTCACCCTTTGTAAATACTAACTTTTTTTACTGTTTAGTATTAGTAGATTCCCCAGTTAAATCATCAAGTGAATCCTCATTGAACCATGGAAGTGCCAAAAAAAGGATTGGAATTAGGGATTGGCATGTATGTATATCTGTTCTTCCCTGACTTAATTCAAAGTGATGTTTCCTAAAGTTCAATTTTGTATTTGTCACCTTCCCTCTTCCTTACTTGTTACATGTCACTCCTTTACTGGAGTAAGCTCCAGTAGCTCCCTATTACCTCTAGGATCAAATATAAACATCTCTGATTTTCAAACCCTTCATAACCTCCCCCATCACCTTTCTAGTCTTCTTACATCATAGGTCATAGTTCTTCTCCCCCCACCCAAGTTCTCGGCAATCCAGGGAGAGTGGACTCCTAGCTTATCCTCAAACAAAACACTCTTTGTCCTAACTCTGGGGAATTTCACTGACTCCCCACCACCACCACAGAATGCTTTCTTCTCTCTACCCCCTGGGATCTCTGACTTCCTTGAAGTCATAGCTAAAATCCCACTTTCTATAAGAAATTATTCCCAATCCCCTTGGTACTAGTTCCTTCTCTCTGTTGATTATCTCCAAATTAACCTATATATGGCTTGTATAGTTGCCCCTGTGTTATCTTTCCCATTAGACTGTGGGCTCCTTGGGGGCCAGATCTGTCTCTTCCTTTTCTGCGTATCTTCAGTGTTTAGCACAGTTCCTGGCATATAGGGGCTGGCAATTGGGGTTTAAGTGACTTGCTTGGGGTCACACAGCTAGCAGGTATCTGAGGCCAGATCAGGACCTAGGTCCTCCCTCCAGATTTGCTGCTCTATCCATTGTACTACCTAGCTGCCCTATCAATCATTATAAATGTTTATTGACCAACTACCTGATCGATGATGGTGTACATCAGGAAATATCTGATATATGTAAAAGTGCAATCTAAGGATTTTTAATATTTCTAAGGTTAAAGTTGCAATTGTCTGTGTTTAGGATTATGACTCTTTTCATCTTCCTGCCCCCCCTTCCTTCCTCTTCTTCATTTTACTAGAACTAGGTTCACCATTTTGTCAAATAAAAAAAAAATAAGTCTATACTGCACACAGTAAAACAGGGCCTGGTGAATATACTTAAGGTACTGTTATAGTGCTAAATGTTGACAGTATCATAAGGAAGGAAGTAACCATTTATTGTGAGGTATTACGATTTTTTAAAATTCAATTTTATTTTCATTTCAGTTCCAAATTATCTTTTTTCCCTCACATCCCCTCTCCCATTTAGAAAAAAAATAAAAACCAAATACAATATAAAAGAGCAAGAAATACAATGCCATGCAAAAGAAATTAGCCATGTTCTGGGTGGGGAGGAGGGGGAGGTGCAAGAAAAAGAGGAGAAAAAGACATCAGTTCTCTTTGGAGAACTCCTTTGCAATTGTGGTGGGCCTTTGAGTTGATTGGAGTTACTAAGTCTTTCATAGTTTATTATCTTTAGACTATTGCTGTTACTAGGTACATTGTTCTTCTAGTTCTGCTCACTTCACTTTGTATCTGTTCCATATGATTTCTTGGCAAAGATACTGTTTGCCATTTCCTTTTCCCGCTCATTACAGATGAGCAAACTGAGGCAAACAAGGTTAAATGAATTGCCTGAAATCATAGAGCTAATAAGTGTCTGAGGCCAGATTTCAGCTCAGGAAGATGAGGCTTCCTGACTCCAGGCCTGGCATGCCATCCACTGCCCTGAGTGAGGCATACAACTATGTAATGGCAGGGGAAAATGGCAAGTGGAACACTTGAAGGGAATATGTCTGGTGATATTGACTCAGTCAGAGCAAAAAAGTTTTTTTAATAATACACTCTATTAATTTCTTCTCTGTACTATCTAGTTCTCCTCCTAACTCCTTTTAGAACTGCTTCATCCTTTTGTCCTAGCCCCAACTTGAAAGCTGCTATATGAGATGCACGTAAAGTTATAATTACAGCAGGGACCACAGTACCATGAAAACAAAGTAAAAAGGAATAGGAATGAGATGTGCTGAGTTGAATTGAAAGCTACTTTTCTGGCTTTAATGAACATTCGCTTGATTTTTTTTAATACTTCACATTAATGAATAATTGCTTGTTCTCATGGATCACTTCTTTGACCCTTGATTGTGATTAGAACAACTGTGAAATGTATCCACATCTGTTAATTTGTCATTTTAGCTGCCATGAAACTTCTAATTTGAGATCTTCTCTTCTTCCTCCCATGGATTCCATTATCATCTTGATGCTGATGTTTCTCAGATCTACTTATCACATAGCCCTCTTCTAGATACAATCATATATCCAGCTGCTTATTGGACTCAAGGTGGATATCCTATAGACCTCTTAAATTTAACATCTCTAAAACGGAACTTACTACCTTTCTAATCCTCCCCTACGTAGTGGTCCCCAAACCCAAGACTCCATGCTGTCCCTTGCACAAGACTGTCTTTTGACTCTGGGTATTTTCACTTGCTGCCTCCCATGCCTGGAATGCTCTCCTTCTTCTCCATCTCCTGGTATTCTTGGTTTCCCTTAAGTCTCAACTAAAATTCCACCTTCTACAAAATCCTTTGCCAATCACTTTTTTCCACTTTAAATTCCTTACCTTCTGTCTTAGAAGAGTGGAAAGGGCTAGGCAATTGGGGTTAAATGACTTTCTTGGGGTCACACAGCTAGGAGGTATCTGAGGCCAGATCAGGACCTAGGTCCTCCCTCCAGATTTGCTGCTCTATCCATTGTACTACCTAGCTGCCCTATCAATCACTCTTAATTATAATATTTTTCCCCTTTTTTTGATTATTTCCAATTTATCATATATGTATGTATATATATATGTGTGTGTATATATACATATATATATGTATGTACTTAGTTTGTATGTAGTTGTTTGCATTTGTCTCTCCCATTAGACTGTGAATTCCTTGAGAGCAGGAGCTATTTTCTATCCATCAGTAGGCATTTATTAAGTGCCTACTATATGCCAGACATTGTAGTAAGAAGCAGGAATAAAAAAAGAGGCAAATGAAAGTCCCCACCTTGAAGGAGCTCACAGTCAAATGGAAGAGATAACAAATATATACAAGATAAATGGGAAATAATTAACAGAGGGAAAGCATTAGATAAGATGTATTGGGAAATGATTTCTTGCCTTTTTTTTTGGTATTCTCAGTGCATAATACAAGGTTTAGTCCATGGCAGTTGCTTAATAAATAAATGAATGCTTGGCGTTGACTTGTGCTAGATGCAATTGCTCCCTCTCACCTCATTTTATAGAGGAAGGACTTGGAAGAGAGCTTTCAAAATGAATCAGGTTTTATGGCAACTGTGAATTTTCACTCACTACCACTCAAGTGTTATTTGTAGAAGTGGATAGTGTTGAGGTCTCTATCTGCTGTTTTTGTCATTTCACTTATAGGCTTGTTAGGTAACAGTTTTTATGAGATCTTTTATTTAGCTCAAGGTTATTTATACAATTCAGTGTTGTAAAGCCTAGCATTTATGTTTCTATTTTTTTCCTCCTTTTTTTCTTTCTAGCTGATTAGCACAAATTAACTTCGAACTGTTTTTCTACCTGAGCAGTTTATACACTTTCTTTCTAAGGTCTTGGTGACATGCTCTGTAGCATGGACTCCTTTTTTGGTACTCAGTTAAAATGCCCAGAATGTTATCTGTTTTTAATTATGTCCAAGTAAGTAGAAGAGCTGCTGAATAGCCACGTTCTTAGAGACTACTAAGAGCTGTTTATAAACTATTTGTGCTCAAGGAGAACAATTTGTTTCTTTTTAACTTCATCAAAATGTAAGACAACCTAACTATCATTTGATTCTGCTTGGGTAGATTATTATGTGGATCGTCTAAATATACTTACTTTCTTCATTCTGTAATACATAAAATGTCAGGAAGAAGATAAAGGAGAGGTCGGAGAGGATTATCTCAGCCTAGTAATTCTTTAGGAAATGTTAAAATTTAACCAATCTGGAACTGTTTTTTTTCTGCCAGGGTGTGCCAGTAATTTGAGCTCATGTGTAGGTCAGAAGACTGGTTTCAACTCACCCATTTATCACCAAAGCTACCATGTTCTTCTACTTCTATTGCTGTTTCTGTCTCAGTAGAAGATGGTGGCAAATTAGAAGGCGTGTTGGGGAAGCCTGACAACCTCTTACCATCCAATTAAAAGTACTGCCAGGGAAACTAGATGGTTCAGTGGTTTAAGAGCCAGGCCTAGAAGAGGGAGTTCCTAGGTTCAAATGTGACCTCAGGCACTTCCTAGTTGTATGATCCCTGGGCAAGTCACTTGACCCCCACTGCCTAGCCATTACCGCTCTCCTCTCTTGGAACCAATACACAGTATTGATTCTATGAAAGAAGATAAGTTTTTTTTAAAAAAAAAAACAAATCAATAAAAAGCATTGTCCTATTGATGGCTATGGAAAACCACCTGTTCTGTGTAGTTAAATAAAAATAGAATATTCATCAGGGAAAAAGAAAAAGAAAAGCACTGATGATATTGTATACTTACACATGTATATGACTCACAGATATACCTATAATCAAGTCAAGTCAGCACTAATAAATTACATACTATGTGCCAGACCCTTTCTCAAGCACTCTGTGGGGATACAAAAACCAGTCCCTGTTTTCAAGGAGCTTATGGTCTAATGGAGGAGATAATGTGTAGACAACTATGTACAAATAAGATAAAGAAATGACAACTTGGGGATAGTTCAGAGGGGAGTTGAGAAGATTAGGAGAGATTGGAAAAAGCCTTTTGCAAACAATGGAGTTTTAGCTCCATTTAGCCATGGAGACCTGAAGTAAGCCAAGGAAGGAGGCTAAGCCATGGAGGTGAGGGGGCATGGGAAACAAGTAGTACTAATATATAGAAGAGGGAATGTGTCTTGTGCACGGAATAGCAGGGACAGTAGTGCCATTGGATTTCAGAATATATGGAAGATAGTAAGATGTAAGAAAAACTCAGAGTAGAAATGGACTATGTAAAGAAGGGCTTTAAAAACCAGCCAAAAGAGTTATATTTGATCCTGGTGCCATATACATGAGTTTCTTCTGAAGTCTTGCTTTGCTGCCTCATTCTTCTGGAGACGACTGTGGGTTCTCCAGGGCTGAGTCAGCCAAACAGAAGCCTACCAATGTGAGTAAGGTTCCAAGTATAGGGTCCATGACATGTGAGAGCCAGCCTAGCTGAATCCAGGAAGCTTATCAAAGTTAGCCACCAAGTTATCGATGTTTTTCAACAAAAACTCTCCATTAAACCATCTAGTGAAGCTTGGAAGGAGCATCCTCATGAATAAAATCGTGGGCCCATGTAGTATAGAAATATAAATATATTCACACACATCTTCTACTGGACGATGAGGGCAGCTAGTTGGTACAGTAGCCAGAGAGCCAGGCCTAGAGTCACAAAGACTCATCTTCCTCAGTTCAAATTCAGTCCAAGACACTTACTAGCTGTGTGACCCTGGGCAAATCATTTACCCCTGTTTGCCTCAGTTTCCACATCTATAAAATGAGCTGGAGAAGAAATGGTAAATCACTCCAGTATCTTTGCAAAGAAAATCCCAAATGGGGTCACAAAGAGTCAGACACCACTGAAACAACTAAAAAGCTGGGCAATGAGACCTCTGCTTTGAGGTCAGAGAACATGAGTTTACTTTGTCACTTATCTACTTGTGTGACCATGACAGATAACTCAGTCTCCTCATCTGCAAAGCAAGGGAGTTGGACTAGATGGCTTCTTTCCCTCCTTCTCTTACTAGATGTTAACAGTCACGTTCTTTTTAGCCAGATGAATATACTGGCCATGAACCACAATGTCATCACATGTATTTTCCCTTTACACAATTTCTCACATCTCTTTTCTTCTGGGATGTAACGTTATCCTCTACAGAAATCTTTCTAGATTTCTGTTTGGTTATAGTCACTTTGATCAATACAGTGCTATTTTCCATTATTCTGTATCTTCCTCACTCCCTTAGTCAAAGAGCATTTGTTGTCGTTTGCTCATTCAGGCATGTCCCATTCTTCTTGATTTCATTTGGGGTTGTCTAGGCAATGATTCTGGAGTGTTTTTTTCATTTCCTTCTCCACCTCATTTTCCATATGAGGAAACTGAGGCAAATAAAGTTGTGACATGCCCAAAATCATAGAATTAGTAAGTGTCTGAAGCCAAATTTGAACTTGGGAAGATAAATCTTCCTGACTGTATGCCCGGCACTGTCCATTGTACCGCCTAGCTGCCCCAATGAAGATTTCCTGAGAGCTTATAGATATGCTAAGTACTATAATAAGTACCAGTGGTACAAAGAAAGTAGAAAACAACCCCTGCCCCCAAGCAGATTATATTCTAACAGAATTTATCAATAACCAGGTACATACAAAATTCATACAGAGTGGACATAAGGTATTTTGAGAAGAGAAACCATGAGCAACTGGAAATACTGAGAAAGGCCTCCAAGCTTAATCACTGTGTGCATATTTCAAGCCTTAATTTTATATTTTGTTCATAGAATCATAGGAGCTTAATGTCTTGAGGGAGAGCAGTTGAATAATAAATTTCTACTAATAATCATAATAAGGAGTAGAGGCTGAAAAGTGCTATAAGAGTTGTAAATAGAATGTAGGGAGGGGAGGGTTCAGAGGAAGGAGAAATCACATTAAATATGGGAGGGGATCAAGAAAGCTGTAGTTCTATTTGAATTGACCCTCAAAGCATAAGTGGGAATGGAGGCTGTTTTATCCATATATTCAGGAAGCATTTATTAAGCACCTGTTGTGTTTCAGGCGCTTACTAGGACCTGGGGATACAAAACTTGGAGAGCTGGCATGAACACTGAGGTTATGTGACTTATGCAGGTTCACACAGCCAGTATTTGCCTAAGTTGAGACTTGAACCTAGCTCTTACTGCTTCTTGGGTTGGTTTTCTAATCATTACTCCACATTGCCTCTAGATACAAGGTAATTACCAAGTAATTTCTGGGTGGGGACAGTGGGGTAGGGCTAATAGCATCTATGGGAATCAGTTTATATATGAATCAGACTTTGTATTCAAAGTCTATTAAGTTTTTTGAATGAATACTATATATATTTAAAGTCATATAAATATACTATAAATTATTGAATAAATAAAGAAGTCTGTTTCCTGGAGCTGAACTTTGAAGGGAGCTATATAGTGGAAGTAATAAGGTAGCAGGATCTTCTAGGCTTCAGAGAGACCAGTCTATATAAAATCATGAAAATGTAGAGATAACATATTATTTGTAAGAAATAGCAAGAAGGCCATTTTAGTTGGAAAGCAGAGTGAATTAAAGGGAGTAATGTGCAGAAATTCTAGAAAGGTAGGCTGGAGGCAATTTGAAAAGGACTTTATTTTTTTTTAATATTTTATTTTTTAGAAAAATTTTCCATGGTTACATGATTCATGTTTTTACTTTCCCCTTCACCCCCCCTTTGCACCCCCCATAGCATTTCCACTAGTTTTAACATGTGTCATCTATCAAGACTTATTTCCATATTATTGATATATAAAGGACTTTAAATGACCAAAAAAAAAGACTTTGTATTTTATTATGGCAGGAACTGAGATCCACTGGATCTTCTTGAGCAAGGGAGTGACATGTTCAGGAATGTCAATTTGGCAAGTGCGTAAGAGAAGGAATTCAAGAGACTAGAAGTGGGAGGGCCAATTGGGAGACTATTTCAGTTGTCCTGGTAAGAGATGATAAAAATTGGTAGAGAAGGAGGTAGACATATAATATGTTGTTGAGGTTGAATTATCAATACTTGTGAACCGATTGGATATGCGAATGAGGGATATAGAAGAGTTCACTGAAGAGGACTGAGTTTGTGAACCTCAGTGCCTGGCAGGATGGTGGATAATTCACAAAGGCAGGGCAATTAGGAAAAACAAAGTGTGTGGGGAAAGGATTGGAGGGAAAATTAGTTCCGTTTTAGGCACATTGGATTTAACATGCCTATAAGACATACAGTTAGAAACATGTAGAAGGAAATTAGTGATGCAGGACACAAGCTCAGGAGAGCATTGTTCCTGCATCATTAGTCACAAAATACATTCCTAGTCCACAGAAATAGTTAAAAAAAAAACACAACAAACAATTATGTTCTCTTGAATATCTTGCATATTAATAGATTATTTGATGACATTTGTATGTTATCTTTCATACTTTGATTCCTTAAAAATATCAGCTTAGTATAATATTCTTTCTACCAAATGTTAAATATATGTTTGACTTTCTTTTCTGTTTTAATGATTATTTTTCTTATTTTTTCAGGAAATCATTTGCCAGAAGAATACTGTGAGTATCTTATATATACATATTTTTCTTTCCCCTCAAATTTGGAATTCTTTCATTGATTCTATGGAGAAAATAAACCACCTCTTTTTCATACATTTTAATTACTATTTTTGTTCTATGCTTTATTTTCCTTTAAAATGATAGTTCCTATTTCCAGTATCTCTGGGTCAATAGAAAAATTATAATTTAATTTTAAAAACTGACCCAATAGAGCAAATTATTAGCTTAGTGAACACATTAGGAGATAGCATTAATGTCTGCCTTATTGGGCATGTTACAAGCCTTTTTGAATATAGCTCTGATTTAACCTTGAATTTATGTGTCTACAAGCAACAATGTAATATTCTTTAATGTGTTCCCTAGTTATTTATTTGCCTTTGTTTCTCAGGTAATATAAATAGTCAGATTCCTGTTAATGTGGTGCTTCCCAAATTGTCATCCAGGAAACACATTCCCCACCATGTGAATTAGGGGTGCTGGGGGAAGAATTTGATGCTAGCAATATTTTTTTCCTCAAAATATTGATATCAAAGTATATATTTTCAAACTATTATTACATGCAACATTTTTATGATAATATACTTTATTTCCTCCTTTTTCATGAAAATATGCTTCTACTTTTCTCCATTTCTTCTTTCCCTCTCTCACCAGCATTATTTTTCTTTAGATACTACTGGACTCATGTTTATGAAATCAATCAGTGTATTTTAAGTGTAAAAAAATTATATTGGACTAATTCACTTAAAAGGTACTGGTTTGTCTTTTGTGATGACTCACTCATAGGTGAGCAGTTTGATATGCCATTGTCCCCTTTGTGTTGCAAAAACTTTTTAATATTACTAAACAGAAGGCTAATTTCATAAAGAATTACCCTGGTCAACAAAGGCCTGAAGAGATAATGAGCAATAAAGATTTTGTGAATGGGAGGGAGTAAATTTTAAGGTAGACCATCAAATGAAAGAGCTATCTGTCTCCACTGTTTATATCTGGCACCATAGGGGATTAGTTCTGACCCTGACTGAATTACTTGTTTAAAAGGGCAAGGAAAAACAAATTCACAAGGAAACCATGTTCCCCACTTGATAGGGAATGAGGTATTAACTTAGACCTGTGTTTCCTTAGATCTAGACTAGTGATTCCCAAACTTTTTTGACCTACTGCCCCCTTTCCAGAAAAAATATTACTTAGTCACCTGGAAATTAATTTTTTAAAAATTTTAATAGCAATTTATAGGAAAGATAAATGCACCTGTGGCCATCACTGTCCCCCTGGATCACTGCAGCACCCACTTTGGGAATCACTGGTGCGAGGAAAAACCTTACAGATCATCTGGTTCCTCCCTGTCATTATAGATGAGGAAGCCACAACTCAGAGAGAACAGTAGGATGAAGACAACCCAGACACTACCCACAAGGAATTTCTAGTCTAGTAGGGAAGGACAAGACAGGCGTCCACATAATTGTAATACAAGGCAGAATTTGTTAGTGCAGCCAAAAAAATTAATTTAATCTAGACTATATTAAGGAACCCTAACTTCCAGGAGTAGGAGGGGAATCATTTTTGTTCTCCACCTGAGATCACACCACATTTGTGTTCAATTCTAGGAGGAAGGAGCACAATTTAAGGATGTTGAGTGTAAAAAGGAGGATAACCAGGATTGTAAAGGGCCTTAATTGTCCATTTTATAGAGGGATTGGTCAAAGGAATTGGGGATATTTGACTTAAAATGATAAATCTATTTAAGTATTTGGAAAGCTGATATGCAGAAAAGTTATTAGATCTGCTCTACTTGACCCCCCAAATAGAACCTGGAGTAGTAAGCGGGAGTTGCAGAGGCTAACTTAATTCCCTTAATTATTAGGGAAAACTTTCTAACAGAATTTAATGGACTGCCTGGAGAGGTAGAACCTGGCCTACAACTTTTTGGTATATATAAATAGGCAGCTAGATCATATAACGGATAAAGTACCAGGCCAGAAGTCAGGAAGACTTGAATTCAAATCTGGCCTCAGACACTAGCTGTGTGACCCGGGCAAGGCCGTTAACTTTGCCTCTATTTCCTCAACTATAAAATGAGGGCTTTGCAGGGTTCTTCTGAGGATCAAACAAGATGACATTTGTAAAGTGCTTAGCATAGTGCCTGGTATTGTTAATGCTGCTTCTCTTCTCTCTCTAGTGAAAAATTCCTTTTTTGACTTTGGGTTAACCTCTGAGCCTCTTTCAGATCTAAAATTGTGTGATTCTCTTAAGTGTCACAAGAGGAATATGGGTAATATGGTGTCAGAGGGTCACAGGAATGAGAGAACACATCCATTAAGAGAGAAGGAGGAAGAGAACTAGGTGGCTCAGTAGACAGAGAGCCACACCTGGAGTTGGGAGGACCTGGATCACATGTGCCCTCTGATACCTCCTAGCTCTGTGATCCTAGGAAGTCACCTAACTCCCATTGCCTAACTCTTACCACTCTTCTGCCTTAGGACTAATGCATATTGGTTCTAAGACGGAAGGAGGGAGGGAGGGAGGAGGGAGAAAGGAGGAGGAGGAGGAGGAGGAGGAGGAGGAGAAGAAGGAGAAGGAGAAGAAG
>NC_058133.1:394978632-395002416 GCF_016433145.1 Gracilinanus agilis | reverse complement strand
AAAGAAAGAAAGAAAGAAAGAAAGAAAGAAAGAAAGAAAGAAAGAGGCACCATAAGTATTACAGAAAGGACAGTTGAAAAACTATTTAAACATTTATAAAAGACTGTCTATAAAGTGTAATGAAGTGTAATGAGTTTAATAGCAAGATACAAATGCATAATATAAGTGGTACATTATGTTAACAAAACAAAAGCAGTACCTCATAGAACAGTCCAAAGATTTGTGTATGTGTGTGTATGTGTGGTTCGTTTTGTCTGTTTAAAAGGCAGCTGGTGGTGTGTTAACATCTCCTTCTGTTTGTAAATCACAGCAGTCTGTGAGGGCAAGGAGTTGACATGTGAATATAAAAAGGATATTTGGAAGGAAAACATTTCTAGCAGAAAAATAAAATACAAGTTAGGGTAATTAGCATAAAAATATTGTAATGCAATAGGGTCACAGGAGTTAAGAGGGAAGCAGGGAAGGAATGTGATTTTTCTCCTGGTCCTGAATCTGTTATGGGGTCAAAGTAAAGTGAACTATATTCGTTCTATATATATTAGTATAGTTGATGCAAAACACTTACTTATTAAAGTGCATTTTCACTCATTGCTTTGGATGATTGTGCTTCTAATGTAAGTTTTTCCAGATCAATTTTTTCCAGATCAAAGTTTTTCCAGATCAATTTTTATATTTCTTTGAATTATTTTTAGGAAAACACATGTATTTGAATTGAGAAAATGTACAGATATTTATGTAGAAACACTAATTATTTAAGCTCTTTCCTTCATTTATTTTTTCCTATTGTCAACCATTGGACCATTTTAGTATTGAGAAGGTATTGAAAAAAATTTAACTCAAATAATGCTCGAGAATTTTCTCTTTCCTTATCCAAAGTATACTACAGTTATTGGTGTGATTTTGATAAGGGTTGTTTCCATTGAACAACAAAAATCTTTTCACATAGTTCCCCAAACCAAATCCATTTCCTGACATCATTTTCTTCTCTAGCTCTTCTCTTCTTATATCCTATCATTCCTTGTTAAAATTCTTACTTTTTTTATTTGTAGCAATGAGGAAATTATTATTTGTGCCCCTTAACTTTTAGTTTTCTTGCCCAGAATTCCCAGGGGTTCTTAAGTAAAGGTCTATGATCATATTTTAAAATGTTTCTGATAATTTATTTCAATACAAGTTGTTTCTTTTTTTATCTCATTTAAAAACACTATTCTTTTGAGTCCAGTAGGATTCACTAGACTGCCAGAAATCTCCATGCTGTGAAAAGGTTAAGAATAATCCCTGCCCTGCGGGTATCTGTAGCCTCTTTATCCATGTGTGAGGCAGAAGCCACTTCTTATTCAGGAGTGTAAGTCACCATCCCCTGTAGAGAGATTTTTGTATCTATTTTATACTACTGTGATTAACATGGCAGTTTCACATTATAAAACCAGCTATAATTTCTTTGATTAGAGACTAAGAGGTGATTTTACAGACCACCTTTTTTCTGTGTGTAGTTTTTTCCCCCTCTCTTTAGTACATGAAGATGAGTCAAATATTTCCAGGATTGGTACAAGCTACATTTGTTCTTTAACACATCTGATGTAAAGAAAAAAAGATTTACATTCCATTTCAAATTTACAGATTTTTTTTTTCAGTGTAGCTACTGGACAGAGGGGTGACACATGTGCAAATTGTCCCCCAGTGTGGTAGAGAGGAGGAACGGAGCAGCTCCCTCTGGCATGCTAGGATGTGCATGCCATGCCTTCACCAACAAGGACCTATAGAGTCTGGCCCTATCCTTCCTATATGACCTTTTCCCTACTTACTTATTTGTTTTATTTATTGATTGATTTGTTTATTTAATTTAGAATAGTTTTCCATGGTTACATGATTTGTATTTTTTCCCTCCCCTCCTCCCTCCCTCCTCCTGTAGCCAATGAGCAATTCAACTGGGTACAAGTATCATTGATCAAGACCTGTTTCCATATCATTAATATTTGTAATAGAGTGATTGTTTAGATTCTACATCCCCAATCATATCCCCATCGAACCATGTGATCAAGGAAATGTTTTTTCTTCTGTGTCAGTCTCTGTGTACAATGTTCTCCTGGTTCTGCTCCTTTCACTCAGCATCAGTTCCTGGAGGTTGTTCCAATTCATTATTCCTTTTGGCACAATAGTATTCCATCATAAACAGATATTACAATTTTTTCAGCCATTCTCCAATTGAAGGACATCCCCTCATTTTCCAATTTTTTGCCACCACAAAAAGCATGGCTATAAATATTTTTGTACAAGTATTTTTCCTTATTATCTCTTTGGGATACAGACCCAGCAGTGGTATGGCTGGGTCAAAGGACAGGCAGTCATTTAAAGCCCTTTGAGGGAATAATGAACTGGAGGAATTCCATGTAAACTGGAATGACCTCCAGAAATTGATGCAGAGTGAAAGGAGCAGATTCAGGAGAACCTTATACACAGAGACTGATACACTGTGGTACAATCGAACATAACAGACTTCTCTAATAGTAGCAATGCAAGGATCCAGAGCAAGGCTGAGGGACTTATGAGAAAGAAAACTAGCCACATTCAGAGGAAGAACTGTGGGAAGAGAAACACAGAAGAAAAACAACTGCTTGAACACATGGGCTGATGGGGATATTATTGGGGATGTAGACACTAAACGATAACTCTAGTCCAACTATCAATAACATGGAATTAGGTCTTAATTAATGATACATGTTAAATGTGCTTTGGCTATGGGTTTTGGGGGGTTTGTGGGAGAGGGAAAGAACATGAAACATCTAACTCTGGGAAAATATTCAAAATTTAAAAAATTTTTAAAAATATAAAGCCCTAAGAGACATGAATAGGCAATTTTCAGATAAAGAAATCAAAACTATCAATAAGCACATGAGAAAGTGTTCTAAATCTCTAATAATTAGAGAAATGCAAATCAAAACAACTGAGGTATCACCTCACATCTGGCAGATTGGCTAAAATGAAAGAAGGGGAGAGTAATGAATGTTGGAGGGGATGTGGCAAAACTGGGACATTAATGCATTGCTGGTGGAGTTGTGAACTGATCCAACCATTCTGGATGGCAATTTGGAACTATGCTCAAAGGGCTGTAAAAGAATGCCTGCCCTTTGATCCAGCCATACCATTGTTGGGTTTGTACCCCAAAGAGATCACAGATAAACAGACTTGCATGAAAATATTTATAGCTGCGCTTTTTGTGGTGGCAAAAAACTGGAAAAGGAGGGTATGCCCTTCAATTGGGGAATGGCTGAACAAATTGTGGTATATGCTGGTGATGGAATACTATTGTGCTCAAAAGAATAATAAACTGGAGGAATTCCATGTGAACTGGAAAGACCTCCAGGAATTGATTCAGAGCAAAAGGAGGAGAGCCAGAAGAACATTGTACACAGAGACCAATAAACTGTGGTAAAATAGAATGTAATGGACTTCTGTACTAGCAGTAATGCAATGACCCAGGACAATTCTGAGGGACATATGGTAAAGAACGCTACCCACATTCAGAGGAAGAACTGCAGGAGAGGAAACGCAGAAGAAAAGCAACTGCTTGAATACATGGGTTGATGTGGACATGATTGGGGATGAAGACTCGAAACTACCACTTCCAATGCAACTATCAACAATTTGGAAATAGGTCTTGATCAATGACATATGTTAAAACCAGTGGAAATGCATATTGGCCGTGGGAGGGGGGTGAAGGGGAAAGTAAGAGCATAAATCATGTAACCATGTTAACTTTTCTAAAAAATAAATATTAATAAATGTTAAAAAAAATATAAAGCCTTTTGAGCATAGTTCCAAATTGCCTTCCAGAATGACTGGATCAATTCACAACTCGACCAGCAGTGCATTAGTGGCTCAATTTTGCCACATCCTTTCCAACATCCAATTACTTATTTGTAAAAGGCTAGATTTAGATCTGGAAAGGACCTTAGCTACTTCAACTTCCTCATTTCACACGTGAGAAAATTGAAGTGAGAGAGGAGTCACATAAGTAGTGGTGGGATTTGAACCAAAATCTTGACTCTAAATACAACATGCTTTTTTTGAGAGTATCTCAACTTTTAGCCTTTACACCCATGAACCTGGTCTTGTTGTTCCCAGCCAGTCCTATGTGTTCATTACATTTTCCTATGCCTTTGGTCCAGACTCACCACCTTTATGAAGTCTTTTTGACTCTTTTAGCATATGGTGACCCTTTCCAATCTGACCTCAGTCTGTGACAAATAGTTTAGAACCTAACTATAAACCAATTTTATCTTCTTAACTAGATTGTAAACTAGCATTCCTTACATCTCAGTGAGGTAAGAAATGTAATTATTATTATAGCCATATTACAATTATGGAAAGAGAGGTACAGATGGAGTAATTTGCCCAAGGCCAATCATCTCGTAAAATATTGCCGTGATCCAGTTTCTCTGATTCCAACCATTATTTTTTCTATCATATCACATAGAAACTCAGCCTAGCAATTAATTCCCTCAATGATCAACTTAAATACTTTGAAAGAGAAGACAAGTCTCTTTCGTGGTAAAAAACCTTGATGTTGGGAAAATCTAAGACAAAAGGAGAAGGAGAGAGCAAAGCATAAGATGGATAGATAGTGTTATGGAAGTCATAGACATGAGCTTGGACAGATTTTTGGAGATAGGGAAGGATAGAAGACTCTAGTGTGCTATAATCTGTTTGGATCACAAAGAATCATACTGAATGATTGAACAGCAATAACAACACGATCAACTCCAGCAGCTAGCTGGCACAGTGCTAAGTATGGAGTCAAGAAAACTCATCTTCCTGAGTTCAAATATGGCCTCAGACTCCTACTAGGTGGGCAACTCTGGACAAATCACTTTACCTTGTTTGCCTGAGTTTCCCTCTCTGTAAACTGAGCTCAAGAAACCAATGCTAAACCATTCCAGTATCTTTACTAAGAAAGCAACAGAACAACCTGACTGATTCTAACCTGCCTCACTAACATTAACTATATGCTTCCCCATTCAGACTGATTGGTTTATTGTCCATTGAGTATCCTTTGTTTTAGTCTTCCTGTTCATTATCTTTGGCCCAGCAGTACCACTATTAGGTTTGTATCCCAAAGTAAACAAAGAGATAGGAAAATGACCTATTTGTACAAAGATTTGTAGCAGCTCTTTTTGTGGTGGCAAAGAAGTGGGAATCAAGGGAATGTCCATCAATTGGGAAATGACTGAACAAGTTGTGGAATATATCTGTGATGGAATGTTGCTTATTCTTCATTTTGTAGAGGACCAGTGTCATCACAGGATGATGTCTTGAAATGCATGTGAATTGGATTTAAGTGAGGCAGAGTTGCACAGAGTTGTCAGTTTACACTCTTTTCCAGAGTCATTGAAGTTCAGTGGTAAGACAAAAATCAGGATGACTGGCAATAGCTTGGAATTCAGTGAATGAACTTGGTGTCTTTGATATCTGAGCAAGCCCTAAGTGTATCACACAGTATATGCTTTGGCTGCCTTCATGGCCATTGGAACAAATTGCTCTCATCTGCCCATTCTTATTGAGAGGGGAGGAGTCTTCATATGCTTGAGGAAGACATTTGCCTAATTCGCTGATGGGTTAGAGGTCTCTTGTTTACTCTCAACCTGGTTTAGCTATCTGCAGAGATGGTTTTACTAGGATATGATTGCTATGCCTGTTACATCTTCTTGGAGCCACAGATAAAAGTCAGTGATAGGTGGGCACCAAAAATGGATGAGCAGCCCTTACAAGAGTTTGGTACCAGCATTGCTAGTCCTCCCTGAACCCTTCATACACCCTCAATGTAGTAGAATACTATTGTGCTAAAAGAAATGACAAGCAGGATGGTTTTAGAAAAACCTGGGAAAATGTATATGACCTGATGCAAAGTGAAATGAATAGAACCAGGAGAACACTGTATATAGTAACAGTAGTAATGTGAGAATGATCAACTGTGAAAGATTCAGCTACTTTGATCAAGATAATTATCCAAAGATAATTTTTAAGGACTCATCATGAAAAATGCTATACATTTTCAGAAGAAGAACTAATGAACTCTGACTATAGATGCATAGTACTTGTTTATTTTTTATTTTGTTTATTTTCTCTTGCAACATGATTAGTATGGAAATGCATTTTGCATGGCCTCACATGTATAATAAAAATTAAATTTTTTGCCTTCTCAAGAGGGAATAGGAAGGAAGGATAGCATTTGGAACTTAAACATTTTTAAATAAATTGTTTTAAAATTTTTACGTGTAATTGGGAAGTATTTGACAAAATAAATAAAAAATTTTTTAAAAATGAAATTAGATGTAAATCCTGAAGAAAGGTGAAAAGATTTGGAAGTCCACAGAGGAACAGCGACCAAAATAAGAAAAATGGGGAAATGATGAGGAAGGCAGTGATTATTGAAATATCAAAAATCTTAAAGCATACATCAAGTTTGAAAAAATAATTGGAGAGTAACACTTGGAGTTTGGGAAACCAAGTTAGTGCTTGCTGAGACTTAACTCCTAATAGGAATATCAGTGGGCTACATGGAAAGGCAATCATACTGTTAATAAGACCATAATTCAAAAAAGGTAGAAGTTACTTTTCAAAACCCAACATACTTAGAATTTTAACCTTTATGCTAGAGACCAGAAATATTTGGGGAAATGTTAAAGATTTAAAGCTATAGTTCTTAACCTAGGATCCATTACTTTTTTATGACTGCTATATTACAACTGGTTTCCTTGGTAATTTTATGGATTTTGTTTTATGCATTTAGAAATCCTATCTTGATACAGGGTCCACAAACTTTACTAGACTGCCAAAGTGACTTATTACCCAAAATACTTAAGAACCCCTGATTTAAAAGTCTTTAACTAAGAGCATCCTTGCCAAATGCCCATATAATAGTATATATCAACATGCATTTAGCTTCATAGATTGTTTTTATTGAAAAGGATAAAAGATCACAAAGAGAACTTGGAATTAAAGCAAACATTATTTTTACTAATGCAAATGCCCTTTTGGTGTGTTATAGAAATATTTTAGAAATAAATATTTGAATCAATACAAACAGTTAGCCTTGCTTGGCAATAATTTACAGTTGTATGAACAAATGTAGTGTCTGAAATGTCATATCAACTTGTCATTTACTGCCTCTAAGTGTCCATTGAATTTCTTGGTTCATTTATTTCCATTCACTTTAAAAATAAAGGTTTATTAGTATGTTTTGTTTTGCTATTATAAATTTATATTACTTCCACTTCATAAGAGATTTCTAATAACAGAGTAGAATATTAAGCAAAACTAAAAACACAATGACCTTGTCTGAGAGTACATGAAACATTCTACATATGTTGCCACTTTCCCACCTTTCTTTTTCTGTATTTAATAAAAATCTGTTCTCTTTCTCTCCCATCCCCACCTGACTGAAAAATAAAAAGTATTTTAAAAATCTAATTACCTTCAAGAAATATGGATAACCAAGCAAAATTAATTCTCTCAATGTCAGTATACAAATATATTGCTGTGGCTGCTTGTCCTTCATTTTTGAAGAGGACTAACAACATCACAGAAGAGACAAGTACATGTCTGTTTATTCCATGTGCCTCTGCCCTAAAGGAGCAATAACTGCTCCTGGAGTAGGAGGAGAAGTATGGGATGGGACGGGTGGGGAGGAGGTAGTGAAAGGAAAGAGGAGAAAGAAAACAGAAATTTATCCAGGAAAGGGCAAAATATTGGTGGTCTGGGGGGACAGAGGGGAGGAGAACAGGAGCAGTTTGTTGTACTTCTTTATAGTGCTGGCTCATCCAATGAGATTCTCAGTTCCCAGACTTCTAGGCATCAACTAATTTAGGGATAATCCCAGCCATTGGAAACTAATCAGAATCCAATCCAATCTGGAATTTGTCCTCTTAAGATGTTAGTGGGCATGTCCACACTCTGTGAGAAAAGTTATGTACCAGCATGCAATTCTCCTGTACATTTCTTCTTTTTTAATAAGAGCTTATTTTCCCTAGTTACATATAAAAACAATTTTAACATTAATTTCTTTTTGAATTTTTGAGTTCCAAATTCTCTCCCTCCTTACCTTCCTTCCTTTTCTCTCCCATACCTCCCTCCTCCCTGAGACAGCAAGAAACCTGATATATATTTACATGTGCCATCATATATATTTCTTCTGTAGATTTTTTATCATGTCCAAGCGTTCTTCCTGAATTCATGCTTTTGGGACAAAAGCATTTATATTCTAATGTGCAAAAGCATACATATATCCCCTTAGAATTCTATAGGTCAAAAGGACTTATAGAGGGCATTAAATTAGATGGAGGACTTGAGAGTAGTTTTGTTACATTTTGATGATTTGAAAAGGAGAAGAGAAATACACTAGGAGGAAAGGGTAGGGAAGAGTGAGAGAAATTATCTCAGATATTTGGAATGCACACACACAAATTATACAAATAAAGATAAAAGAGTTGAGGGATAAAAGTGATACTTGAACATTTTCATCTGAATTCAACTTAAGCATTTTCATCAGCATCTCTGCCAGCTTCTAATATGGTACATTGAATTAAGTGTGATAATGCCAAATGACATCAATGCTGAGAATAGATCATTGTGAAAATGCTAGCAAATCTGCTTCTTTTCACATCTATTTGTCATCCCTTTAATCGTGGTTTGATTAAACTTGATCTGAAACCAAAATCTTTCCTGACTCATTTCCTTCTTAACTCTTTTTCCCTGTATTATGAAGCAACACTAAGCATGATCTTTATCCATCCTCCTCCAAAGTTTTGCCAATGAGTTTTTACTCTAAACTGATGTTATCCCTATTGCTTTGTCTTTCTGTTGGCAAGTTTTCACTATCCTTAGGCAGTTATTTAAGAAATGCCTTTACTAGCAATTTGGAATTGTGTCCAAAAAAGTTATTAAACAGTGCATATTCTGAGGTATGCCATCACTGGTCTGTACCCAGAAAAGAAAAAGGGAAATAACCTATATGTACAAAAATATGGGTAGCATCTCTTTTTGTGTTAGCAAGAATTAGAAACTGAGTGGGTACCCATCATTTGGGGATGGATAAACAAATTATGGCATTTGAATGTGATAGAATACTATTGCTTTGCAAGAAATGATAAAAGGAATGATTTCAGAGAAACATGGGAAAACTTACATAAACTGATGTAAAATGAAGTGAACAGAACCAGGAGAACAATTTATCAGTAACAACAATATTATAAAGGTAACAGCTTTGAAAAACTCAAGAACTCTGATCAAACCAATGACCAGTCATAGTTCCAAAGGACTTATGATGAAACATACTATCTGCATCAAATAGAGTTGTCATGAATTCAAAAGTGTAGATGGAGACATCGTTACTCTTTTTTTCCTTCCTTCCTTCCTTCCTTTTCTTTACTTCCTTCCTTCCTCTTCTTTCCTTCCTTCTTCCCTTCCTTCCTTCCTCTTGACATAGCTAATGCAGGAAT
Organism: Gracilinanus agilis; assembly: GCF_016433145.1. Lineage (NCBI taxonomy): Eukaryota > Metazoa > Chordata > Mammalia > Didelphimorphia > Didelphidae > Gracilinanus > Gracilinanus agilis. Next base: position 394,992,919 of record NC_058133.1, on the reverse strand, counting down.
TTTTATTTACTTTACAAATTTGTAATGGGTTTGTTTTTCTCATCTTTTCAAAGTGTGGGGGAGGAAGAGGCAGGAGAGAGAACTTAGAATTAAAAATAAAATAAAACTAAATTTCAAAATATACCTTTAAATTTGTTTATTTCTCATTTTTTCAGTGTTGTCAACTTGAAAACAAGTAGATAGGTAGAAGCTGCTGTAATCTCAGTTTTACCCTTTCTTTGGTATTTATTTTTACCTTTTTCTCACTAGCTAATGATTTGACTGTAAACAGACAGCTGTTTCTGAAGTGACTCCCACAATAGTGGCCAACCTTTTTCTGTTTAACTTTTTAAAAATGAAATTAATTCTGCCATATTGAGTATATTCAATGTTCAAATCTTTTTCCCTTTAGGAATATATTAATGATATATAGGAATAAAACTCTTATGGTATCATAGGATCATAGATTTGGAACTCGAAGGGACTTTATCTAGTCCAAACCTATCATGTTACATATTGAAGAAACTAAAGCTCAGTGATGTTAAGTGACTTACCCAAGGCCTTTCTTTGATTGATATCATCTCTAGATCCCAAACAATATTTTCTTCTGTTTAATTTTAAAAATATTTTTGTCATTTTTACTAAGTTATATTTTTCAACCTATCTGCCCATGTTCACATTAAAGACAATAAATATTAAGTTACAATCTGACTTAATATGTAAGGTCTTGATACCTTCTTTATGGAATGTCTTTCTTTCTTCATTATCTTCTTGTGGATGCTTTAACAAATTCAGGATGATGTTTCCTTCTTATCAAGAGTATTGTACTTGTATGAGGTCAGTAGCATATCTAAGCCTGAGCATGCATATAATCCAAACATAGTTTATAGTGGGACAACAACAGTTTAGAAAGCATATATATTCTTCGAAAGTCATACTTTAATTCTCATCATACTACGGAGGCAATCCTGCATTCCTAAAGAGTTGTGGCATTGGAACAAAAGTTCTACTGGGTATAACCAAATTGAAAAGACTTGGTTTTGGAAAGAGTATGATCCTGTCAACAGATTGTATCAGCTGCTTAAGGACTGATTTAGCTAAATATGGTCCTGGTAATGTATTTAACTGAGAGCCAGATGGGTTAAGTTGATCATATTAAATGTTGATAGGAACATGAAGAAACAGACCTAATATTACATTGCTAGAATAGATGGGAATTTGTTGTTGTTGTTTTTAGAAAACAAGATGGAAATATATATTAAGAGCTATAAAGCTTTTCATGCTCATTGATCCAGGTATCTCACTACTACCTCTAAAGGCATTGTTGAGAGGATTAAAAGTTATGTGTCTATGAAAGTAATCATGGAAATTTTCTTTGTAATGACTGAAAATAACACAAATGCAATGAATGGGGGAACTGGCTGAATAGATTATGATATTTGAACATAATGGATTGTGTTATGTTATTAGAAATGACAAATATTAAAAACATAAAGACAATAAAGTAAATATATGAAGAAATGAAAAGAAAAAAGAATATACTATTAATACATTTTTAAAAACCAGCCGCAAAATCAAGAGAATAAAGTTTCCAAGTAAAACAAATCCAAAGGGAACTCAAAAGCAGAGAATGTTTATATTGGTGCACATATATAATTTATTTATTTTTAAACAAATTGTAAACAATGTGGAATTTGTGGCTTTGCAAATAATTTTAATGCATTTGTTTAGTTAAATTTTTTTAGTGGTGTGGTTATTAAGTATATAATAAAAACTTTTTTTTAATTAAAAAAAGAGTGCTGTGAATAAAGTTGAGCAAAATGGTTCCTGTGAATGACATGATGCTTCCTGTAGCCATTGCGTATAAAGTGAATTAGTAAGTTCTTTACTTGGCTCTTTGCCTATAAATCTGTGCTTTCAGACTAGATAAAGATCAGCTATTGCTTTTATTAAGCAATTACTATATGCCAGGTGCTGTGGTCAGTGTTGACTTAGAACAAATCCAAATAAAAAGAAAGACTGTTCCTGCCCTTAAGGAATTCACACTCTAATGGAGCAATACAACTCATAAAGAGATACTGGAAGGAGTTATTTTGGGACTCAGCCTAGTAGGAAATGAGCATGGATGAATGGAAACTTCCTTAAATGAAGATTCTGGGAGGAGCTCACCATTTGGACAAGGATACTGAGAAGACATGTAGAAGTGGTAACAGAAATGTGTGACTTTGGGAGAATGTTAATATGGAAATTGTTTTGTAGTATGTTAATTAACTCATTGGACTTGGCTATTTATTTAAGACTCCTACTTGAAGATTACCAGAAGTAAAATTAAAGTTTGTAGATGGGCAGAGAACTGTGAGATTTTTAGGACTATTTGCCTCATTTTCTTCCACCATTCCACTACAAAAAGTGGAGAGAGGCTGAATGAGACAGAAAGCTATTTTGCATTTTAAATTCTTCCTATGGATTGTCTTGACCAAAGATAACTCATCTGGTGCTGAGGCTCTCCATACTGATCTAGGCTGATGCTTATACAGTAGACTCAAATTAAAACAACTCTGAGGTACCACCCCATGCCTATCAGACTGACTATTATGACAGAAAAGAAAAATGACAAAACTTAGAGAGAATGTAGGAAATTTGGGACACAAATACATTGCTGGAGGAGTTGTGAATTGATTCATTGAGGAGAACAATTTGAACCTATGCCCAAAAGGCTATGAAATAGCACATACCAGCAATACCATTATTAGGTTTGTATCCCAGAGAGGTCAAAAGGGGGCTAGAGGAGGACCCATCTATGCAAAAATATTTAGAACGGTTCATTTAGAGGGATAAAGATTTGGAAAGTAAAGGGATATACATCAATTGGGGAATGGCTAAGTAAGTTATAGTATATGATTGTAATGGAAAATTGTACTCTAAGAAATGACAAGCAGGAGGAGCTCAGAAAAACCTGGAAAGAATTATATATACTGAAGCAGAGTAAAATAAGCAGAAGCAGGAGAACATTGTACAGTGACAGTAATATTATACAACAAACGACTATGAGTAACAGTTGCTATCACAGCAATACAATGACCCAAAACTATCACAAAGGACTCATGATAAAAAATGCCATTTACTTAAAGGGAAAAAGAACTGTTTCTGAATCTAGACCAAAGCAAACTTTTTTCATGTTCTTAATTTTTTTAATATATTAATGTCCTTCCACAAAAGGATTAATATGAGGAAATGTTTTATATGATTGCACTGTAAAATATATATGAGATTCCTTACCATCTCAAGGGGCTGGGGTGGTAGGGTGAAGGGAGAGAGAGAATTCAAGGCTCAGTATTTTTCAAAAAACTTGGGGAAATATTTTTGCAAATAATTGTGGGAAATTTTTTTAAACAAATAGTATTTTAAAATGAAGAGAGATGAGAGTTGCTAGCAGGATGAGATAGTAAATAATGTTGAATTCTTGGTAGTTTTAGGACATTGAGGTTTGAAAGAAGGCAACTGGATTTTGCCAATAAGAGGTATTTTTTGATATTTTAGAACAGTTTTTGTAGAGCAATAATGATAGAATATTAATTCCATAGGATACATGTTACATAGAGTACATGATAAAGAGGCAGAAACATCAGGTATGTCCTACTTTTTCAAGATTTAGGCCAATGGCCTAAATTAATGCAGAGTGAAAGGAGCAGAGCCAAAAGAACATTGTACACAGAGATGGATTCACTGTGGTAAAAGCGAATGCAATGGACTTCTATACTGGCAGCAATGCAATGACCCAGGACAATTCTGAGGGATTTATGGAAAATAATGCTACCCACATTCAAAGGAAAAACTACAAGAGTGGAAACACAGAAGAAAAACAACTGCTTGAACACATGGGTTAATGTGGACATGATTGGGGATGTAGACCCGAAATGACCACACCACTGCAACTATCCATAATATGGAAATGGGTCTTGATAGATGACACATTAAAACCAGTGGAAATGCATGTCGGCTGTGGGGGGGGGGGGGCAAAGTTGGGGTGAAGGGAAAAGTAAGAACATGAATCATGTAACCATAGAAAATTATTCTTAAAAATTAAAAAAAAAAAAAAGAATTTAGGCCATGAAAGGAAGGGAATGCTAACAAGATAATTAGGAGCTTTCAGAGAAGAAGAATCAGGAAGGCCTCAGCATGTTTATAGGCAAATGGGAAGGATTTTTTATAGAGGGAGAGATAGAAGATGAATCAGAGAGATGGTATGATTAAGGGAGGAAATCCTGAAGGAGAAGTAGGAGGTATAATCCAGGACATGGGTAGCAAAGGATTAACTTTGACAAAGATAGCTCTTCCTATGAAAAAGAAAGAAGTCAAAGAGAATAAGTAATAATATGAGAGATGAAGGAAGGCAGTAAAAGGAACTCCTATCAGATGAACTGTTTTCTTAGTGAAAGGAGGAGGCTAAATCACCTGCTAGTGTGAGGGTAGATGAAAGAGAAGGAAAACTTTGGAAGAGGAGCTTTGGAGAATGAGATAGGAGGTGTATATAAGTAGAATAATTTTCTAACTTTGCTCTTTTTGACTCTAGCAACTCTCTAAGACCGTAAGTGGTGGAGTGGTGGAGTAGTTACTGATTTGCATTGTGAAAAGATGTTTCCTTATGAGACCCTAACTACCCTGATAAAATCATAAATCCTAACCAAAAAAGGTAGAGAAAAGGGAAAATGCAAATGAACTTAATAAATCTTTCGTATTATCTGTGTCTCTTTATGGACAAGGACCTCACTACCTTCTGTCCTACTCCCTCTATTTAATGTAGTTTTTGGGGGGTATGAGAATGAAAGTTTGAGTGGACCAATGGTTTTTAGATTAACTTGGTTTTATTTTTGTTTGAATTCTTGTGGTATTTTATTTGTGCCTTCTAAATATATTTTTGCATTATTGTCAGCAAAATGTGCATTTTGGGGGGCCCTAATGTTTCCTTCCCACTCTACCCCTGCTGAAACATCTGCATGCAAACATGTACACACATACTAAATAGAAATATTGGAATCCTATACCTGAAAAATACCTCTGAAATAATCTAACCCAGCTCCTTCCTGAATCATGAATCCTCTTATCTAGATCACCAAGTGGTTATCAAGCTACTCCTTGAAGACCTTCATTAATGAGAAACTTACTCTTTTATGACAATGTTCCCCTTTCATTTTTGGTCAGCTCTAAGACCAAGGAAGTCTTCCTATATATGGAGCCCAAATCTAACTCTTTGTAACTTCTAATCATTTCCCCTACTTCTATCCTCCATGAGTCCAAACAGAGTTTATAAATTCATTAAGGACAGGACCATTTGTCTTATTTATCTTTTATATCTTTATTTCTTTTTATCTCACTCAGTGCTTCACATGTAGTGGGTACACATTATTTTCAGTTAACTTTTTCTATTTACTTTTTGGATCTGAACCAGTTAAATACAAAATGAATGTTTTCCTATTAGTCCAAATAATTAGTGATTAGTTCTTTTTCATGGATTCATAGAGTTTCAATACATGCTCTTGGTAGCTTCTAATTTTGATATAGTATATTATGTTCAATATACATACATATATATCAGATTATATATGTGTTATGTAGGTAAATACATATCTATGTGTACATATATGTATCTATGTATATACATATGTATGTATCTCTATATGCGTCCAGTGGAGAAATAATAATTTTTTTTTAAAAAACCTAATCTTCTGCCTTAGAATGGAGCATTCATTTTTAAAAACCCCTTATCTCCTCCATTCTAAGGCAGAAAAGTGGTAAGCAGTAGGCCACTGGGGTTAAATGACTTGTCCAGAGTCACACAATTAGGAAGTGCCTCAGGTCAGATTTGAACCCAGATCCTCCCTACTCCAGGCACTCTATCCACTGTGGTGCCTAGCTGCCCATAGAAAAATAATATTCTAAAACTATTATTATCATCCCGTGTAAATATGATTCACATTCATATGTCCTTGTCTGATTTATGAGAATAACATTCATCTTATCTTATGCCTGAGTAACACTGTGCATCGAACCCAAAAGTATTAGAATGCTCTTTTCCTTTCAGAGATCAGCTATAACTTTTAAATATAGAAAACAAGTGTTTTAGTAAAGCATTTGTTTGATGTTTTTGCCTTGCCCTCCATTCTAATCAATGTTTTAGAGATCAAGAATAAGAGGGAGTCATATGGAGAAAGATTTGAAAAGTCTGGTTAAATCAGAACCTGTTTATTTTCCCTCTTGCAGGTTAGTGTTCTGATCCTTGTTCTAGGAAGGAGAAATAAATCATAGAAAAGAACAGTTTTATTGAAGCAATTTGCAAAGTGAATCTCGCTGTCTTGAGGGACTTGTAACACTTTGAATTGGAATTCAGTCTGTGTGCTTCTTGTCCTTACTTTGAAACATGCCACAAAGGATCCAAGATCAAAGTCATTTAAACCTGTCTGTCTAACCAAGGCAGCCTGATACTTCTCCTTTGCTTGGCAGGAGAATATATCTGGCTTGCATACGGATTATATCATTCTACTGTCATTTTCTGGCAGAGCCTCAAAGAAGATAATTTCCTACATGAAGTGTGGCTGTTGTGGTGACCTCGTATGGAAGGGCTGGTTTACAGGATAAGTGTGCTAATGTGAGAAGGGAAAGGGAAAGTCTGGGTCGTTGTTCTCTTTTAGAGTTAATACATTTCTCTGAGAATTGTTGCTGGAGCAGTGATTTAGGAAACTGATTTGCACCAGTGATTTGTCATGGACTACAGTCTAAGCAGAGCTATTGCGGAGAGCCTAGTAATGGAATACCAGGAATCTACTTAACACATCAGGACCAACATATAAACACATGCACTTATCTTTGTTGGATATATGAAAGGGTCTACTCTGCATCTGATCAGCTAGGTGGTGCGGTGGATAAAGCCTGGAGCCAGAAAGACCCAAGTTCAGATCCAGCCTCAGACATTTATTAGCTGTGTAACCCTGGGCAAATCATATAAACCTGTTTTCCTCAGTTTCCTCATCTGTAAAATGGAGGAATTGGACTAAATTATCACTAAAAAGTCACTTCCAGTCCTAAGTCCTATCAAATTTATATATATATACACACACATTCCAGTTTGTGAGTAATAGTACATTTAAAATAAACCAACACTACAGATGCTCCCTTGGGAAAAAAAATTAAAATTTGCATATCTTTTTAGACATGTATGAACTCTGGTGTCCCTAGGGTTCTGTTAGACTTTTGAAGACATAATTTACCAAAGAGACTTCATAGAATGGGGAATTTGAGAGTTTGAAGAGGGGGAAAAATAAAATCTAACAGTTCAACAACTTAATCTAGTTTCAGCTATATTTCAGACCAAATTTGGATTCCTGTTCCCTCTGTGTCTCCTGTAAGATATAGTTATTCTCTCCTGCTAAAACATTTAAATTCAGTGCTACATTGTTGAATGAGACAGAATATTATTTCACATTAAGAAATAATGAATGTAGCCACACTCTTTGTGGTGGCAAAAAAAAAAATGGACAATGAGGAGGTATACCTCGATTGGGAAATGGCTAAACAAATTGTGGTATATGATGGTGATGGAATAATATTGTGGTGTAAGGAATCATGAATGGGGGGATTTCTATATGGACGGGAAGAACTTCCATGAACTAATGCAGAGTGAAATGAGCAGAACCAAGAGAACGTTGTATAGAGAAAGTGAAACTTTATGGAACAATCTGTGTAATGGACTTTGCTACTAGTAGCACTGAAATGATCCAAGACAATACTGAGGGACTTATGAGCAAGAATGTTATCCACATTGAGAAAAACAACTGTGGGAGTAGAAACATAGAAGGAAAACATATGATTGATCAATTGTTTATATTTGGGATTTTGGTTTCAAAAGATTGCTCTATTGCAAAAATGAATAATATGGAAATAGGTACCAAGTGATAATATCTGTGCAACCCAGTGGAATTGCTTGTCAGCTCTGGGTGGGGGGAGAAAAGAGGGAAAAGAAAGAAAACGTTTCATGTAAACATGGAAAATATTTTTAAACATTTTAAAGAAGAAATAATGAATGAAGAGTTTAGAGAAATATGGAAAGATCTACTTGAGTTAATATGGAGAAAAATAAGCAGAATCAGCAAAGCAATATAGGCTGCAACTTCAGAATGTAACTGAGAAGAACAGAACCAAATGCTGTGTGATTGTGAATTTATAATGATCACAAGTTAAGAAAATGAATCTTCTTCCCTCCATTGGAGAAAAAAATGTTGCTGGGTGTTGTGTAACTTTGTGTAATTTTTTGCTTTAATTTTTTTCTCTTCTAAAAATCTATAAATGTTATAATTTCTTTTTCACTGATTCTTTTGAAATCATCAATGTAATATGCATTTCAAATCTTTGTTACTGGATGGGAGACAGGGAAGACATATATTTAGAAAAGAATGTGATATGAACACAAAAGATATTGTGTTTTTTAGGAAGCTAAACCCCAAATAGCAATACTAACAGTATTATTTTTGCATCTACTATGTAATATTTTAATGGGACTCTGTTGTATACTTTTATCTCACTTATTGCCATAGTTGAAACTTGTTTAGGAAGCTGTTTCCTGTAAGAATAAAAAAAAAGAAATAACCAAAGAAACAAAGTTTTGATCTTCTGAGCATATCTAATAAGCATTGCATACCAATGGCCTAACAAATTGGAACCAGGTCCCTTCCTCAGCTTACAGCTAGATCCCCAAATACTAGAAGAGATGGAGTTTTATGCATTAGAAACAATAAATAAGACCTCTAATTTAAACGAAACAGTATAACATTTAGTCATTTGATTTAGAGACTTTCCAAGTTAAGAGGGAGAGTGAACAGATACAATTCCCTGAATTCAGGAAAAGAGATGGTACACTCTTCCTCAAGTATCTCGAAACAACCAAATAACATGAAAGAAGTTGATGTGTATAGAGCCATTCTTTCAGATAAAGCATATAGGTTGTTGAAATATATAATTATGAGAAAAATTCCTTTTAGGATCTGCTGCATTTCTGGTCAACATAATTTAGGTCTTTGGTTAAGTGTCTCTAAATAGCAGGTACAGGTGGTCCAGTTTCCCAGCAATTCAGGGCTAGGGTTTAAACAACACATTATGATTTTCTCCCAGTTTCCACAATTGAATAAACTTTTCTCATGAGACAGAATTTGGACTAAACCCATAATTGAAGAGAAAGGAAACAAAGCTGGTTCTTGATTTGAGTCACAAGATGAATTCAATGTGGTTCACTCAATTCCCACAATTAACCAGTTGCTGTCCTAACCCCCTCAATGCTCTTATTCTACTAAATCCAGATCTTCAAACCAGGCTTCCTTCTTGCATTCTCATTCCCTATCTTCAAGAGTTTCCTGGATATTTCTGCTCTGGTAGAAGTTTGACCTTGACTCTATCAGCGTTAAGAACTATTGGAGGAATTTTTGTCCCATCCTCATCTCAGACTCAACATATCTTGCATTGCACTCATTATATCTGCCCACCAACTGATCAAGTAGCTTCCAGTCTCTCCCCATTATAATCCATCTTGCACATCATTGCCAGCACTGATTTTTTGAAAGTAACGTTGTGAAAATGTCTTCTCACTACTCAGAAACCTTTACTAGCTCCCCATGGCCTATAGAATAAAGTTGATGTTATTGCTCCTTCTCTGAAGGTTTCACATAAGATTTCATCCCACAATGAACTTACTCTTCTGAATTAAAAACATTTACTGTTAATCCCAATTATTTGTTGGTCCAGTATTGCCTTTTAGCCGCTATTATGCTAGGTAGTCTTATTTTTATTTAACTCCTATATTACTATTTAACTATTCACATATTTAATTCTTTCTCTCCAACTAGATTGTAAGCCCTTTAAAGGCAAGTACCACATCTTATATTTCTTTTTAGTCTCTGTCATGTATAGGACAATGATTTGCACATAGTAAGTACTCAGTAATTTTCTAGTTGCTGAGATTTTCTCTATACTCATATAAACTGTGATGATTCATAATTCTTTAAATAAAACAATTAAAGTTCAATAGAATTTTATTTTGAAGAGAAACCAATAGAAAGTTTTCATTGACTTATTGACATTTACTAAGTGTCTGCCATGTATGTATGCAAGGTGATGGACAATACAAAGAAATGTTCTTATATTCTAGATAAAATATTAGATAGTGAGTAATGGGGCAAAGGAAATATCTAGATTAAGTGCTATAGGAAAATTTGAGAAAGGGGAGCTCCTTTTCAGCCAGGAGGATGAGGGAAAGCTACATGTTGGAGATGTAGCACTTGAGCTTCAGCTTTGAAAGAAAAGAAGGATTCTAAAATGCAGAAATGAAAAGAAAATGTGTTCCTTAGAAGGGAATTAAACAAACATACTGAAATAGGGGATGGTATATCAAAATTTTTAAGATATTCTAGTTTTACTAGAACATAAAGTGCCTGAAGAAGAATCATGTGTCAAAACTAGGTCACGGCCATATTGTAGAGGACTTTACTTGCAGGCTAAGGATTTTGTATTTTGTCATAGAGGCAATAGGGAGTCACCAAAAGTTTTGAGCAGGAACATAACATCATAGGTCAAACCTATGCCTTAGAAAGACTTTTGGGGGGAAGGTGTATGGGTAGAAGATGGACTAGAGAGGGAGGAGTTTGGGAACAAGTAGAACATTTTGGAGGTTACTGCAATAGTACAAGATGGATTTGATGAAAGCCTGAACAGGGGTATAATTGTATGGGTAAAGATAAAGGAATATTTGTGAAAAATATTGTAAAGATCTAATTAACAGGGCTTGGATTTTCAGTGGATATGGAAGGAGATGGAAGAGTCAAGAATGATTCCAAGATTTCAAACATAAAATGAACATATAGATAATGTTGGCATTTATAAAATGGAAAAAATTTGGAAAAGTTTGTTTTGAGGAAGTAAAGAAGGAATTAGACTCCTATGTGTCTCCTATGTGCCCAAGTACTATGCTAAGTGTTTTACAGAATCATCTCACTTGATCCTCACAACAATCCTGAGAGATAGGCACTATTATTATCCCCATTTTACAGATGAGGAAATTGAGAGAGATTAAATGACTTTTTTAGAGCCACACAGTTATTAAGTATCTGAGGCCAGATTTGATTTTAGGTCTTTTTTACTCCAGCTCCAACATTCTAGCCTCTTACTAGGTTTAGTTAAGTTTGAAACTTGGATTGCAAAGAGATAAGGCAGTACAAAGAGTGAAAATAGATTATGAAGGAAGAAGAGATTTTAGGATGATAACTTATGGGATGGCATGATCAAATAAAAGGGGCCCCAGCAGTTTTAATCTCTAGATAGAAACTCTTTAGGTTATAGTTCCATGCTGGCGAACCTAAGGCACACATGCCAAAAAGGCATGCACAGCCCTCTCCATGGGCACACCTGCAGTTGCCTATCAGAGTTCATTACTAGAAAGCCAGAGGGACTCTGAGGTGGAGCTGTTTTCCTTTCCCCCTCCATGCACCTGAGGGCAATCCTCACTTTACCCGCCTCTCTGTCTAGCAGCCCAATGGGAGCACTTCCTCCCTACCCTGTCTGGGGGAAATGGGGGGATCTGGCACCACACTTGATCTGAGAGGGTGGGGCAAGGCCTGGCACTCTATCTCTAAAAGGTTTGCCATCACTGCCAAAGTTCATAGGAGATGAAAAGATAAGGTCTGATGACCAAAAAGATCTTTAGCAGAAGGAGGTCTTAACAGTTTCCTTGTTTATATGGATTACCCTCAGTTGAGAGGAATAGGGGGGAGGAAGTTTATTGGTAATGGCAGCCTGGAGGGTTTTGTTGTGACAAAGGTCTTAGGAGTTGCTTGACTGCAATTTCTATCTCTGAAAAGAACTGTTTTGATTGATAAAGACATGGATGGCAATGTTAATCAGAAGGATCTGAAGATGAAAGAGATTTCAAGAATTTCTTTTTAACTCTTACCAAATTTGTTGTTGTTGCTCAGTTGTTTTCTGGTCATGTCCAGCTCGGTATAACTCCATTTGGGGTTTTCTTGGCAAAGATACTAGAGTGGTTTGCCATTTCCATCTCTAGCTCATTTTGCACGAGGAAACTGAGCAAACTCTTAGCAAATAGAAAGTTTTAAAAGCCAAAATAAGACAATTTTTGAGGCTGTGTATCTGTTAACTCCATGTTGATGCTTTATATCTCCACAGATGTGCACTGGAAACTACACATTTGTTCCATACATGATAACCCCCCATAACAAAGTCTACTGCTGTGATAGCAGCTTTATGAAGGGATTGACAGAGCTCATGCAGCCTAATTTTGAGCTACTTCTTGGACCTATCTGCTTACCTTTAGTGGATCGTTTTATTCAACTTTTGAAAGTGGCACAAGCTAGTTCAAGGTAAAATTTATAACAATATATCCAACAGTCAGTGTTGTCCAAAATTTTAAGGCGCAGAGGCAGAGCTCACACTCCATGACTATAGGGTTTAGTGATAATGTATAAATTGTTTTGTATATTTATATATAAAAGGTTTTAAGGGTTTATGGCTTGAACTGCCTAAATGTCACCCTTGGGTCAATGTTTGATCTGATTTCCAGAGAGGATGGTATATACCTGATAATCCAGGCAGCTGTCCCTTTCTGAACGAGTAGCCTAGAGCTGAGAAGCCTAGAGTTTGTAGGAATAGTAGTAGGATTTTTTACTCAACAGGCCAAGGGAGCTCAAGCCTCTTAAAGGTGCACTAATACAGGTAATTATTCTAATTCTAATTACTTTTGAATAATCTAAATAATGATAAGAAAAGATTTGTTAAAATTTCTTTTCCATCAAAAGCTGCACTTACATATTTATTATTCATTCTAGTGAATTAGCATTCTGCTCAAATGTCTCCCCTTTCTCCCCCTCACCATTTCTTCCCTTTCTTCCTCTCAAGTTCTTATCTAATTAGACTACATCACCATGACATAAGGCTATGTGAAGATATATGTACAATAACTTCATTTATATGTAGATCACTTATTTAATAACCTCAGTGATCCATAACACAACTAAAAACCAGAAAGTAAATGAAAATTGCCTTTCAGTGACCAAAAAAGATATCACAAAGATCATATGCTAAATAATCTGTGCTTTATTCACAAAAGACCTTTGGTCAAAATCTGCTTACTTAGGTACAATTCTAACAAGATTTACTATACTAGAACTGTTATTGATTATAAGTGTGCTGTTATGTAAAGGACTCTGGGATACTAATAATAGCCAGCATTTATCTAGTGCTTTAAAATATACAAAATGCTTTATAAACAATATCTCATTTTATCCTTGCAATTACTCCGGGAGGAAAGTGCTATTGTCTTCATTTTTACGGGTTAAGAAAGGGAAGCAGACAAAAGTCAAATAACTTTTTGTTGTGTGACTGTAGGTCATACAACTATTACGTGACTGAGGCCAGATTTGAATTCAAGTCTTTATGACTCTAAGCCTGGCTCTCTATCCTCTGCTGGTTCTACCACCAAATAGTCATGTACCCTTGACCAAGCCATAGAATTTCTCTGCACCAAAGTTAAAATTAGGTTCAACATGCCTGCTCTTTCTACCTCAAAGGATTTTGATGAGGATCAAATAAAGTATTTTTGACATGCTTGTTATGCCTAACATATAACCATTTTTAGTGTTGTTACCACCTTCCAGTGATAGCAGAAGGGAACTTAGACTTTGGTTTTCTGGCCTGCCAATTGCTTTCCAAATGACCTTTGGCAAGTAACTTTATCTGTCTGGGATTCAGATTCTTCAACTATAAAATTAAGGGGTTAGAATCTCTAAAGTCACTTCCAACTCTTAATTCCAGTGATCTTAATTAATGAATATTGGTCAAAGAAATGTAAGACAAAAACGAGGCAAGAACTCAAAGAACATATTATCACTTCAATGGCTTGAACACCTCACTGTGTATCACTACTCCATAGTGTAGTAATTCATTCTTTCTAATTGTGAATTGGAATCTTTAAGGTTACATTTTGTTTAACAGGTTCTTTTGGAGAAGGCCTAGAAGGTATATCATCTCTTTTAGAATTACATTCATTGTCCTAGCTGTATGACTCTGAGCAAGTCACTTAAACCCCATTGCCTAGCCCTTACTGCTCTTCTGCCTTGGAACCAAAACTTAGTATCAATTCCAAAGCAGAAAGTAAGAGGAAGGAAGGAGGGAGGGAGAGAGAGAGAGAGAGAGACAGAGACAGAGACAGAGACAGAGACAGAGACAGAGAGAAAGAGACAGACAGACAGACAGA
>NC_058133.1:394953695-394978233 GCF_016433145.1 Gracilinanus agilis | reverse complement strand
AAGGGAGGGAGGGAAGGAGGGAAAAAGGAGGGAGGGAAAAAGGAGAGAGGGATGGAGAGGGAGGGAAGAAGGGAGGGAAGGAAAGGAAAAGAAAAAAAAAACCACATTCATCCCAAATGGTTTAAAGGAAAAGTTTTTCAGTTACTTGAACAAATACTTAGGTAGATTATCCAGTGATAACAGATGTCAGATAAAATGAGGTATCCCTTTGTATTTCTCTAAAAAATTTAAATATACATATCTATAGTTAGAACTTTGCTTCTTTTCTTTATTAAATTAATAGTTTTTATGATAATTCCTGAAAAAGTGAAGTGATAATCAGTTGGAATTTATGCTTTCCTTTTAGTCAGTATTTCCGGGAGTCTATACTCAGTGATATCAGGAAAGCCCGTAATCTCTACACAGGCAGAGAATTGGCAGCTGAGTTGGAAAGAATCCGACAGCGGGTGGATAATATTGAAGTCTTGTCAGCAGATATTGTCATAAATTTGCTACTGTCCTACAGAGATATTCAGGTAAGAACACACTGACGTGATATGTGTTGGCTAGTCACAAAATCCAGGGATAACTAAAGAATATTTATTTCCCATTGCCTGCATTCATTTTCTCTCTTACTGGCTTCCCTTGCTTTGTATTCTAATGGTGGAGCTCAGCTTGTGTATGAGAACCATCACTGATTATGTAGTCCCCACATGGCAACAGACATACTTTTTGAGAAAGAGCAGAAATAGAAATAAATAAATAAAGAGGAACCTGTTAACGTAGCTATTCTCAGTATAATCCAGCTACTCCATTCCAATTCTGGGGACACACAGCTGCTATTTGCTAAGTTGAAGATTTGTACTTAAGGCTATAAAAATTCTTGGTTTCTAGAGTTATTCAATTTGTCTTATAAACAATTAACTTACATAGCAAGTCATTGCCTTTGGAATCTCCCATATTTGAAACTGGCAAATCCAACTAGCAACAAGACAGGAAGAGACCACTGGTTAATTATTCAAAAAAATTTTAACATGCATGCATATATAAATAGTAATAAAATATAGTGATTCCTTTTATTTTAATATTTATTAACTCAATTTAGGGCCATTCAGATGGCCTGGAATCAGGAGGACCTGAGTTCAAATCTGATCCCAGATACTTAGTAGCTTTGTGTCACTGGGCAAGTCATCTAACCCCATTTACAACTGGAAAAGGACATGGCAAACCACTCCAGTTTATTTGCTAAGAATACCTCCCAAATGGAGTCACAAAGAGTTGGACATGACCAAAATGACTAAGCAAAAAAAATTAAAATTTAGGAAATATAACAGAAAATGTTATCATTAAATGAGAAGGGCTCTGGAGTCAGAGAACCTTTAGTTCAAAGACCAGCCTTTTGACTAACTACTTGAGTGAATGTGGGCTTTCTAACTCTATGGACTTCAGTTTTCTCATCTGTAAATTGAGAGGGTTAGACTAATTGTCATTTCTGATCCCTTCTAGTTCTAAAGCTCTGATTTCTCTGAAAAACAATGTATTTAAGACTTGAGGTATTATTTCCCTATCATGAGTCTTTAGACTCTAAAAGTCATTGATTTATTAAAGTCTTCCCTCACTGACTTCTTGACTCCTGTTTCTAGACCCCACCTCTCAAGTTAGTGCCTAGCTTCAAGTATTGGGAGTGGGGAGCAGTGGAAAGAACAGAGACAAGGAAGAAAAGAGAGAAAGAAGGGAGATGGGGAAGGAGAGAAGCATGTAGCTACATGTAAAAACATCCAACACCCTTAAGGAAGAATATTCTACATTGGACAGTCCAGTCCTCTTAGGATGAAGCCATGTCATTGCTTGAACCAGAAATCTATCAATCCTGGATACTATATATACTCCTTAGACCACAGGATAAAAGACATTTGCCAATCTGCTGGTTAATTGATCTCAGAAAGAATGTAGTGAATCTAGGTTCATGGAAAGAAATCATTAATTTTCTGTGATGTTTATTAATTTAAGAACTGTAACTGTAGATGTTTCTTATTCTTTCCTATATAATAGGGTCTCGTTACAAAGAAGGTAATTTTTTTTAGGGAGTAACATCTCTCTAGATTTCAGTTTCTTTAAAAATTCACCAACTATTCAATAATCTCTTTGATAATACTATTCTTAGAATTAGCTCAGTTTCCTGTCTGCCAATAACATTTTCATAGTTGGACTGTACTACTTTAATAATTTAATTCTATATCATTTTCTTGCTCAAAAGGACTATGATTCTATTGTGAAGCTTGTAGAGACTTTAGAAAAGCTGCCGACCTTTGATTTGGCCTCCCATCATCATGTGAAGTTCCATTATGCATTTGCACTGAACAGGTAAAAAGAAAATTTTTCTTCCTGTGACTCAGGAGTTCATTGTTGTTTAACTCGTAGGCTGTTCATAGAGTATGTTTATTGCAGCAGAGAAACCATTCCTACTAGAATTTAATACTGTTATTGATGATCAAATTATTAAACTACCCAGGTGTGCATTGTGAAGTCTTCCTCAATCTGATTGTCAAGGTAAAAAAAAAAAATATACACACACACACACACACACACACACACACACACATATACCTTACTTTCTGGATCTCTATTCTTATAATTCTGCTTCCTTTATTCTAAATGGTGGTTTGGTGTTATAAAATTATGTAACTACAAAGGTATCTTTAAGAAATTAAAATCTAGCTACCCACAGCTAATCCCAGAATTGTATGCTGCAGCTGAGCAAGAGTAGTGATGACTGATAGTTGCCTACTCTCGGGTCTTGATAATATTGGTGATATTCACTCAAGTACTGCTCTGAGCCCTCTTGATTAAGCTCCAATCTTCATTACCCACATTTTGGATTATATTCATGGATTCTAGCTGGCACCAATATTGCCTACTTTCCCTTCTCTCCTTCTGCTCATTATAGACCCGGGAGCCTTCTCTCTGCTTTGCTACATGTGCAAATCTCCATTTTGTCCTTGGAGTGGTCCTAAAGAGACAGATTTCAACACTGTCTTATCCCCACTTCTTCCTTTCTCCCTGCTTCACTTGCATGAAGAGGAATGGCAAATGAATTATCTTTTATTCACTTATTTAATGTCACTGATCACCTACATGGTAGAAGAATTGACTGAATAATTTACATTTCAGGAAAGAGGCAATAAAATGAAAGAAAAGACCCTAAAAAGATAGCACAACTTTCGCTCCTAAATTCCAACCTCTCTATCATTCACTATATAACTCCCTAACATTATCAGTGAAATCAGTCCCTGTAGTATGGGTTCATCCATTTAATGGTTTGTTATTTGAATCATCATATTTGATCATCAACGCTGCACTCCTACCTCCAGGCAGACATTACGTAAACCATTGTAGAAAAATAGAATGTTCTTTGTTATTTTCATTTTTCCAAAAAAGAAACCAAAGTCTATATAAGTCTAATCTTTAATATCTTTTGTTCCTCATCAATGTTTAGAAGTTGCTTTCTTCTGAAGTAAATTGTAAAGAAAGGGTAAATATAGTTGTTGCCTAAATCAGGGTTCTGAATTCTTGCTGTTAAGTACAAAGACCAATATCCTACCTTTATGACCTAAAAATAGCAATGAAGAATGAATATGATATAATATCTTTATTACATTGCCACCCATTTCAATTCAAATTTAATATGTACAATCTAGGCAGAGGCTATATAAAATTATGTAAGTACATAATTACATAATACCTGGTTGGTAACAAATTTCTCAGGGCATCTAGATTGCTCAGTGGATAGAGCACGGGGCATAGAACCAGGAAGACTTGAGTTCAAATCCAGATTCAAAGTCTTACTAGCTGTGCAACCCTGAAAAAGTCATTTAACTCCATTTGCCTCAGTTTCTTTATCTGTAAGATGATCTGTAAAAGGTAACAATGAATGACTCTAGTATCTTTGCCAAGTCCTTGGGGATTGTCTTGGTTCGTTGTATGGCTGAGATTAGCTAAGTCATTTACAGTTGATCATCATACAATATTGCTGTTAGTGTGTACAATGTTCTCCTGGTTCTAGTCGCTTCACTCTGCATCAGTTCATATAAATCCAGGTTTTTCTGAAATCTTCCTGCTCAACGTATCTTATGGCACAACAGTATTCCATTACAATCATATACCACAACTTGCTTGGCCATTCACCAATGGATGAGCATCCTTTATTAAGTTGAGTTTTTAAGGAAACCAAACTCCAAGGGGCTAGAGTAAGAAGAGAGCCCATTCTAGAATAGCGCAAAGGAAAAGATACAGGGAAAATGAGGGAATTGGAGCAGGGCACTTTTAAAATCCCTCCTGGTTATAACATTCTTTGAGCCTTTGATATTATTTATTTTTTTTCTTAACCCTTAACTTCTGTGACTCTTAGGTGGAAGAGTGGTAAGGGTGGGCAATGGGGGTCAAGTGACTTGCCCAGGGTCACACAGCTGGGAAGTGTCTGAGGCCGGATTTGAACCTAGGACGAGCCTTTGATTTTAAACGTTAGGCTAGTGTTGTCTGTTGTTGGTTTTTAGTTCACTTGTGTGACAGGAAGCAAATGGAGCCGAGGTAACTTTGCTCTATTTCAAGGCCACAAATTGCACTTCTAATCTCAGCCAGTTATCTTAACAAAAGCATGCTGTTGCTCCCAAAGGACACTGAGCAAGAATGCGGACAGATCAGTTCCAATTCATCAGCACTAAGAGAAAAAGAAAGCTCAGGGCCTTACCCTATATTTCAGTAAGGAATCAGTAGAGATTCCCTTTCATAAATAAAGGACAGCAGGATCTTTCTGTTATAGTCAAATTTAAAAAGATGGAGAATAGGCTTGTGACAAAGAATCAAAAATGAGACAGGGGGACTCAATAGCTGAGTAATCCAAATCCTTTTGAAGGTTATTTGTGTATAATTGACATATGAAGTTTTAAAAAGATAACATGTGCTTATTGTTATTGTGATTTATGATTTATGTTCAAATAACAGTTTTTTTAAACCAACAGACGAAATCTCCTTGGAGATAGAGAAAAAGCCCTTGATATTATGATTCCTCTGGTGCAATGTGAAGGCCAGGTTGCTTCAGATATGTATTGTCTGGTGGGTCGAATCTACAAAGATATGTTTTTGGACTCCAATTTTACAGACACAGAAAGCAGAGATCATGGAGCTTCCTGGTAAGTGTCCATAATTCAAAAGCTTTTCAACAACTTAGACATTATTAGAGAAACAAATAGCATTTTGAATTTTTTAAACAAATAATTATGCTTAAAGCTACATATTGCTATAGAAAATAGAGGGCTCACTCAGAACTATAGACTGGTTATTGATAACATTCAGATAACTTATCTGTAGAACAGGTCCATGGGAATTAGCTCAATAAATGATACAGAAGGAATGTTGGGTTTGGTATAAGACAGCTTTGTTTCAAATACTTGTTCTGCTATTTAATATCCATGATTTTCTCTTTTCTTCACTTCTGTGACTCATTTTCCTCATCTATAAAACTAGGGGGTAGATTAGATGAGAATAGATTTGGATCCCTCCCAGCTCTAAATCTATGATCCTATAACTAGACTCCTGTAATAACTTAGGGGGCGGGGGAAGGAAGGGAGCTCTGTGGCAGTTTGTTTTATGACACATGAAAAATGAACCTACCTTTGGTTCTGCTATTGTCATTTCCTTGTTTTGTATACTCAGTCTCTTGATTAACGCAAAGGTTTTTTTGGCTCAAATAATCATTTTAGGTTTTATAATTAAACTTAAAGAGAGAAATAATTTCCTACCAGCCTTCATTTTCAAACCTTGCCTTGAAAAATGACAAAGTTTAACTTGATTATTGTTCTTAAAATCTGTAATTTCTACTTAGAATTTTTAACCCAAATTATTTACTTTGGTTTTATGAGTTTTATATAATTTAACAACTTTGTTTTCTCTTATGCCCATAATATTGAAGGCATTATCACTTAAAGCAGAAAAGGAGAGCTGGAGTAGGAAAAAGGAAAAATATTCTTTCAAGAGAATTATTGACTTCCATTTAAAATATGAGCTTCTCTAGCCCAAGAACCATAAACAGCGATACTCGCTGATGGAGAACTATAGTGGCCTTTCAGGTGAATGACTGAAAAAATTAGAAATTAACCAAGGAAATGTACTTGTGTTATTCTTTATTGGGAAGGGGTCCAGGTGATTTTCTATTTACAAAGGTTTGGGGTTTTTTTAAATAATTTTTTTCATTCCTAGTCTAAAAAAATCAAGAATAGTTTTGAGTTCATCCTCATGAATACCTGTTTTTAGAGTATCAGTTGTGTGTCATATGTATATACATAGAACTAAAGACTAGTTTATTTGGGGAAATGAATTATTTTGATATTACATTAAATAAAAATATGTATAAATATGATCTTTACTAAGAGAAATAAGTCATCAAAGGACAGCTATATAACACAGTGGATAGACTACCAGGTCTGTAATTGGGAGGACTTTAGTTCAAATCTAACCTCAGATACTTTCTAGCTGTACGACCCTGGGCAAGTCACTTAATGCCAATTACCTGATCCTTGCCACTCTTTTATCTTAGAATAAATACTATCAATCCTAAGACAGAAGGTAAGAGTTTGGAAAAAAAGAGAGAAAGAAGTCTTCAAGTCAGTAAATTTATATCAAATGCCTACTATGTGTTAAGCATTGTATTAAATGTTGGGGATACAAAAAAATAACATACATTTCATAGTTCAAACATAGGTCATAGTTCTTAAGCTTTAGCCTGAATCTAAGAAGAAGAAATTTAGTAGGCATAAATGTAAATTACTATAAATGGGGTCAAAAAATCAACTTCACAAGTATGGCAGGGCATTGGAAGAAAGATCTCAGTGACTTTAGAAAACAGTAAAATCAATACTAAATCAACAGTGTGATTTGGAAGCCAAGAAAGCTAATGTAATCTTGGGTTGCATTAAGAAAGGAATATTATCCAGATCTAGGAAGATGATGGTTCTTGTACTCTATGCCCTCTTCAGATCACATCTAGGGTAGTGTATTCTTTTCTAGTTATCTAATTTTAGAAAAGTTGCTGATAAGCTTTAGGACATTTAGAGAAGAACAAACAAGCATAAAAGACCTGGAATTTATTCCATAGAAGTATTGATTGAGGGGCAGCTGGGTAGCTCAGTAGATTGAGAGCCAGGCCTAGAGACAGGAGGTCCTAGGTTCAAAGCCGGCCTCAGACACTTCCCAGCTGTGTGACCCTGGGCAAGTCACTTGACCCCCATTTCCCACCCTTACCACTCTTCCACCAAGGAGCCAATACACAGAAATTAAAGGTTAAAAAAAAAAAGTATTGATTGAATGAATTGCTGTGGTTGGTAGTGGTAGTGATTGTGGGTACAAATGATGGTGATTGGGGAGAATATGTGCCCTAAAATAGTAAAGATTTAATAGCATATGTCTATAATCAAATATTTGAGGGTTACCTAGAAGAGGTTTTAAACTTGTTCTTTTTGTCTCTAAGAGGCAGAAATAAGAGCAATCATTAAAAGAAGTTGCAAAGGAGAAATTTTAGGCTTGGTGTCAAGAAATGCTTCTTAACAATTAGTGGTTTCAATAATGGAATAGTTTCCCTTGGGTGGCAATAGGTTCCAACCAGGGGTGTTCTGGAGTATGCTCAAAAGGGCTTTGTGAGAGTCAGTAATTATGAGCATCTCAGAAGTTTTAGTTTGACACCTCATAAATCAGCAAATGCTACAAATCAAGGCTAAGTTTATTGTTTGTTTTTTTACTTTAGAAAGTAATGGAAAAAAACATTAGTGACATAGGTTAAGCGTAAAAATCTATCTTGAGAAAGGACTGGTATAATTTATATCAGACTATATACCACCTTGAGGGGAGGAAGGAAGGAAGGAGTGAGAAACTCTGAATCCTAAAATGTCAGAAAACAATTGTTAAAAAATGTTTCTATTATGTAACTGGGAAAAAAATGTGTCCTTCATTTTTGGAGAGCTGGTTGTTAAATAATCACTAGTCCACCAGTGGTTTCGTCTCATGGTCTTTAGGCAAAGGCTAACTAATTTTATTATATTTTGTTGATGTGGTTCTTGGTAAGTGTGAGTTCAATTTTGATGGTCTCTGAATTCTCTAACACTGAGACTTTAATTCTTTATGTATTCGTTCCATTTATACTTGTTAAAACTGGACCCTACCTTCTTGGTAAGCTTTAACTTTTCCTAAAGTGTCTCTAGATGTTGTTCATTCTCTTTTTTCTATATCTTATTAGCTATCTGAGCTTCAGAAGAAAGCAGCGTACCAATATATACAACAACCAGACACATGTTGGCCTTCTTAGTCCAAAGATTATAGTTGTGTTTTTACATTAATAGATTATCAGTGAAGAAGGGATATTGCTTTATCTGTTTCTAAAAAACATGATTCCCTCATTTTTGAGGGAAGGCTAGAAGTCATTTTAAGGATGGGGAAATTGAGGTCCTCTCCAATATTAACATAATTATAGCTCTCCTGTTATAATGTCAAAAAGGCCCTTAGCCAGGAAATTGAAAGAACAAAGTTTGTTTTTAGCACATTAATGTGTTCATTTTTTCCATAGTAACTTAGGTAAAGAACAGAGAGTCTTGCCTTATCAATTAATTTTCTTTTACGTCAGTGGCAATGTTATTCAAACAGTTTTGTGTGCCTAATTATAAAGATTTAGTTTTCATAGTATTAACTGACCTTGGCTTTACCTTGGGACAGTTATATAACAGACCAATAGTTAAGTTGAAGTAAAAGCTAGTTTTTTTTTTCTTTTCGGTTACCTGATACTAATTATTTTAATTTTTAAAAAGTTCCTAAGTATAAAAAATCACCTCTGTTTCCAAAATGAAATGCATTATTGATAGATTGTCACAGAACAATAGAGATGAATGTAGATCATATTCCTTTTTGGAAAAGGTTTTCAGATTTTTAAGGGAAGATCTATTGTCAATTTTAAGGATTTCAATGACAGAATAGGAGCTTTGTGCTATAGTAACAGACTTAATGGTTTTATATTCTTGGTCTTAAAAGACCCTCTCTAACTCCATTCCATTGACCTAATTTTTGATGATTTGTTACCTTGGCAACCAAATTTAGAAAAATCTGTGTAAGTCTTTATATTCT
Source organism: Gracilinanus agilis (assembly GCF_016433145.1). NCBI lineage: Eukaryota > Metazoa > Chordata > Mammalia > Didelphimorphia > Didelphidae > Gracilinanus > Gracilinanus agilis. The sequence continues at coordinate 394,969,092 of NC_058133.1, read as the reverse complement.
TATGATATTTCGATGTCACATTTATGTCTAAGTAGAATTATTTTAGGATTTGGGCTCTCAAACAATCTTGCATAAGTATGTGGGACATCCAGTTCATAGCCACCTGCATAGCTCTAGATCATTGATATAGCTAAGACTGCACATAGAATCCTTTTACTGGATATTATACACAGCATTATGTTCCCAAGAGTTCCCTAACACCTAAAATACACATTGAGTGGATGATGGATTGAATGAGGGTCTGATATGGCATGACCAGCTTGAAGTCTAGCCTTAAAAGCATTCAAAATTTCATTCAGAACATTAGCCTAAGATCCCTCCAAACAATTACCAAGAGACTACTTTTCAAGGTTTAAAGCCCTGAATTAAGGCACCTATACATATAGCAAAAACAATGTTGAGATCATTACAATTTGACTTATTAATATAGTGGTACACATAGTCAAAGTGAAACTTAACTCTTCCAAAAATACTTCAGCAATGATATCAAAAGGCCACCAGACTGAATAATGATCACAAAATATAGCGGAACATCAATAAACTCCTTCATCCAAACTAGAATTGTACAAAAAGACAGCTAGAAGCCATTGGCACGAGAAGGGAGACCCACAAGGGAAAGTGACATTAACTCAACTAAACTGTCCAGAAGCTTGAAACAGTGACAAGCTGAGGTCAGCCCTAGGTTGGAAGATTATAGCAGATCTGTGATAGAGGATGGCCAGGGGAATGGAGACACAAAATTTCTGGGCTCTGAACAAAGATCCATGCACTAGAGGAGATGGAAATCAGTGACAGAACCCCAGAAGATTGTATTTAGGCCTATGTAGGGCCTGAATATCTAATCAAGAATATGAAAAGGGATAGACTCAGACCTTGCCAGTCCCAAATCAGGAAATGATGCTGGAGATATGAGTAAAAAGAAGATGCTAAATGGAGTGAAGAACTATTATTGGTCAAATATCACTTAAAAAATAAAGCCAGAATAGAAAGAGATTAAAAATGGAATTGTGAGTAAAATGGTTCCTGGATAAAAGAATTAGAGAATAAATACCTTAGAACAGAAGTTATAAAAAAACCCTTACTGAAATAACGGACTCTCTAACTATACAAAGGGACCAAACAAAAAAGTAATTCCACAAGGCAACAAGAAATATTAGAACAAAATAAAGAGTATAAAAAAAGAAAATGTAGATTACCTAATAATAAAAACAACTAAACTGAGAGATGATTTAAAAATCATCCATCTTCCTGAAAATCATGACCAAAAAACAAAAACCCGAGAATACCATATTTTATGATATTATAACTAAAAGGAAAGGGGAGGAATAGGCATTCATATAGTGTTTTCAATGCATCAGGCACTATTCTAAGCACTTTTTACAAATATGTCTTTTAATCTTCACAATAACATTGTAAGGTAGGTGCTATTATTATCCCCATTTTTGAGGAAACTCAGGCAACAAAGGTTAAGTGACTTGCCCAGAGTTACACAGCTATTAAGTGTCTGAGGCTGGACTTCCTGACACCAGCCCCACTGTTCTTTTCACTGTATTACCAGCTGTCTCTAACTGAATGAAAACTGCCAGAACATATTCTAGGGGGCAAAGTGAAAACAGAACGAACCCATCAGTTTCTTTTTGAAAGAAAGCTCAAAATAAAACTATGCAGAATGTCTTAATCAAAATTAGAGCTTTCAAATAAAAATTTAGAGCTTTCAGGTCAAAGAAAAAATTACAGTAGCCAAAAACAAAGAGTTAAGTTAATAACGAATTACAATGAAAATCACTAGGATCTGGAAGAAAAGAGAAAATCCTGGAATATAATATTTCAAAATGGAAATTATAAAGTTTTACCACTGAGAATAATTTGTCCTCCAAGACATGAATATAATTTTAGAGAGGGGGAGGAAAAGGACCTTTAATGGAATGGAGAACATCAAAGCATTCCTGATGAAAAGACTAGAGTTTATTAGAAACTTTGAAGTATAAGAACAGAGTCAAGAAAAAAAAATGGAAAGTTAACATATGTACAATTAGAAGGGCTTGAAAACAATTATAAAATGTGTAGATTCTAAAAGGAAGAAAAGAGGCAAATGTTCCTTCAGAATTGTAACGTCTTCAAGGTTCACATATTGCATTAAATGAGAAAGGAAATGAAGAAGAAAGTGGAACATGGAGGTCAGTGAGTAGACATCACATGAACCCCCTAGTCTAATCTGAACTGAAAAAGAATGGTTAAACATACAAAAAGGTTTTAGTATAGGAAGACATTACACTCATTAGAATAATGTTGAAAGTGACAAAGGAGAGGGAGAGTTGAATGAGGCTAGGCAGGTTTGGGAAGAAAATCACAAATAAAACAAATTTCAGCCAAAGAGAATAGATTATTAAGGGATATTGAGAAAAAGGAAGGTTAAAAAAAGTAATCCAGGTGGGACTGAAGAAAAAGATTGGAAGCAATCTCTTTCCTTTTACCAATCTCTTCTCTTAATTTGCAAAAGGGAAAAAGAAAAAATATAAGAAAATATGATGGAGATAAATATGTAATTTGCCTTCATAACCATGAATAAGAATGGGATGATTTCACCCATAAACAGGAAAGGGTAAGAAAGGATTAGGAAATAAAATTCAATCATATGTTTATGAAACATTCACACATAGTTAAAATAAGGAACTAAAACAAAATTTACTCTGCCTTAGATAAACTGCAAAATGTAAAGACAGCAATTTTGATATCGCTCATGTGTGATTCCATAAAATAGTAAACTCCTTGAGTCCAGGGACTGTCTTCTAGCATTTAGCATAGTGAATGGCGCATAATAGGTGCTTAATAAATATTTATTGATTTTTGAATTGAATTGATCTTAGAAATGATGACAGTAAAAATAAATGTTGATAAAAGAGATAAAAAGGGAAAATATATTATGTTTAATGGTACAAAAGAAAATAATACCAGTAATTAGTATATATGAACCAAAAAACTTGGCATATAAAGAATGAAATGGAAAGAGATTTAAATTACAGAGAGAAATAAGACAACAAAAATATAATATTTGAAGATTTATGTGTACCCCTTTCAGACTTTGCAAGTCTATCAACATCAAAGAAGAAGGAAATTAAGAATCTGAATAAAAAGTTTAATGTGATTAATTTTTTATAATTAATGATTAGAAAAATATGTATAAAATTCAAAATTGATCATATACTAGGACATAAAACAAATGCAGAAAATAGAAAATATTGAGCACCATTTACTGGCCATAGCAAAATAAAATTATAATCAAGAAATAAACTTTTAAAGAAGGACTGGAAGTTAGAGAACAAGTCATAGAAACAGCTAATAATTTAATCAATGAAAAGGACAGCAATGAGACTAGTACTAAAACTTAAGGATTCAGCCAAGGCAATCCTTAGAGGGAAATTTTATATTTCCAAATACTTTCATTAAAGAAAAGAAATGAGATCAATGAATTAATCATGCGGCTGAAAAAAAAATAGAAAAGCATCCAAGCAAAAAATTCCAACTAACAAAAGAGAAACTCTGAAAATTAAAGATTACAAAATTAAAAACAAAAAAGAAGCATCAAATGACTACAGCAAAAGAAGGGACTGTTGCATATTAAAAATTTTTATGTAAAAAGTTTTCAGGTTTATTTCAATAAATTAAATTATTTTAATTTGTCTCAGTTAATTTGCACACCACTGTGTGGCTTGCATATTGAGCCTTTCACCTCATGCAAATACATTACTCATTACTCTCTAAACTTAATAGTGTGTTTTCTTACTGATGTGAATACTCTTGCATGCTCTATGGTACCTCTTTTATGCTCTAATATATTGCTCTCCCTTTTATCTCTTTCTATCCTATCTGTACACATTTTAAAAGATCAATCCAAATTTACCTGCACCACAAACCCTTTCCTTGGCCAGCCAAGAACAAAATGAAAGCTCATTTTCTGAAATTCTACTTGAGTTTACTGATATTTTCCCTTTGTTGATTAGTTTATTTCCTAGACTTATATTGTTGACTTGAAATATTCTTTAATTCTCTGTTATTTAACCATTTACCTTTCTATATTATTTCTCCAACTAAATTTAAAGCTTCTGGAAGAAAGAGATTATAGCTCTGAAAAACAATTTTACTTCAGTTTTATTTTTATGTCCACATTTTCTCTCTTTCTTTCCCCCATTCCTAAAAAACAAATCCCCCATTATAAACATTTATATTCAAGCAAAAGAAAATCTTTCATTATATGCAGAAAGAAAAAATTCTCAATCTGTACTTTGAGTCCTTTACCTCTTTATCAGAAAGTGGGGTAGGATGTTTTATCATGAACCCTCAGAACTGTAAGTTGCTCAGGCTTGCTAAGTGTTCCAAAATTGTTTATCTTTATAAGTAATTGCTGTTATTTTAAAATTATTTTCCTGGTTCTATCGACTTAATTTTTTACAGCTTTCTCTTATTTATTCCCTTCTATAATTTCTTTTTTTAATTACCATTTAAATGTATGAAACATAATACATAGCATAGCAATAATTTAATACATAAAATTTGTTATAAGCACTTAATAAATTATAATAAATATGTTTATCCAAGAGAAACAAATTCTCACATTAGCCATTTCTAAAATTTTATGTCCCATTCTTTCTCCCCACCCCCCATTTCACTCCTCCTTCTATCATTTCTTAAAGGAGAATAGTATTCTGTCATATTCAAATATCATAACTTGTTCAGCCATTCCTCATCTGATGGGCACTTTCTCAGGTTCTCATTCTTTGCCATCACGAAAAGAGCTACTATAAATGTTTTTATATATATGGGTCTTTTGCCTTTTTCTTTGATACCTGTAGGGTATAAACCTAGTTGTGGTATCACAGAGTCAAAAGAGGTACACAGTTTAATAACTTTGGGGGTGTAATTACACATTGCTTTCCATGTACCTATTCCCACAGCCTCTCCAGAATTTGTCATTTTCCTTTCTTGTCACCTTTGCAGATATGATAGATGGGAGATGAAACCTTTACCTTGCCTTTCTCTAATAATTACTGTTTTGGGGAATTTTTTCATGTAGTTATTAAAAGTTTTAATAGTTTCCTCTGAAAATTGTTGACTCGACTTTTGATGCTTCAGTCACAGATTGGCTCTTATAGATTTTAATCTGTTTCCTCTATGTTACTTTCTATTCAACTGTTTTGTATATTGTAGTTATTCCCGCTGTATTTAGTGTGTATGTGTGTTTGCTTTTTGTCTCCTCCATTAGAACATAAGTTCCTTGTGAGTAGGGATTGTTTCATTCTTTGTGCTTATATTCCAAGCATGCTTGCCACATTTAACATGCTTTTTATTGTGTTGTTTTTTATTGTTAGGATCTCTTTATATCTGCACTAATCAAGCATTCATTTTTTGGGGGAGAGTCTTGGACCAGACTGAATTCTTTAGGATGATAACAAATCAGTTATATTATAAGTGTGCTGAATAAAGTCCAGCCTTCTTAGCCTGATATTCAAGGCTATTGAAAGAGTCCTGATGTTTTGTTTTGTTTTGTTTTGTTTTGTTTCGTTTCGTTTTGTTTTGTTAACAGAAAATGAATGCTATTCAAGAATAAGAATTCTATTTTTCTTTGAATATCTGTTTACTTGCCTCTGGATCAGTCAGCAATTTGGATTTCATGTTCTTCTTATAACTCTGGATTATTTTATGAATGGTGATTTCACAAATGCCTCTAATGTGATAAAGTTCCATAAAATCCTAATTTAATTACTTGTATGAATAAGTTTCATGGCTGATATATGGAAGAACTCTACATCATTAGAATGTGTTTTACCTAAGTGCTTCTATTTTTTTAGATGGTATTTTACCAGAATCATTCATTTCCATAGTGGGCCTTTTCTGGCTTGATTTGACTTCTAAATACAGAAGCAGTGATAGTTTGTCAGTCAATAAGCTATTAAGGTTTCTTTGTTTACCATGCAACCAAGAATTTACTTTTTTTATTTTAAAACTAATTTTGCTCGGGAGATCAAGTGATAAGTGTTTGGAAGCAAGTACTAAAAGACTTAAAATCTTTTGCTTTGAAATATTGATAGAAATATATATATATATATATATATATATATATACATATATATATAATACGTGTGCATATGCACCAATGTCTGTAGGCAAGAAAAGATTGTATCTTTTAAAAGCAAAAATTGCATCGAAGAATTAATAATTTAACCTTAATATCATAGAATAGAGAATTAGTGGGAAGGTATTTTACACATTGCTTTGATGTTTGAAAGACCATTCTTTTCTTCATATAGTGAATTTATTCTTTTCTTAAACTGTAGAAAAAAAACCTCAATTTATTTATGAATTCTTCCTTAACTTTACCTTCTTCCAGACTTTCTGTTATTCTGCATGGGTATGTGATTTGTAAAATATGTAACTTTGTTTATTTTTATATCTTTTTATATGTTTAACGTCTGTTAAAATTCCTGAAGTCCATGGGTCACACATTTTATTTTCTCTTCTGCATTCTTATAGTTTTTATGTACAAAACACTATATACTAGGCATTTACTAACTGTGTAGAATGGTCCGCTTAAGTCCTGTCTCATGGTTTTATAGAGGTGGTCCCAGAGTTCTCAATGTCAAGGGCACACTATATGCTGTAGGAGGTCCTGTCTTCCTGGAAGGCTTTAAGTATGGTTTTAGTAATGTCTGAGTACGGATAGACAGTTATATCACTACTTAGGGGCCATGGCCCCAGTTATTTGACTATGATAAAATGTTCCCTCCAGATGTTCCATTTTGGGTATAGGTCCTTCATTCCCCTCCTGGTTATACATCTAACTTTCTCAGACTTGGCCACTGTGACTCACCTACCTTTTCACCCTGGAACTTCCCTCAGTACTGAACTCTCACTTTGGAACATTCCTCTGCCATTCCCATTGCCCTTCTTCTCCCACTGGTAAATTCTTTCCAGGGCAAATAAACAATTTTTTTGGTAATAATTTTTTTTAAGTCACCATGTCCAGAGTCAACCAATTCTTTTCTCAAAGAAAGTATTCATGACACATAAGTATGAGGCATCTGTATATTCTATGTCTTTGGTCTTTCTCATTCTTTACTTCCTTAATTAACATTATTAACATTTGGGGTCCATCTTTCCATTGAGGTTACCACAGAGCAAAGTAAATTTGATTTCCATAATTTTGGTAAATTCTTTAAGCTTACCAAGATACCCAGTTAAGCAAGTCATCCTGAAGATAATATGTATAAAGATGAATTTTTAAAAAGATGGAAAGGATCTGTAAAGAGTTTTTATAACAAATTGTTTTTAAAATCAAAAGATAGTAGAATGGCTATATTTGTATTCTAATGCCACAGTCCTTAAGGGGATAGAAATGACACTGGAGAAATCAGATGTAGGAAAAGCAGCTATACTACATCAAATATCAAATCATAGTGGATATCTGTGCTGGAGGCAATAGTTTGAGATATTATTTAGCAAAATAAATTTAGAAGATGAAAAAACTAAAAATAAGCAAAATATCTTGGATCTTATTAACCTTTCACTCTCCCACAAAGGCAACCAATAATATTACAAGTACCACCTAATGGGCCTACTTTCTGACCTATGCAATAATTTTTGAGGGTTTCCTTCTCTTTAAGATATTAGAATGCAAAAAGATTTGCAAGTGATAGTCTGTCTTAGAACATATTGTTACCATCACACAGTTTACCAAAAGATAGGAATATAAGATCCTATAATGCTAATTACATATTGACTATTAAAAAGGCATTTGATTCACCAAAACAAAATGTTATCTTTTAATAATGTCCTTCAACAAAGTATAGGCCATGGAAATGTCAAAATAATATAATGTTCCTTGAAATGCATAAGAAATAACCTTATTTGATGAACCTCTGACTACTAATAAAAAAGAAGGCATTAAAAAAGGAAGCATATACTTAGCAAAAATATTCAACATTAGGAAGATCTAGAACAGAATCCAACGTGAAAAATAAATTCTGTAAGCCTCCAGTTATTCCTTTTTTCAGAGACATTGTGTAGATTGCACCAAGTCCTGGAACTTGAAGAACCTCCAGAATGGGTCCATGATAACTCAAAAGAGTTTGGCTTAACTATCCATAGAAGAAAAACTAAGAATATGAAAAATTCCTGTTGTCTTAACTAACATGCAATTATTTTGACATCCTATAAAACTCATCCATCGTTATATGTCAAAGAAAGCCACTTCAAATGAATACTCAGCGAGTCTCAGAATTGAAAAGGAGAAAGAGCTGCCTGGATGGCTTTTGGGAAATTGCAATATTCTTTTTTCTTAAGTTCTTTTTTAAAATAATTTTTAAAATAAATTTAATTTTATTTTTTATTTGAAATTTTTTATTTAATTAATTAATTTGGAGTATTTTTCTGTGGTTACATGATTCATATTCTTTCCCTTCCTTCTTTCCCCTCCCCTTCCCATAGCTAATGAGTAATTCCACTGGGTTTTACATGTGTAATTGATCAAGACCTATTTCCATATTATTAATATTTGAATTAGGATGATCACTTAAGAGTCTACATCCCCAATCATATCCCCATTGACCCATATGATCAAGCAGTTGTTTTTCTTCTGTGTTTCTACTTCCACAGTTCATTCTCTGGTTGTGGATAGCATTTTTTCTCATAAATCCCTCAGAATTGTTCCAGATTATTGCATTGCTACTAGTAGAGAAGTCCATTATGTTTGATTGTGCCATAATGTATTAGTCTCAAAAGTGTGTGCAGTGTTCTCCTGGTTCTGCTCCTTTCACTCTGCATCAATTCCTGGAGGCCATTCCAGTTCACATGGAATTCCTCCAGTCCATTATTTCTTTTAGCATAATAGTATTCTATCATCAACAGATACCACAATTTGTCCAACCATTCCCCATCGAAGGGCATCCCCTCATTTTCCTTTTTTTTTTCCACCACAAAGAGCACGGCTATAAATATTTTTGTACAAGTCTTTTTCCTTATTATCTCTTTGGGGTACAAATCCAGCAATGGTATGGTTGGATCAAAGGGCAGGCAGTCTTTTAACACCCTTGGGCATAATTCCAAATTGCCATCCAGAATGGTTGGATCAATTTACAACTCCACTAGCAATGTATTAATGTCCCAATTTTGCCACATCCCTTCCAACATTTATTACTTTCCTTTGCTGTCATTTTAGCCAATCTGCTAGGTGTGAAGTGGTACCTGAGAGTTGTTTTGATTGCAGTATTCTTTTAATGGACTCAAGTTTCTTCTTGAAACAGTGGCCTCTCTGCTTAACTGCAGTATCTTTTATGGTTCCAGGCCATTAAATATTCTATTATCTGCAGAATTTTCATAGAGAATTATTTAGTGAAAAAGGAGAAGTGTGTGGGAGATATGAACAATCTGTAACACATTACAAACAAGGACTTAAGTGGGGGAAGTAGTAGGAAGGATATCATAAAAGAAATGTATAGGAATTAATGAAAAAGGAATTAAGAAGATGTTTCACTAACATTACAATAGCAAAGGATTATCTATGGATAGTTTACTTGTTTCATTTGTGTCCTTGTGATATTAAGAAAAAGCAAATAAAACCTCTAGCACATTGGATGGATCACCTATGGTAAACTTATGGAATGACACTGCTGAGAGCAATACAGGATGGGCAGGCATTGATGGATTTCAGCCATCAACTTTGGAGGAAAGCCCATGCTGCTGAGATCATAGATCCTTTTGGATTATTAGAGTTGACTAATTCATTGAAAGATTTTCTTTCAGAGAAGCAGGATATTATCAATACATTTCATGAACTCAGGCTTTTTTTAATGTAATTTTATTTATTTGTTCGTTACATTAAAATACTCAGTTAACTCCTTCCCTTCCCTCCCCCATTAAAGAAGGCATCATTTGACAAAAAGATAAATGTATATATAAAACTATGTCTTACTTATTTCTCTTTTATCAGTTCTTTCTCTGGAGGTGGACATTCACAAACCATTCTTCAAACAATATTTCTGTTGCTGTACATAATATTCTCTTGGTTCTGTTCATTTTACTTTTCATAGTTTCATGTAAATCTTCCCATGTTTTTCCAAAATTAACCTGTTCTTCATTTCTTACAGCACAATAATATTTCATTACAATCATATGCCACAACTTGTTTAGCCATGCCACTTCTTTTTAGACTATAGATTCATTTGTTCCTTCATTTGTTTCTTACTTATATCTTCCATGTTGTTTCAATTTTCTCTAACTCTAAAGAAACTACTATATGGCAAGGAAAAAATGCTAAAGACAATTCTCAGCACACATCATGGTTTGTTGTTAGCCACAGCCTTTGACATCAAGAATACAATTTGCGGCTACAAGAGATGAAGATGGATTTAATTATTTTCATGGTATACATTGATCTCATCTTTTCAATAATGTTCTATGTGCTATTCTGGTATTCAGAAATAATTCATCTTCCTCGACAAATAACTTACTTTCAAGAAACAAATTACATAACAGAGGGAATAACTGATGGTTTTTGACTCCTGTGTTTTTGAATTAAGTGGATTATAAATCCTAAAGAAGTATGGAGAGTACAAAGCATGGATAATAAGGCAAGCTAAATATCTTAACACAAAGAAGCAAACTGGATGTCACAGGAATCACTTAGGCTTGATACTTTGAAACCTGTGACTGGAATGTGTTTATGAAAGGATATGCTTTATTCTGAAGAAATCAAATAGAAAAAGGAAGGATGAGTAGGATAGGATTATCTCTTAAGAATATATATTCATGCTTGTCAACTCCTGGAATGGGAAGGGAAGATGGAAGGGAGACAACATGAATTATGTAACCTTGGAAAACTTATGAGTAAATTTGTTGCTGGAGTAAAATAAAGAAAAAAAATTTTAAGAATATATATTCATATGCAGATTAGAGTATAACTTTGCTTTCTTTTTCTTTTTTTTGGTCTGTTTTCTTTTACAACATGGTTAATATAGAAATATGTTTCACATGACTTCAATGTATAACATATCAAGTTGTCTGTCTTCTCAAGAAGATGGAGGGAGGAAAGGAGGGAGGGAATATGCAACTCAAAATTTTAAAGAACAAATGTTAAAAATCATTTTTATGTGTAATTGAGAAAAAAGGGGAATATATATTTATGGGAGGAAATCCAGGAAAGGGAAGTGGCATGAATGAAGATCAATAGTAGGCAGAATCAGAAGTGATACTATCATTAGAGTTTAATAAGACCACCTAGTTAACAGATAGCCAAACAGATAAGAATGCAAGCATGGTACAATATTCATAGATATCTGCTGACCTCTCTGCCAGTCACAATGTTAATTTTATCCTTTTAAATTTTTTTTTTAAATTTTATTTATTTTTAGAATATTTTTCCATGGTTACATGATTTACATTCTCTCCTTCCCTTCTATCCTCCCCCTCCCAGAGCTGACAAGTAGTTCCACTGGATCATACATTTATTATCACTCAAAACCTATTTCCATATTATTCATTTAATTGTATCCTTTAAAAGGAAGAAAGAACAAACAGACACATGAACTTCTATTCTCAACCTGACTCTAACCAAAGAGGAACTAGTGAAGTTTGTGTGGTGAGAACCTATAGAGAAAGTGAACGTTTCATCTTAGAATTTGTACTAAGGGAGAGGAAAACCTGGCATAGATTGAGATGTACCTAGAATTTAGGCAAGCAGGTTTCCAAAGATTCAAAGGAAGGAAGAGAGTAGGATTCTATCTGTCTAAAGTTCTAGAAAATTCTTTTCTATTCCCAAGCCATGGCCTCTACCACTCTGGCCATTTTCCTCTACTACCAGAACTTAGTATCTCTTCTTTGGGACTTTTTTTACCTTATCCTGTGGGGAGCCAGGCCACCATATTATTTCCTAACCAACCCCAAACCAGAATCCTTCCCAATCGCTCTCATTATCTATGTTGTCTTTCTCTATGTAAATGTAAGGATCTGAAGTGAAGGAACTGACTTTCTTTCCTTGAATTTTTATTCCCATTGCTTAACACAATGACTGGCACATAGTAAGCACTTACAAATGCCTTTTCTTTCATTCATTCAGTTATGTTAGCTTACTAGAGATGAGATAGGAAGTTATAAAGGATGACATCTTGAAAGCACAAAGAAATAATTCTGAAGAATAGGGCAGGAGTACATGTAAATTCTCTAAAGCAAAGGCATTTAAGCCCAAGATTCCTGAACTTAAAAAAATTCATGACCATTTCAACATAATTGGCTTCCTTCATATTTCTATATGTTTTGTCTTAGACATTTAAAATTCTGAGAAGGAATCCATGACTTTTACAACACAACCAGAGGAATCCATGACTCAAAAATGTTACCCCTGGTCTAGGAAGACCTCTATGAGATATGAGAAACTCACTGATAAACTTAGATTTTGAAAACACATGTAGATAGGAAGAAAGCAGGACTGAGTAAAGGAGCATGAAAATAGATGTGGGGCCATATTTACTGAGTGTTGTGTCAGAGGTGCTAAAGCTCAGACTTGAGCAGACTGGAATCCAGAAAGTGAAGAAAGTCCAAAATCATGGTTTCTAACACTATGTTGGTGTAAAGAAGCAATAACACCGCCTCCCTCTAAACAACAACAACCAAGACTGAAAAAGAGAATACAGAGCAGCTTGATACTTGTTTTGCCTCTGTTTCCTCTGCCAAGTAGATTGCTCTTTAAGCTAGAAAGACTGGAGCAAAAATGGCTAATAGGGAGTTGGTAAACTCATTTAAATGTAAAGATAATAAAAAGAGCACCTAGAGGGCCGCTAGGTGGCTCAGTGAATTAAAAGCCAAGCCTAGAGATAGGAGGTCCTGGGTTCAAATTTGACCTCAGACAACTTCCTAGCTGTGTGTCCCTAGGCAAGTCACTTAACCCTCATTGCTTAGCCCTTACCACTCTTCTGCCTTGGAACCAATACACAGTATTGCTTCTAAGATGGCAGGTAAATGTTCTTTTTTAAAAATTAAAAATTTAATTTAAAAAGCACCTAGCTGCCTTTGATACATGAGGATATCAGTCACAAGTAAACCACATTCCAGGATACTGAAAGAATAGGCAGATGGGATTTCTGAGCCACCTTCTGGTATCTTCAAAACAATATGGAGACCAAAAGAAGTGCGGTAGAATTGGTGAAAGGGACCATGTCCCAATTTCAAAGTAAGAGAGTGAAATATGTGAACTGGGAACTAATGAGCTTGACTTTTATTCTTAGAAAAATTCTAGCTATATGGATAGAAAAAAATGAACTATTCTCATCTAGAAAAAGAAATAATCACAAAGAGCCTTTCACTTCCTCAAGGATTCTGATTGAAACTGATCTAATTTCCTTTTCTTGACAGGGTTGCTAGACTGGTATTTCAAGGAAATGCTCAAGATATAGTTTACTTTTATTATGGCAAACCAATTCATGCTATTCTTGTGAACAAGGAGAGATGTGGTCTAGACAACAGTGGAACCCAAACTGATTGAATAATCAGACCTAAAGGGCCAATTGTGTTAATGATTATTATACATATAATATAATATTAATGACCCAAAGTCATTAATAGTATGATATCAATTTGAAAGAATATCTCCTGTGAAGTTCCTAGGGATCCTCAGACCTTTTATCACAGGCTCAGAGAAAGGCATAGAAAGCCTCATCAGATTTTCAGATGACATATAGATTAAAGGAATAGTTAACATATAAGCTGACAGAATTGATATTCTTAAAAGATTTCAATAGACTAGAACATTAGGTATTAAAAAAAGATTCAATTTAGAGGCATCAATGTGAATTTATGCCTGGGTTCAAAAGATCAAGTTCACAAATACAGAAAGGGTGAGATTTGGCTAGACAGGGCTTCTGAAAAAAGAGCTCGAGAATTAAGCACAAAATGATTCCACACTCTGATGTGACAGTCACAAAAGCAAATGCTCTCTTAGGATGCTTTGGAAGAGGAAGAGAGGCTGAATCTGGGAGGTCAATCATCTCTCTGTACTCTGATCTAGTCAGATCATGTCTTTAATATTGTGCCCCAGTTTGCAAAATTCAGCCATTAGCTGGAGAGCAAACAGAGGAAGGCTTTCAAGGTGGTAAAAGCCCTTGAGATCACACTATGTAAGAATTAATTGGAGGAACCAACAATTTTTAAGCAAGAGAAGAGATGACTTAGGGGAAATAAGGAATGGCAGCTGTTTTCAAACATATTTCCTGCATGCAAGGTTATAATTACAAGTAAAATAGTATAGTAGATAGAATACTGGGCCTGAAGTCAGAAAAACTCATATTTTTTAGTTCAAATCTGGCCTCAAACACTAGCTGGGTGGCCTTAGGCAAAGTCACTTAATCATCTTAGCCTCAGTTTCTTTATCTATAAAATAAACTAGAAAAGAAAATAACAAACCACTCTAGTACCTTTGCTAAGAAGACCCTAAAAGGGGTTACAAAGAGTTGGACACTACTTAAAACTAAACAACACAATTTAGAAACACAGTAAAAGAAGTAAAAGCAAAGGAAGGAAAGAATACTTCCAGAGAGTGGAGGGTGCTGGAGGAAGGGGAGGTCAGTGATCAAAGAAGACTTTTCATTCAAAAGGTTATAGATGAACTGGTCTTTGAAAAATGTATACAAATTTGTTGGGATCATTTTCCCGATTATCAGGGGTAAATCAATGGAAATGTGAAAGTATAAAGTGTGTTAAGGTAATGACAGCATTGTATATGATGACCTACAGTGGGGAGGGACTAGCAGAAGAAAGATGACTATAGAAATCCAAGCAAGAAGTAATGAAGCCTAAACTAGAGTGGTAGTAATGCTAGTAGTAATTGAGAAGGGAAGATGGCTGTGAAAGAGATTGTGGAAACAGAATCACCAGGATTTTAAAATCTGGATAAGAGTTGGGGGAGATAAGACATTAAAATTAAATAATTAATTTTAAAAATCAACAAAATATAGATGGCTACTTTGTGTAAAGAGCTGTTCTAAGAACTAGTGACATAAAGACAAAAATGATTTCATCTCTGTACTAAAAGAGCTTTTGTTGTGTGCGATGAAACTGAGATTTCAAGTTTGGGCTACAAAGGATGCCAGTCACAGACAGAGAAGTAGAAGAGAAAGATGTGATTGCAAGAATGGTGAATCTGACTTTAGAAACATCATGTATAATGTGACTAATGCACACCCAGCAGAAGACCTCTACTGAACAATTGGAAAAGGGTGTCTTGGGAATGAGGTTGAATTAGAGAGGAATTTGGGGGAACCATCTTCAAAGAAGTGATAGCTGAAGTCATAAAGAGATAATGAGGTTACCAAAGAGAGAGACAGAGAGAGAGAAAGAGAGAGAGAGAGACAGAGAG
>NC_058133.1:394907082-394953644 GCF_016433145.1 Gracilinanus agilis | reverse complement strand
GAGAGAGAGAGAGAGAGAGAGAGAGAGAGAGAGAGAGAGAGAGAGAGAGAGAGAGAGAGAGAGAGAGAGAGAGAGAGAGAGGAGAGTAGATAACAAGAAGGACCAGAAACAGAATATTGGGGAATGCCTGCATTCAGAAGAGGAGGAAAAGAAGGAGAAGGAAAAGGAGGAGGAGAACAAGAACAAGAATAAGAACAAAAAGAATTGCAAAGAGATAGAAAAAGAGATGGCACAATGGACAGAGTATCAGGCCTGGAGTTGGGAAGAACTGAGTTCAAACATGACCTTAGATACTTACTAGCTATGCGATCCTGGGTAAGTCACTTAATTCTATTTGTCCCAGTTTCCTCATCTATAAAATGAAATGGAGAAGGAAATGGCACACTACTCCAGTATCTTTGCCAAGAAAAACCCCTGAAACAACTGAATAACAACCATAAGAAAAGGAATGCCCAGAGTGGTAATAATAAAACTCAGAAGTATAGAATTCAAAGGAAACTTCAGAAAGGTGGAAAGTGATTAAATTATTAATCAATCAACAAGCATTTACAAATTATTTACTACAGCTTATGCCAGGCAGGATTCAAGTTTTATCTCTCCTTACCATCTAGGCAATCTCAGATGAGTCACTAAAATTCTCTGGATCTCAGTTTCCTCATCTGTAAAATGGAAGAATTGGGTTCAGTTATCTCTAGGATCTCTTGCAATTCCATATCCAATGAATGATGTGCAAATATTCTCAGTCCCTCATTTCAACTTTAGATCTAAATGGTAAACATCCTTTTCCCCTGAATTGAGGATGTTCCCAATTAGTTGTCTAGTATGTTCCAAAAAGGCTATGAAAGGTTTTATAAATCATATTTCCCCTGGTAGGAGTGTCTTTGGTTACTCTGCTCCCAGGGTACTTAGTTCCATTTTTCAGTCATGTAAAAGATCTGTACTTTGTAGAGGGGGAAAAAATGGTTTTTAATGACTATAATAAAGGGACAGCTAAATGTCATAAATTATTTTCCCAATTCGAGGGCACATAATTACAGGAATCAACTAGTTAAGATTAATGCTTATTTGGTTTTTGCTTTCATTCAGAGGTTTGTTCTAGTTTACAAAATGTTACCTTTAGAAAGAGCATGATCTTCAGCATTCATCATTGAATAATGATAGCTCAAAATTATAGGACGCCATACAGTTATAAAGTCCTGATCCTTGAACTTATTCTCTGAGGCAGATGGTACAAGTCTAGTTCCCATTTTACTAATGTGGAAACTGAGGCTTAGTGAATTTTAAAAATTTGCCCAGTTCCAGTTGGAACCAGTCTCCTGATTCCACATCAAAGGCCATTTCCATAGTACTGTCTCAGGCCAAATTTTATCATTCCTACCTTTGCTGGTTTCTATTTAAGTTAAAAAATTTTAACATCTTTGAGGAAGTCCTTTTCCCTGCCTTCAAGTTTCTTAGTATCCTTAAAATAACAGATTACAAGCAAACTTCCTTGTGCTTACTTGCCTCTTCTGTATTTAAGTTGTTCAGTTCAGACTTTTGATCAGTCATGTCCAACTCTTTGTGACCCCATAGACCATATGTTCTTGGGGTTTTCTTGGGAAAGATACTGGAGTGGTTTGTCATTTCTTTCATCAGTGGATTGAGGCAAACAGAAACAAAGTGACTTGCACAGAATCGCGCAATTAAGTAAATGTTGAAAGTTGGATTTGAACTCTGGTCTTCCTGACTCCAGAACTCTATCCCCTGAACCATGTAACTGCTCTTCTGTTTTTAAAGTAGACCTTAAAAAAATGAATTTTTGTGCTTCTCTGTTTGAGTGTTAGAGAAGCAGCCTATAGTCACATTAATTTTCTCTTTCCCAGAACGCTTCAGTGAAATGCAATGGAATGATGACACTGTTACCTAAATAATGATGTAGCTTATGAAGAAACTGTCTAAAAACTGACATTGAAAGGTGTCATCAGGAAAACACAGCAGATGTGTTGTTCTCATCCTGGGGCTTGTGCATAATTCTCAACCTTTGCCAGAATGACATATGATGTGGGGCTGCTATTTCCTTTCCATGAATATTCACAGAAAGAGTTCATTTCAGGCTGATTGTCTTTGAATCCAAATTACTATGCACAGCCACAATCTCTGTTTTCTAATTTCCATCGTTTGTGGATTGTCTATTCTCATTTTTCTTTCTTTCTTTCTTTTTTCTTTTTTTGCACAACTGCTACAAAACTGAATGTCAGATCCCAGGAAATGAGATTTTTCTTTTTTAGATTCTCCCTTTCCCCCTCAATTTATGTTGGTAGAGGCCCTGTTTTCCGGTTTTGTTTTGGTTCTTTTAATGCCCAGATCTTTGATATTATACAGGGTCTCCTTTTTTAAGACCCCCATGATAAAATACTTAGAAGTGGTATGTTGTGGCTGAAATGAAACAGAAGGGGTTATTTAAACCATCAGATACTGAACTGGACCTGGGACTCTGGGGTGAAAGCCAGTGGAATTTTTTTACTTGCTTGAGCATTGTAGTAATGCAAACAGACGCTAAGCACACCCCGGATTTCATGATTTAGAAAGTAAACTTGTGTGTTTGTTTTCATAGGTTCAAAAAGGCATTTGAGTCTGAGCCAACACTACAGTCAGGAATTAATTATGCTGTTCTACTTCTGGCTGCTGGACACCAGTTCGAATCTTCCTTTGAGCTACGGAAAGTTGGTAATTATACTCTTGTCATTCTGCGTGAAAATCAAGAAAGAGAAGCCTCACCTAACATTTTTATAGAGTTAGTTACTCTTTATTGCTTCACAAGTAAATTGAGAAAGGAAAGCCTCACCTAGATAGCATTTATTTGATGATTTAAGGTTCACAAAGTGCTTTTGTATATGTTATCTCCTTTAGTCCTTACTACAACTCAGTTTATTATTATATCCTCATTTTATACTTGAGGAAAGCAATGTTGAAAGAGAAAAAGGTGAAGTGCCTGGCCCAGCACTGGGTTCCATGGTGTCTAAGGAAGGATTTTAATTTGGATCTTTCTGATATAAAGTTTGACATAAAGCCTCCTATTCACTGTATCAGCCTAGCTGCCTCATATCACTCAGATATAATGGGGGGAAATTACAGACGGATGGACCCTATGACTCACTATTAGATGTTTTCAAACTCATTTGATTCTTCAGCTGATTTTTTATTTGGAAAAAGAAGTGAGGATCCCTTTTACTAGTGATTCATCCTTTCATTCTGGAGACCAATATTTGGTTCTCCCAATGCATAATTCTAGAATATTGTCTGTTATCCAAGATATTAGTTACATTTGTGTAGCTATGATGAAATCAGTGTCAACCAAATTTTGTCATCTTAAGTTTTAAACACCACCTTTCTCCTGAGTGTTACAGCTTCTAGAGAAACTATTATTATAAAAATATAAATAGAGGCAGCCACGTGGCTCAGTGAATGGAGAGCCAGGCCTAGAGACAAGAGGATCTGGGCTCAAATATGACCTCAAACTCTTCCCAGCTGTGTGACCCTGGGCAAGTCACTTAACTACAATCACCTAGTTCTTACTGCTCTTTTGCCCTGGAAGCAATACTTAATATTGATTCCAAAATGGTAGGTAAAGATTTTAAATCAATTAATTAACTAAAATTAAAGTGTAAATATTATGATCCATCTTTCTGAAAAGCAAACCTGGTAAACTCCTGGTAAAATTCTAAACTATGTAATTGACTTCTTTGGTTTGAAGTAGGGATTACATTTTTTTTATACCTCTCATTCCAGAGAATAAATGTATAGTTAGTTAGTTTTAGGTAATTGCTCTGTAAGTGAGGGTTTGCTAATAGACAAGTATTAAAGTTTTTGGGGAAATTCTCAAAGGTAAAATGGATTTGGTAAATGGTAAGATGCTTTCGGAAGTTGTCCTGTCAATTTGAAAAGGTGGATGAAATACTTGTCAGGGCCAAACTAAAAACATTTTCCATAGCATAGGGCATGAATTTCAGTTTTGTTATGAACTTATCAATAGATAAATGAACCACAGAATTACAAAAACACATACTTGGGCTCTCTAGAAAGCCAGTAATTGCAGGAAGTGTGGCACGTAGGGTTAAAGAAGGGGGATAAAGTTCAACAACTGAAAATCAGGCTCTGAATGGTTTTTAATGTCAGACATTCCTTAATATGTAAGTTTATTTTTAAATGGGTCACAAGCACTCAAACCCTTCATAGACAGATCATTATTTCTAATTATAAAGGAAGACAGCTGAATTTCTCTTTGCATGTTTAGTAATAGGTGACAACAATAGGATGTTTGAAGTAGTTACTGCAAATGTGTCATTTACCAACTAAATATGGATTCTGACATACTCGATAAAGCCAATGACCATTATGAAGTTAGAAGCAGATATGTTTCCTACATCTTTATGAAGTCAAAAGATATTTTGATTTTGATTTCTAAGAACTGTAGTAATTATGCCTCAGGAGATTGTGTTCGAAAGCAAAACAAGTTTGATTTAAAATCTCTGCCTTTGAAGGTAGATGTTGTTCAGTCATTTTCAGTCATGTCCAATTAGTAGCCCCATTTAGAGTTTTCTTTGCAAACATCCTTAAATGGTTTGCCATTTCCTTCTCCAGTTCATTTTACAGATGAGGAAACTGAGGCAAACATGGTGGAGTGACTTGCCCAGCTAGTAAATGTCTGAAACTTCACAGCTGGTAAGTGTCAGAACCCAGGTGTTCTGACTCCAGACCCAGCACTCTTAACCACTGTGCCACCTAGCTGCCCTTGAAGGTAGAGACACTGTCCTAAAATATGACCAGGCAATATAACTGTATATCTAAATAAATATAACTCATTATATTTATACTGGTAAAAATAACTGGCATAATATAAAATTTCTGGTATAAATAAAATGTCATTTATTTGGAACCTGCTAGTTCAGAATTTATGTTTCTTCATGCTATGCTGGGCTAAATTTTATACTTGAAAGTAAGGAAGGACTAAGAAAAAATTCAAGGAACAATGGTATGTCTGAGAATCTACAGCCATTCATTAAGTTCCTTCTGTTAGACCCTGTATCGAGCATTGGAAATGCAGAAGGAGGGAAAAGATAGTCCCTGCCCTCAAGACTAGCTCACGGGCTAATGGAAAAGACAATATACAGACAACTATGTACAAACAAGTTATATGAGGGGCAGCTAGGTAGCTCAGTGGACTGAGAGCCAAGACTGGAGACTAGAAATCCTGGGTTCAAGTCTGGCTTCAGATACTTCCTAGCTGTGTAAGTTCTCTTAACCCCAATTGCTTAGCCCTTACCATTCTGCCCTGAAACTAATATTTGTATCTGTTCTAAGACAGAAGGCAAGGTTGTGGTTTTTTTTTAATAAAGGTATTTTATTTTAACAATTACATGTAATAACAACATTCTAAAAAGGTAAGGGTTTTTAATAGATATTTTGTTTTACCAATTACATGTAATAACAATTTTCTTAAAAAAGTAAGGGTTTTTAATTGATTGATATTTTATTTTGTCAATTACATATGATAACAATTTTCTAAAAGGTTAGGATTTTTAAAAAATTATAAATGATGTTATTATTGTTGTTCTCATTAAGGACAGGACTTGTCAACTAATCGCATGTGGAAAATGAGAGAAAACAAAACACATAGTATAAGGTTACATGTGTATTTCAAGAATATGATTTTTGAGAATTTTACTTTATTGAGGGCTTATGGTATGACTATATTTCATGAATATTCTACTTTGAGATGCTCAACTTCAATCCTTCTTTTGCTCAGCCAGAGATTTCTTGAGATCTCTTTGTTCATCCAGATGAAAGATTTATGTGTCTGTAATCACCAAAACTGTTGAGGAGTTGAACTGCCCTGGCTTTCAAGAATACACAAAATTCAGACTTGTGACAAAATTAAGAACTGGAAGTCTATCACTAATTGAAGAATTATCAGATGTTGGCATGAATGAATATAGAACTGTGACACTGACACGTTTTTGTTTCTTTAGAAATCAAAGCATTAATTATGCTTTAAGAAAGTTGTATTTGGGGTATCAAGTATATATTTGTATAATGTGCATTATTTTTAATTCTCTTAGGAGTGAAACTAAGCAGTCTTCTTGGTAAAAAGGGAAACCTAGAAAAACTCCAGAGCTACTGGGAGGTTGGATTTTTCCTTGGTGCCAGCGTACTAGCCAACGATCACTTGAGAGTGATACAAGCTTCTGAAAAGCTTTTTAAACTGAAGACACCAGCATGGTAATCTTTTGCTAAATTGATATTCTTGTATGCAACTATTTTTTTCTACATAAACCATTTAAGGCCGTGTATTACTGTATTCTATTATTTGTTGGACTGACATGTAGTTGGGTTTGTATGTATATGTGTGTGTTTAATAGAATAAATGGAGACAATAGAGAGAACCTGTGATGGTTATAAGGAAAATAAATGTTGACTAATATAGTTTTAGTCTTCAGACGTAAGTGATGTCATCCTATGCTTAATTAGGTATTTATGTCGCATTTTCAAAACCACTAAGAACAAGTCTGTTAGTCCCAAGCACATTGATGGCGTTGATTATAGGAATCTTACACTTGTGAATCTAATGAAATAAACACAAAAGTGGACAGAATTCCAATTTGTTTATAGGTCTCCTAACTCAGTCTCAATGGCGTTGGTTTTTTTTTCCTCAGTACTTTCCTTTATTTTTTTACTCTCAGTTTTGTATTTTCTTTGTTTATTTTTAGTTAGCCTTCTTTACACTTTGACACATTTTTATGTCATCTTTACTTTAGCTTCCCTGGCTTCCTAAAGACACTCAAATCCTACTTCCTGCCAGAGCCCTTTCCTGGCTTCTCCCCACCCTCACTCACTTACATAACCTCCCTCCCCCCCAAACTTCCCACAGTTCCAACTGCCTTCCCTTCTCAGATTACCTTCATCTACTCTCTATCTAGTAAACTGTAAGCTCCTCAAGGGCAGGGACTGTTTATCTCATTTTGTTTTTCCAGAGTTTAGCAAGGTTCCTGGCACATAGTAGATGCTTAATAAATATTGGTTGAGTGGATATAATAATTAGTAATTACTAATGCCTAGTAATTAGGCATTGTAATTTATATATGTGATTTACAAATATATATAGTCATATACAAATATAATGTTATAATTATAAATATATAATTTAATACATAATTACATGTAATTTATAAATTGTATATATTAATGCTAGTTCCTTAATGACAGGGGCATAATTTTTGAATTTCTATGTATCCACCACTTAGCACGGTGCCTGCACCGAGTTGGTGTTTAAATCACACTGTTGGATTAACCGATTATATCTCCTGTGTATATGAGACCTACCATCTGTTTTTTTAAATGGAATTAGGTTTCATCATTCATGAAATAATTTTTACAAAATTAGGAGGGCAAAAAAGAACAACAATTATTGGGGAAGGTTACCCAAAAAAATCAGCATTGGGAGCCTCATTTCTGAAATCCTACTCATTTCAGGCATTCCTGGCTTATAGTAAGTAGCCACTTAGCTCATCTGAATGAAAGATTTCAGACAGAAGGAGCAAGGTGAGAAAAGTAGCATCTCTGTTCCAGCACAGATGTTACTGTCTCTAGGCTGCCTGTAGGGCTCCTGGCAGGCAGAGAATTTTTTCATGGCAGTTATTTTGGGGCCTCAGGTTCCCATGTTAGATTTATAAGAACGTCCATGTTCAGCAGGCAGCCCTCAATGGCCTGGAATTCTGCTTTGTCTGAAATGAACTGAATTTGAGGGCCTTTAAAAGTCCCATGATAAGGATTCACATATCCTGGTGGGTTTCAATTTTGTAAAATACTTAGGTTTTACTTGTGTGACAAGGAGTACACTGTACAAGTATTATTGTTTTTATTTTATAAATGAAAAGAAAAATTAAACTTGATTGAAAGCAGGTGATTTTCCTGGGGTCAGAAAGTCACTCTCAAAGCCAGATTTCAGTCTTCAAACTCAAGATTGTTTTCCATATGCCATACTTGCCATGCATGCTAGTTATAGTATGTGGTAGTTAGTTATAATAAGATATAGTAATAGAGGCAGCTGGTGACACCAGGGAATAGAGAACTGGGACTCAAGTCAGGAAGACCTGAGTTCTATCCTGACTCAGACACTCATTAGCTACATGACCTTGGTCAAGTCACTTAACTGAGTGTCTCAGTTTCCTTAACAAAGAGGGATAATAATAGCACCTACTTCCCAGAGTTGTTGTGAATATCAAATGAGACAATATTTGTTAAAAGATAAAAAAAAAGAGCTTGGCACAGTGCCTGATCCATGGTAGGTGTGAAGTAAATATATTCCCTTCCTTTTATAGCCAACCTTTAGGCATTTATGAGCTAATCCATAAATTATTCAGGTCCTTGTACATCTCCTTTTTTCTTCCTGTCTATATGTCGTAATAACTCCCTATTTCTGGGAGCCTTTGAAATACTGGGAAAACTGGGAAAATACTGGAGCCTTTGAAATCAGAAAAAACTGGGACCATAGATAACGCTACATTTATTTGGTATTTAATTATGTATATACGTACCATTTTCCTCCAGTAAACCTTAAAGTCCTTGGAAACAAAGACTGGTTAATTTTTGTTTGTATCCCAAACATCTAGAACAGTTCCTGGAACATATTAGTTTTCCCCCTTACCTTCTGTCTTAGAATTAATACCGTGTACTGATTCCAAGTCAGAAGAGCAATTAGGACTAGACAATTGGGGTTAGGTGACTCACCCAGGGTAATACAGCTAGGAAGTGTCTGAGGACAGAGTCAAACCCAGAACCTCCCATCTCCAGTCCTAGCTGTCTATGCACTAAGCAACCTAGCTGTCCCCAAACATAGTGGGTTTTTTAATAAGTGTTGATTGAATTGAATTGAATTTTCCAACTTGTAGGTATCTGAAGTCTATTGTAGAGACCATTTTGATATATAAGCATTTTATGAAATTGACTACGGAACCACATGGAGCCAAGCAAGAACTTGTGGATTTTTGGATGGATTTCCTGGTTGAAGCCACAAAGACAGATGTGACAGTAGTTAGGTTTCCGGTAAGTGTGCTTCATGCAACTTGCATTTCGTTTCTAATTTTGTTTATTTCCTTTTTTAAAATCAACTAAGAACTCATTTTGATGCAGCAGAATTACTACTGATTTTCCATATCTTGTAACATATATGCATATATGTATATACATCTGCCATTTAATAAACTTTAACTTGTGTTTTATGTTTCTTGACATTTAGATTTGATGAAGAGAAAGAATCTTAAATAAAAAAAGCAGTTTTAGTTGTTGTTTTTTTAATGCAGCTTCTACTTTTGGGGCGGGATAAGAAAGAAATATGCGGAAGCAACCAACATTGGGGGTTTATGATTGACTATAAGTTATAATAATGTCGGCCAATATAAATATTAATGCTTAGTTTAACCCAGTTTGTCCGTCCCTGGATTTTAATAGAAACTTTATAAATAATGCTAATGGACCCACAAGGGTCCATAAAATGCTCTTGTAACTTGCCATGCTACTGTTGAAGAGGCTTCTTCTAGGAACTTAGAAATGATAGCAATCTGACCTTTCTCCCCATTTCAGCTAGGGGCTCTCCCTACCCCTTCTCTGAAGAGTATGCCATTGGGTGGCCCACTTAGCAGAGCTCAGGCTCCTATCCTGACAATAGTTCTGGGAATCCTTTAGAAAGCCATTGCAGAACAATTCAAACCTGATTGCTGGCTATTTAGAATATGTTCTTTTCATCACATCTCCAAGATGATTCCTTAAAATACATTTAACTCTCAAAGGGACTGACTGTTTTCAGTATTCTATATTCAAGACCATCGTCAACTCTCTGGGCCCCTTGGAACATAGTTGCTTGCAAACATTTTTTTTAAGTTAGAATAATAATTTCTTTTTTTTAAGTTTTTATTTTAAATATTTTCCCATAGTTATGCTTGTAAACTTCTGATGGCTGTGCTTGGTTAAGTGAATCATTGGCATTAGTGTGGTCTCTGTTTATTGTTATCCCAAGTACAGCCTGTAACTCAACAAGATCTTGAAGGGAAAAGCCTTTAAGCTAAAAGGGATTATTGAATTGCCTCTCTTACTCTAGGGAGGATGCAAACTAGGAAGAGTCCAGTCTTCTAGATGGAGCATGAGATTGCAATAGGACGGTGCTGAATGTTAGTCAGAAAGGCATCATTCTAGCTGCAAGTGGGTCTGGGTAGGATCATGAATCAAGTTCCAGGCCAGAGCTCCAGGTAGTTGATTTGCTCAATTGACTGAGGAGACAGGTTTCCCAGAAGTTTAAAACAAAGTTGCACACATCAGTAAAACCTTATTAATTCTGATCAGCTGTTGAGCAGGTCCATAAGAATTAGTCTGAAGGGCAGTGAGGTGCTCAATGGATAGAGAGCCCAGGCTCTCTGGGTTCCAGTTGGAACTAGACACTTCCTAGCTGTGTGAACCTGGGCAAGTCACTTAACCCAAATTGCCTGGCTCTTGCTGCTCTTCTGCCTTTGGTTTGCATTTAGTTTCAATTCTAAGTCAGAAGGTAAGGGTTTAAAAACAATTTATCTGAATTACATCATTGTCATTTTATGGTCATTTCTTGCATCTATCTCTTTGTGACCCTATTTTTGGGTTTTCTTAGCAAAGATAGTAAAATGGTTTGCCTTTCCTTTCTCCAGCTCATGTTGTAGATGAGAAATTGAGACAAACAGTTAAGTTACTTGTGTAGTATCATACAACTAGTTAGTGTCTGAGGCTGGATTTGAACTCGGGAAGAGACATCTTCCCAATTCTAAGTCCATTGCTCTATCCACTGTGCCATCTAGCTACCCTGGATTATGGAATAGGCTGAATTATAGAATATCTTGAGAGATGATTGCAAGTTGACTTCTTTCCAGCTAGGTACATACTATAAATAAAACTTCAAAATATTCCACTGGCGAAAGAGAAAGGAAGGAAAAGAGCCCTGAGTATAGCATTAGACATAGACATAGTTTGATTTGGAGAGAAAAGTAAAGAGCCAGCTATCACTCAAAAGAGCTGCCCCTCTGGAGAGAATTCCATACCATGAAATAATATTAATGAAGAATAAACAGAACCAGAGAACACTGCACACAGCAATAGCAACATCGTATGATGATCAACTGTGAAAACTTGGCTCTTCTCAGTTATGCAATGATCTGGGACAATCCTGAAAGACCTGTGATGGGGAATGCTATCCACCTCCAGAGAAAGAACCATTAGAGTCAGATGGATGCCAATCAAAGCATGCTGTCTTTCACATTAGTGTATTTATAGTTTTATTTGGGGGTTTTGGTTATCTATGAGCATGCTTTTACAACGATGACCGATATGGAAGTGTGTTTTGCATGATAATAAAAATTAAAAAATTTTTAAATCATTGAAGAAGAAAATATGGGTGTCAAAGTTCTCAAGAACTTTTTGACCAAGCTAGTACTGTCATAGTATAACCAAAATTGAGAAAGAAGGAACAAAGCAATAGGAGAGATAAGAATAACGGCATCCATTAATAGAGTATTTTATGGGATACAGCTAGATGGTTCAGTGGATTGAGAGCCAGGCCTAGAGAAAGGAGGTTCTGAGTTCAAATATGACCTTAGACACTTCCTAGTGTAAGACTAGATATTTAAGGTATGGTCACCAGAAATTGATTAACTCGATTTCAAAATAAAATAGACCCAAATCAGGATGACTTTTATGGTGGTTTATTTACAATTAGGAAGGTTGAAGATAGGGAAGTTAAGAGAGAGAAACTCTGGCCTGAACCAGGTAGGGATTTAGAGGCCCCAGCAGAGGAGCACAGAGGTTAATTAAATAAGGTTTCTAGCCACAAGGTCTCCTCCAATAAGAGAGGCCTCCCTGAGGGTAGAGCCTCCAGAAAGGCCAAGGGAAGAGAAAGAGAGTCAGCCTAACTTACCCATGAGACAGTTCAAAGGGAAGCAGTCGGAGAGGTCCCACCAGAGATCCTTCCACACCAAGTTCCAAAAGCCAACTACCTCCACAAAAAGTTACCATCATATTTAAAAGATAGCATCTTTCATCACTTCCTTCATCCACCTCCAATTTCAAGTGGACAAATGGCAGCCTCAACACTGTTTTGGACTGCCCAAAGGGCAGCCCCATGTTTTTGATTTGTTACTTACTATCACGTGTGGGTAACAGACCTTCCCCTTCCCACTTAATTCTAAGTTGGGTGAGGTGATACTATTTATGGTGGCTAAAGTCTAAACAAGTGAATGAGGATGAGCTAATTCCATTCACACACTAGCTGTGTGGTAAGTCATTTAACCTCCCCCTCACCACCCCCCATTGCCTAATTCTTACTGCCCTTCTGCCTTGGAACCAATACACAATATTGCTCCTAAGACAGGAAATAAGGATTGTTTTTTTTTATGGTGGGAGAGTGAAGGGAATAAAGCACTTATCAAGCTCTTACTGTGTGTTGGGTCCAGTACTAAACATGTTGTTACATTAAAAAAGCAAACAGACCATTCTCTGCTCTTGAAAGGCTTTGAATCCTAATATGGGAAGAAAGTCCATAAATGGTAGTGGAGGGAAGAAGGTAGGGCTTGGGGAAAGGAGGAAAGGATTGTATAGAAGGAAGTGCCAGGGGGAGCCAGGATTAGAATCCTTGTTACTGGTTGGGGATAGGGATGATAAGAGAGTGGAGTCATGTCAAGAATATATAAAGTGGTCTAGTGAACTTTTTCTGGTGAGATAAGGCAAAAATTTACCCTTTTAGAGCCAAGAGAAGGCAAGAAGGATGTACTGGTGAGAAAGCAGGACTAGATCAGAGCATGAAGTTTGGGAAGGGAAAATTTGGGAGAAGCCAGAGTGAAGAAGGGCCTGAGAAAAAGAGAAGGAAGTTGGAAGACAAGAGAAAGGATGTTGGCTATAAAAGGGCCAAAGAGATGAGAGTTACAATTATAAGATTAGGTCTGCAAAGGGAGCAGGGAACAATAACTACAATCAAAAATGACAAAAGGAATTTTGCTTCCAGAATGGATGGAGAAAAGGGTGAATTTACAGTGATCAACAATAGAGTGTACCTTGTTTATCATTATGCCATGGCCAAGTAATTGAGCAAGATTCTTTCCTATAAAAGAAGATAAAAGACCTCAAAGACTGTTTCTCTACAATATACTTTTTATAAGAGAGACCAAAGTATTCCTTATTAACTGGGAAAAAATAATTTAATAGCAAAAACAAAGGAGAAGAAGCATCTAGAGACAAATGCCATCATTACTACTGATTGAGGGCAGAGACTCCTGAAGAGACAGGCAGATTTGGGACATGAACATCTGAGTAAGAAGATGGTGCCTGACAGTTGAATTTATATATTTAGACCCTTGTTTCCAATATAGGAGTGGCAGGCTCCTTTTGAGAGATCAAGTGAGGGATGGAGGACTGTTAAACTGTGCTTGCCTAGTCTTTCAAGTCTCATTATCAGTGCTTTACATTGGAAAAGAAGTGGGAAAGAGAAACCTGGCTTTGTATATTGAGGGAAAGGGAAAGTTCAGTGAAGAGATAGTTTAGCTGCTTGTGACAATAGTAGGTGACCGAGGAAGCAGGGCTACTTAACTCAGTCTGAGTTGATTTGGAAAAAAAAAGCTTTTGGATCAAAAAAGGCAAAAAGAAAATCCCTAATAGGCAGCAGAAATACAAGGTAAGTAGGAAGATACTAAAAGACCACCTGGTTTTCCTAGAATGACTTCAAAAAGTAACTTAAGAAAAAAGAAAAAATCCAGTAGATATTATTACTTAACTGCTATCTTTGATCTTTGAATGATCAAAGAGAATAGGAGAAGTACCACAGACCTGAAAAAGAGCAAATACCCTTATTTTTCAAAGAAAAGAAAATAATAGACTGCTAACTCCAGGCCAGCATGCTTGACACTGATAATTAGGAAAATTTGAGGGCATATTCTTAAAGGGCTACTTAGTAAACATCCCAAGAAAGGAGGTGATGGGTAATAAGGAGCTGCTATGGCTTTGTTAGGAATAGGTCATGTCAGCCTAATCTTAGTTTCTCTTATGACACTGTTACTAGAATAGCAGAGCAGAGGAATGCTATAGATAATAGCTTACTTAGATGATAGTAAGGCTTTTGACAAAATTTCTAGTGCTTTTTATGGAAAACATGGAAAGATGTGAGCTAGATACTAATATAATTAGGTGGATTCAGGATGGATTGAATGACTAGAACCAAAGAATAATAGTGTAATGCCATCTTGAAAAGAGGGCTCCTGTGGAGTATACCAGCAATCTGTGCTTGGCTCTCTGCCAGTTAGCATTTTCATTTTACTTTTATACTGAACTTTAACAAACACCAAAAAATTGTCATTTTCATATTTCATAGCATAGGAGAGGGACTGCACATGAAATTGCAAGTATCCATTATATAAAGTTTGCTTTTCTTTTTGAATATTTAAAGAGTTCAGCATGGAACTTTAAAAGCTTTCCTGATTATTTCTGATTCTTTGTCTGTCTTTCTTTTCTTTTTTTCCCTGGGGTGAAGACAAAATTATTCCCAGATCTCCCACCTTCCTTCCCTATTTAAAAAATAAATAAGTAAAATAAAACCCTCATACCAAATATGCATAATTAAGCAAAATAAATTCAGTGCATACTCTACTAAGCAACCAAAATGTTCTTCCTAAAGTGTAAGATTACCCTGTCTCCCCATAAACTCTATTATGATCTGCAGGATCAAATGTAGAATCCTTGGTTTGGCTTTTAAAGCCCCTTCCTACCTTTCCATTCTTTTCATTTTTCTCATACTGGGTCTCTACAACCCAGTGACACCGACTTTCTTGCTGTTCTTTAAACCTGAAATTCTCTCTACTCTATGCATTTTCACTAGCTGTTCCCCTGAAATAATCTTCCTCCTCACCTCTGCCTCCTTACTTTAATGACTTTCTTCAAGTCTCAGTTAAAATATGATTCCTTGAAGAAGTCTTTCCTTAGGGTCCAATCTCACATCATTGGCAGATTATTGGATTTTTCCAAATGGATATCCCAGTCATTGTTTTGTGATGTCCAACTCTTTGTAACCCATGAACCATAGCACAACAGTACTGTCCCTGACATTTTCTTAGCAGGGATGCTGCAGTGGTTTGCCTTTTACTTCTCCAGTAGAAGAAGGCCAACTGAGGTTTAGTGACTTGCCCCAGGTCACACAGCTAGTAAGTATCTGAAGCCTGATTTGAACTCAAATCTTCCTGACTCCAAGCCCAGCTCTCTATCCATTGAACCACTTGGTTGCCTAGGATGTCCTAGAGATATCTCAATTAGTCTTGTCTGGAAAAAGATTCATTATCCTTTCCTATAAACCCACCCTTCTTATAGAGTTCCCTATTTCTGTTGAAGGCACTACTTATCTTTCCAGTCTCAATTCTGTAGCCTTGGTGTCAACATTTATTCTTTATTCTCTCTCACCCACTTATCCAGGGAGTTGCCAGATCTTGCCATTTATGCCTCTATAAAACTCTCACATCTGACCCCTCTTCTCTGTTCTCACAGTCTCTATGTTAGTCCAGAGCCTCATGATTTCTCCTCTGGATAATTGCAACAGCCTCCTAATTGGATTCTTTGGCATATTTCACCCCATTTGAATCTGTCCTCCACATAGCTGCCCAAATGATTTTCCTTACATGTCTGACCATATCGCTCCCCTACTCATTAAAACCCAATGGTTTCCTCACCCCTCAGATAAAATTTAAGATATTCTATTTAGATCTTAAAATTCTTTACAACCTGGGTCCAATCCATCTTTCCAGGTTCAGAATATATTACTTGCCCTCCTGCACTCTATAATCCAACCAAACTGACCCATTCTGTGTGCCTTACACTGGGTGCTTGATCTCTACCTCCATGCCTTTCCATTGGTTATTCCCCACATCTGATATAAACTCCTTCTTCATCTCCATCTCATAGAATCTGCATCTTCCTTTGAAATACAGCTCATTTTGTATGTGAATCTTTTTCCTGATCCCCCAGCTGCTAGATCCCACCTTCCATAACTACCTTGTTTTTCACATCTTCTGGAAGAAAGAAATGAGGCTGATGACCCAACACATCTCTGCCTAAGGTAAATCCAGTTCATAAACAAATCAAGACATCAATCCCTGTGATGTTGCTGTTCCTCTTCAAAAACGATGGACAAACAACAACAATCTTGCACTTATATTTATTCTTTTTGTACTTATATATGTTCTTGTATCCTCATCAAAATTTAAACTCCTTAGTTGCTCAAGGAATTGTTCCAACATTTGTATGCTCAGTACTTAGCTTGGTACCTAGCAATAGTAGGTGCTTAATATATACTTATTAAGTTGTTTGCTGTGAGTTAGGAGGTTTTTGGACAAGCTCCCCAAACTCAAACAAATTGACAGACCACTCTGGTCGTAGAGGAAGTGTCAATGGCACCAGCTAATTTCCACCTATTCCTAAAAGAAGCAGATTTAGGAGCAGCTACAGACAAAGGGCAAAGCCCACTTCAGGGAAGCTTGAATCCATCCTACTCTTTGTCCCCCTGTGTAAGTGCCTGCAAATTGAACCATCCTTTATCTTTATTTCTTCACTTAAAATTATTCATCATCTCACTTAGTCTTGTTCTTCCCCTCCTGCTAACGCATTGTTTTGATGTAGTTCAAATTTCTTTTTAGCTCTTAAGTGAATAGACAACTAAAATGTCATGAACCAACTGTATTACATGACCTAACTTTTTTCCTTAGGACTTAATTCAGCAGCTGCCTCTTTACCCACATTACCCAGTTGTGAGGAAATTACTTGCATTAGGCTTATAATGTCAAAGTGACCATGAGGAGACTGAATCCTACTACATGTGGCAGCTAAAATTTTCAGGGAGAACAACTGTTTATCACAAGACCTTCTGACTTAGGAACAGACATGACTCCAAAGATTTTTAATTGTTAGGGACAGCTTATCCTATAGCAGCACTTTTCTAGCCAACATTTCTGAGTATTGCAAAGAGGGGAAAGGTAGGCGACTCAGTAAATAGAGTGCTAAGCCTTGAATCAGGAAAACCTGAGTTCATATCTAGTCTCAGATACTTAGTAGTTGTGTGACCATAAGCAAGTCACTTCACCTCTATTTGCCTTAATCCACTGGAGAAGGAAATGGCAAACCACTTCATTGTCTTTGGATAGTATGGTCCCTGGGGATGTGAAGATAGGACTGAATTGACTGAATAACAAACTGAAGTTTGAATTGGTTTTAGAACTGGGTAGATCAAGATGACCAATGTTGAAAAGCTCTAAACAGTTTTGTTTATTTTCTCTTATCTCAGTCTTGTTTTCAGGCACTCTTCTGAGCCTGCAAGCACAAGGCAAAACTGATCTTAGCCCAAACTTAATTAGGAAAGATTTGATTAACCTGACATTTATCGGGGTTGGGTTTATTGTTTTATTTTGTTTTGTTGTTTTTTGCTCTTTCATTTCTTTATTTTAAGTTCTCTTTTTCCTTCTCTCAGATATTTGCACTTGGGCTAATTTAGTGATGTTACCTTTGCTAAGGAAAACCTGTTTACTCTAGAAAACTATCTAGATTCTTCTAAATATGTTAATATTAGCAAGCTTTTGCTCTATTGAAAGTGTCAATTATGACCTTTCCCCTCATTTCAGGAATATCAACTGTTATAAAGAAACAAGGGTAAATCTTAATCTTTGGTTAAAAGGAGGGATAAAGGTAAGGTAGGTAGTAGGAGGAGGAATGAAAGGGATGGCGAAATGTAGGGAAGAAATGAATGAGGTGGTATATTGGATGGTAAGGGAATAGATGGGGTATTCAAGAGAGGCAACTTAAAACTGGCTAGACACTGAGGCTAGAGACAAAGGATACTGGGGGAGATGGGCTGAACCCTTCAAGACTAGTAAAGGTATCTCTATAGATACAAAGGAGTTGGGCTAGTCAGAAATGTTTAAATTTGCCTTGAGGGCTTCTCTTGTTAGTTTCTCAAGTCCCTTGAGGGAGGAGTGGAAGGGCTCCTCCCTGTCAGTGAAACTGATGGCAGGAGGAAGTCTTGGGTAAGACTTCCTGCCAAGATGGATGCCCGCAGTACCCTCAAGAAATAAAAGAAAATAACTCCTTTCCCCTTCAGCCCTTGCTTCAATATTCGACACAATGATTCACCAGAGGGTTTGAGTAGGTAACAAAGGGGATTTATTAATGTCAGGATTAATCAGAAGGAGAGAGGAATTTAGAGTTTTGTAATAGCCACTAGGGAGAAAGCTAAAGGTGGGGGAAGGGTCGCAGGAGAGGATTAGACTGAGAGAGAGAGCCTGCTCTCTCAGTCAGGAAGATTTGACTGCCTTAAAGTAAAGTATTTACTAGATCAATAAAATAAGGGATAGCTTGACTTAAGGATGTCCTACTTGCCACAGAAAACTAAACCCACAAAGTCCAGTCACCAAAACCAAAACCACCAGTCCTCCCAGAGCCCAAAGGGAAATTCAGGGAAAATAACAGGGAAGTAATATGGAGAGGTCAGGGAGAAGTCCAGAGAAATCAGCTAGGTTCAAATTGTCCAGAGACAAAAGCACAGGCCAAGACAAAAGCACAGGCCAAGGCAAAGGCGAAAGCCAAAGCAGAGTCTCAATTGGAACTTCATCTCTCCTCAAGCCTTAGGTTCCAGCTCATTTTCTGTGAAGATTCTAAGACTTAACTGCCAGGGCTGTTTACATTTGACTCTTACAAGAGCAAAAGCCTCTGTTGCATCCTTGCATTATACAACTTAGAAGTAAACTTGGATTAACCTATAATCTAAGACCAAAAATCAATTAACAGGCAGAATTTATGCAATGTGCTAAAAATGGTTCTATCTGGTTTGACAGGTATATACGTGTCCTCCCTAAACCTTACCCTTTTATTTTGTCTTTTCTCAACTGTTGGGCAGCCTATATAATGTTCCTTGTCATTCCAAATAGGGTATAAATGAGGAAAAGCATTAGATAGTAATAATTCAGTCAGACAGACATTAAATATTTATTAAGCACCTGCTATGTGCCAGGCACTGTGCTAAGTGCTGGATATAACAAAAGATACAGAAAACAATCCCTGCCCTCAAGGATCTCACAGTCTAATTGGAAAGACAACAAGCAAACAAATAAGCACAACAAATAAGCACAATAAGCTACATACAAAGATAAATAGAAAATAATTTAGAGAAGGAAAGTACTAGAATTAAGCCAAGGATTCATGTAGAACATTGGACTTTGGCTGAGATTTGAAGGAAGTCAGGGAAGCAAGGAGGTAGAGATGAAGAGGGAGAGCATTCCAGGTATGGGGACAGCCAGGATCTTAAAGCTAGCCATGTGTCAGAGGTAGCTTTTGAATTCATGGCTTCTGGACTCCAAACCTGACCTTGTATTCATTGTACCACACACAGCCCATTCCTTTTCATTGCCATAAGACACTGAGTAGTTCTAATATTATATCGCCTTAGAGTACTGGATGATTTCAGTTATAAACAAGTGCCATTCAACATTTTTTATTTGAGGATATGCCATTGGCATGACATATGATTTTATATGAATCTCTTATGAAATGTATTTGTGGCTTCATTCCCAGAAGGTAAGAAAGAAATGGGTCTTTAAGTCCCAAACTGTTGTTATTCTTCAGAGGAAGTAACTTTTGCTTCTAGGGTTTCATTTGCTCATCAATCCATATTAACTGTATTAGTGATAAATATTATTGGCATAATATTGGTATAGACAGGTGGCAGAATAGAGTGTTGGACCTGGAGACCTGTGTTCAAATCCAACCTTAGACACTCTAGAACAGTGATTCCCAAAGTGGGTGCCACCGCCCCCTGGTGGGTGCTGCAGCGATCCAGGGGGTGGGGGTGGGGACGGTGATGGCCATAGGTGCATTTATCTTTCCTATTAATTGCTATTAAATTTTTTTAAATTAATTTCCAGGGGGCTAAGTAATATTTTTTCTGGAAAGGGGGCAGTAGGCCAAAAAAGTTTGGGAACCACTGCTCTAGAACCTTGGGCAAATCACTTAATATCTGCCTGCCTGTTTTCTCAACTGTAAAACTGGCAATAATATAGCACTTTCCTCATAGAATTGTGAGGATCAAATGAGAAAATATTTGTAAAGCACTCGTAGTAGGCACTTAATAAATGCTTGTTCCCATCCCTTGTATTATAATTGTCCTTTTGATAAATACACTGTGTTTGTGGTTTATGGTGAGGAATAGTTTTTATAGCCCATGTCCTTGTGTATTCAGGCTTTCTCCCTTAATCTGTACTCTTAGACCACAATGAGTCATAAAGTTGGATCCCCTTGTTGTCATATCCCAAAGCCATGTGGAGGTTTTTTCTACTTTGTATTTAAGAGACTCCATTAGATACACTATCAGTTCTAGGAAATAATGTGTTCAAAGTACTTCTTTGAATTTCGAACAGGAAAATGGGAGATGACTGTTTCTATTTCCTGTATGCCTTAGGTAGACTTGTCTTTTGTCTTTTTTTTTTTTTTTTGAGCTGTCAGTTATGATTACTAAATCTTTATGTGAAAACTGGATCTGATGTGAAAAGCTGGATCTTATCAACTCCATGGATTATTTGGATGCCTGGATAGTGTTTTGGAATAGAATCTATGTCTTAGTGCTTCATATAATTTCAGAATATAAGGTACCAACCAGAAGGAAACAGATCATCTCAGCTCCCATTCAGAATCCGAAATGAAATGTAGCATAGCCATCTTCCCAAGAACACTAAATATATCATCCCTGAAAGATGCCAATTTCCTCCTAGAAACAGAAGTCTCTGAGAAGTGAATGTGTTTTTTTAAAAAATGTCACCATAGCTAAATCTATACATAACTCCCACTAACAATAACAAATTATTTTTGTTTCTAATGCCTTTTAGATGGATAAAAAACATACACATCCCTATATTTATATGTTAAAGTTCATGAGATCAGCAACTCCTAAAATAAATAAGTGACAAATTCTTCACAGAGTATTTTGTTTCTTTGTTCTGTGATGTATAGACAATTTCTCATTTTCTCTGTTTTCTATCACTTCTGCCTTTTTATGCCAAATCCATATTTCACAGAATTTCTAGTCATGGTTGATTCTTTTTTTTTTTAATTAAAAACTCCTCTTCCCTCCCCCCATGTCTTAGAATTGTTAAGTATTGATTCCAAGGTAAAAAAAAAAAAATTAAAAAAAGCAATAAAGGCTAGGTAGTTGGGATAAAGTGACTTGCCCAGGGTCACATAGTTAGGCGGTATCAGAGGTCAGCAATGAACATAAGAACTCTTTATCTCCTGAGCTATCTAGCTGCTCCTGACAACTATAGCATAATTCTTTATGCTTTAAAATTTTGCCCCATGTTTATATAAAAGTGTCATTAAAATACATGGCCTCTGGATATAAATGAAAAAAACAAACAAACAAACAAACAAACAGATGTCACTGTTTTTTCCTCCAAGGCTTTCTTCAGTGAAAATTCCTTATCAGACAGACAACAAACATTTATGAAACACTTACTATGTGCCAAGAACTCTGCTAAGCGTTGGGGATACAAATAAAACAAAAAAGAAATTCCTTTCCCTGAAGAGCTTAAAGGAGGAATTAGGGGGAAGGTTTCTATTGAGGGGCATATTGATAAAGTCCAGAAAGTCAGAAGTACAACTGGGAGAGGGATCTGCCTTCCCAAATAGGGGCACTTTGGGGTAAAAAATCACCTTCGGGAAAAGGGGACCAGCATGACAGAAGGAAGTTTCAAGATGGGAAGTAGCCAGATCCTAATGGTGAAATGCAAATACCAACTGTCATTGAGCTTTATGGTAGTTGTATAATTCTCTAATGACAATTGCTAATAACTAGCATCTGCATGGCACTTTGAAATTTGCAAAGAACTTTACATATATTATCTCATTTGATAAAATATAAAAGTGGAAGACCTTTTAAAGTTTCAATAATGAGATGTTAAAAATTATTTGTACTGAAACGACAGGCCCTTGGAATATTATTGAATTCTACCCTATTAATATTTCATATAGAAAGAGACATTACTCTGGGCAAGTCCCTTGACCCCCATTGTCCACCCTTACCACTCTTCCACCTTTGAGCCAATACACAGAAGTTAAGGGTTTAAAAAAAAAGAGACAGTAAAACATAAAAGATAAAAGATGGCCTTAGAGTCCAGAAATCCCATTTTGTTTGTTTTGCATCACATAGGTTTACTTCTTGTCTCTGATGCATATATTCCATAGATGTGATCTTACACAAGTCACTTAACCCCCCACTCCAACCCGATGCCCCAGGAAACTCGCCAAGACTGGTAGCTTGTTTTTGTTCTTTGGTTGTTTCAGTTGTGTCCAACTCTTCATCACTCCATTTTTGGAGTTTTCTTGGCAAAGATATGTGAGTGGTCTGTCATTTCCTTCTCTAGCTCATTTTACAGATGAAGAAAGGAGGCAAATAGAGTTAAGTGACTTGTCCAGGTTCATATAGCTATTTAGTTTCTGAGGTCAGATTTGAATTCATGGAGATTAAGTCTTCCTGATTCCAAGCCTGTGTACTCTATCCACTGTGTCACCTAGCTGCCAAAGGCTATAACTGAAGGAGAAAATTTTCATAACAGGAATTCCTTGCATGGATGAAACATCAGGTTCAGATCAAATTTATATATGTGGATATATGTATGTATGTATATGAATAGATTTATTTACCTATATGTATAAGTATTGATGACAATTGTAGCTAACATTTATGTAGAGTTTACAATGTGCTTACACTTTACAATTATTATCTCATTTGCTCCTCATGACAACCCATTGAGGTAGGTGCTATGAATGTATGTATGTTAAATATAGATGCTATGACGTACAAATATTTTTGCTTTATTTTGTATTATTTCTATATCTTTTATCTAATTTGATCCTCATAAGGCACTGAGATATTTTTTTGTCTTTTATTTTCAAGGTTTTAATATTAGAACCAACAAAAATCTATCAACCTTCGTATTTGTCTATCAACAATGAGGCTGATGAAAAGACAATATCTATCTGGCACGTGCTTCCTGATGACAAGGTAAATAATCCCATTTACTAGGACCAGACTGTTAGTTGAAAAGTTTGCTTCCCAGAACAATTAAGCCCCTGTGACATTTAAGTACAACCAGAAAAAAACACACAAAAAAAAACAAAAAAACGTGCTCACAGATGATAAAAATATGCTTGAGGCTTTGTTTATTTTGGCATGGTCAACTACAGTATAAGCAACATTCAGTATTTGGGGGTTTTGAGTTTGATGTGTTTACAAAATTATAGACAAGATGTACTTGATTTTTTAAAAAAGATATAGTTGTACAAAATGTCTCATAGTTGTAACATTTTCCTTTGATCCTTCTCTGATGCTATGTGAACTCATGTCCTAGATTTGAAATGCATAAAAAGAGTCATCCTCTAGAGTACTTTTGTCTCACCTTCAGGAAGATTTTTCTGCATAAAGCTCGCTTCAGCCTACACTATCCTTTGGATTCTTTTAGCTCTTTTTCATATCCTCAGTGGTGCAGAGATCTCAGAACATTGTAGAGATAGTAAATAATCTTGCACTCTGACCATTGGCCTATACAGGTACTAAAAAAAAAAATACTATGTCTTCCTGTTAGTTGAGAGATCTATTCTAAAATCATAGATCTAGAATCAACCTGAGAGCCCATCTTATCCAAAATAATTTCATAGATAAGGAGACTGAGAGCCAGGGATATTTGCCCAAAACGACCCAGGAAATAAGTATTAGAGAGCTAGAGTTTCTAGCCTAATCCCTTGATTTCACAGTTCAGAACATTTAGATCCAAGGGGATAAAACATGACTTAACCAAGTTATATAGGGAGTATATGCCAGAGCCAGAACCAGCATCTAAATGTTCTGGTCTGTAGCCCAATGTTCTTTCCACTTTTCTGAGCTGCCTGCCTTTATTGAGTGAGTCCTTCTATGCATAAGGCAATAGATAGAGAGTCAGAAGAAGGGAAAGAATTTGGAACTCAAAACTATTTTTAAAAAAGTGTTAAAAATTGTTCTTATATGTAATATGGGAAAAAATAAAACATTACTTTGAAAAAAGAAACAGTCCCTGCCTACCTGCAGGGAGCCTCAACAACTAATTCTAAAGACAGCATCAAAGATGAGGTAGGCGATCAACCCCTTTATTTTTAGGGGAGTTTGAAAACATTGCGTTTTTGTTTTTTCCTATCATGTTAATCACTGGCCTAAGACATTCTTCTTTATTACTATTTTAGTTCAATCCATGGGATGCCATTCATACCATTTTCTGGAAAAACAAACAAACAAACATCAAAAAAGAACACCCACTCCCCATGGAAGACTTTGGGTGTCAGCTCAGGGTTCACAAGCTAAAATTGCTGTCAACTCATCCTATTACCACAAATTCTTTCCCTGTTCCCTCCCACCCCTCAATGGCAACAGAAGTTTTCTCAATCTTACTAAAGCTGGAGAGAGAATCTTAATCTAAATCTTTAGGAGATTGTCCTTAAGGGATATTGGTGCCAGCAGAATAATCTCATTCAGGCAGTCTATTCTGGCCATGTAACAATGGCCCCAGGCTCAAAAAGGTGTTGATTGCGTTTTCATCAGGAGTGACTGATATGTGGATACAAACTGGGGGAAAATATTGTGCTAAATTATTCAGAATAGATCTTTGTGATTTAAAAAAGCTTGATTACCAAGGACTTTAAGAGGGGG
Source organism: Gracilinanus agilis (assembly GCF_016433145.1). NCBI lineage: Eukaryota > Metazoa > Chordata > Mammalia > Didelphimorphia > Didelphidae > Gracilinanus > Gracilinanus agilis. The sequence continues at coordinate 394,928,848 of NC_058133.1, read as the reverse complement.
CAAAAAGTAGACCAGATTGTGTCTGTGTATTTATATATATAGCTCCTTCACTTCTCCCCTGTATCTAGTCATATATTCCTCATATATTAAAGTTTAATTCCAGACCCAACTTTACCCTGGATAACCCAATCCTTACTGGTTTCCGTTTTCTCAAACTTTCTGGAGCACTTAAAATCTCTGCCTCACAATTTAACATTAAATAACATCCTGGATATACAGTTTGCTGTTGGTTTTGTTGTGTTTGTGTTTTTCGTGACTTACTAATAAATTCCTGGACAATAGGAACCATGTCTGCTCCTTCCTCTAAATCTACATGATAACTAAGGTCACTTCCAACCCTAGATCTATGTTTCTGGGAGCCTGCAGGAATATGCTAGACTGAGTGAGGACTAAAGAAAAAGCAGAAGCCATAGCCCTGCTTTCACAAAATTTCTTATCTAGGAATAGAGAAAAGGTTTATTGTTAGTTATTTTTCAGTCATACCAACTCTTTGTGACCCCATTTAGGGTTTTCTTGGCAAAGATACAAAGTAGTTTCCTTCTTTAACTCCTTTTACAGAAAAATGAGGCAAAAAGGGTTAAGTGACTTGCCCAGGATTATACAGCTAGTATATGTCTGAGGCCAAATTTGAACTCAGGAAGCTAAGTCTTGCTGACTCCATGGCTGACTCTGTATCCCCTCTGCTACCTAGCTGTCTTCAAAGAAAAAGTGTAACACATTGAATAATAGAAAGAGGGGCAGCTAGGTGTCTTAGTGGATAGATACAGCACCAGGCCTAGAGACAGGCAGACTTGGGTTCAAATGTAGCCTCAGACCTATCCTAGCTGTGTCACTTGACCCGTTTTCCAGCCCTCACCACTCTTCTGCCTTATTTATAACTAATACTTAGTGGCAATTCTTAGACCAAAGGTGTGAGTTTTAAAAATAATAAAATAAGTAATAGAATGTATTACGTGATTAAATGCCAAATCATGTGGTAGAAATTCCAGTTGCTCAAACATGTTTGAAAAAAGGAAAACCTAAAGACTGAATGAGTCAAGGAAGATATCTCAAAGCTGATGGGACCTGAGCTGAATCTTGACTGGTAGGAAATATTTAAATACTATGTCAGGAAAAAGGAAGAAGGCTCAGCCAATGGAAGGCATATAAAACATTAGCAAAGGTACAAAAACAGGAATGAATAAGTTCATACTACAATAAGGACTTTAGCCTCAACAGAAGAGGAAGAAATATGTTTGGGGAATAAGCAACCAGACATAAGGTTGGAGATATATAGTGAGGGCAAACTCTGTTGGAACTTGAAAATTCAGTAAATTAGTTTAGACTTGATCGGATCAGAAATAGGAAATCATTGATGTGTTTGAATTGGGAATTGAATTTATGAAAACAGTATTTAAGGCAAATTGGTGTCCCAAAAACTTATATTATGAAATAGGGTAGAATATGAAGTCAAGAAGGCTGGCTGGGAGACTTTTGTAGTAATTCCTATTAAAGGGATTTCAAAGCATGGACTAGGATGAGGGCAGTAGGAATAGGGGAAGGAATGGATATATGAGATATTGTGAAGAAAAATTGAACAGTCCTTGGAGACTAACTGGATATGTGGAAGAGACAAGGATGTCAAAGATTTATTCCAAGGTTTGTGCATGGATGACCTGTGGGAATCACAATGCTGTGGCAAAACTGAGGAACTTTAGAGGTATATCATTTTGGGAAAAGATGACTGGTTTGTGATATGTTAATTTTGAATTGACTTCAGGATGTACACTAGGAAGCTAAAAAAATGTCGTTATTAAAGAGGTGATAACAATAAATTTATGTTTGTATATGAGTGAGATATTCAGAACTTTATTTTTTAAATGTTACATATGTATGTGTTGGGATTGGGTCTGATATACTGTGTATATATAGAGAGAAACTTTTAGGACTTAAAAAACATAGTCTATTCAAGCTGTAAGCAGACAAACAGAGAGAAATGATAGAGGTAGAAAACTGTAAGCTAAGAAGAAGAGATTTTTGGGAAGCCCACATGGAAAGAGAAAAGTTATCCAAGGACACTTGGAAGCAAAAAATGGGGTGAGTGAATTTAGAGATGAAGCAAAGCCAGGAGAATGAGAGAGAGTAGCCAGGGATAATTGGAAGGAAGAAAAGGAAAAGAAAGTAAGCCAGAGTTATTTGGAAAATGAGTATCATTTCCAGCTACTTGTGAGTGTTATTTTTCCCCCTCTCTTGCTTGGAGAGTCTTTGGATTAGAATCACATTTTTAATTCATTTGTCTTTTGCAACTAGGTAATGTTTTGTGTACATGCTAATATATGTATTATGACATTGTTAGAATTCAGAGACATAAGTAGACCTATCTTTCTATCAAGGATAACAAGCTGGCCCTTGGAGCCAGGAAAAGATGGGTCCAAATCCTAAGTCTTTAAAATACTGATTATGTGACTCTTGGCAAGTTGTCTAGCCATTTAGTGTCCTGGATAAAACTTTCTAAGATTTTTAAGTTAAAGAAAAAGTGTTCACCTGCATTATTAAAGGAAATTTCCTCATCTCATAGTTCCCCAAATTAAGAAATTCACAAGTATACTCCCAATCACAAAGACAGGTTTAGGAATTTAATCTGAATCTTATATTTTCACAATTCTTCTTTCATTCTTTTTATTTATTTTAAATCCTTGCCTTATCTTCTCTTCTTAGGATAAATACTCTAAATTGGTTCCAAGGAAGAGTGGTAAGCACTAGGCAATGGGAGTTAAGTGACTTGCCCAGGGCTACATGGATAGGAAGGGTCTGAGGCCAGATTTGAACCCTGGACCTCCCATCTCTGCGCCCAGCTCTCAGTCTACTCAGCAATCTTTCTTTCTTAAGAAAATTTCAGGTCTCTAGCTCCCTCTTCCTATGCTGATCATTCTAAATGCTTGTTTTAAATTTAAAGACTTGTCATGAGAGCGTCTACTCTATTTGCATCCAGTTCTTATAGTATAAAGGAAAGAGGCTCCAACTAGGAGTCAGAAGCCCTGGGTTCAAATCCTCCAGTGGACATTTATTTGCGATATGACTTTGGGCAAGTTATCTCAGCCTCTTAAACCTCAGTTTTCTCATTTGTAAACTGGCAAAATAATATTTGTGCAATTGACACCACAAAAATGATGTGTATAAATGGTGCTTCATGGTAGAGTGGAAAGAATTTTGGATTTAGAGTTAGAACATGGGTTTGAATTTCAGCTTTGCTACATACCACCTTTGTGGCTCTGAACAAGTCATTTAATTTTCCTCAGCTTGTTCCCTAATTTACAAAATGATGGGGTTCAACCAGATGATTAGTAAGGTCCTCTCTAGTTCTAAATCTTATTGGCTTTTGAAAATTATGTTGTGAGTAATAGAACACTATATCAAAATGAGTTGTTGTTGTTAGTATTTCTACATTTATAAAATCTGTCATTTTTCTTAGTTTTAGAAAAGCTGTCTGGTTCTTACCCTACAAGATCAGGCTTTAAACAATGGAGATCAGACTATAAACAAATCTACTCTGCTTTATTACTATTTTAGCTGCTCTCTGGTTCAAGTAAATAAATAACACATATTGAACAACCCCTTCATCAGGTTTTATTCATCTTGTGGCAATAATAAAATGGAATTATTTTCTAAATCAGAGCACAATATTCTATTTTTTTTGCAATTCATATGAAAATTAACTAAAACCAGAAGAAACAAATACATCGTTGATATATCATATTTACTCACATATTTAAATCATTTCCCACTTCTTTCATTTTAAAACAAGGGATGAAAAATTTTCTGAACATTTGGGTCCTTTCTCGCTACTGTTTTCAGAAGTTTTAATCTTTGAGATTCTCATCTATATTTACTTAACGATTGACTCATCCATCCAGAGTTACACATACAGTGGTCAGTGGCAAAGTTAATGGAAACCCAGATCTCCAAATATTTCTTCTTTCAATATTTCCTTGCTGCTTAGAATGAATAACTGCTTTAAGTGAAGTTGTGTATCTGTCTGTGAGCAAGAAACAGCTTGTATTTAGGACTCTTAGTCCTTTCAGATTTGAGTTTGGAATTTAAATGTTATTGGTCCACAAATTCTTCTTGTAACTGCTGTGACTCAGTTTGTCATTTATATCCCAAGAGTTTGGAGCTCCAAGGGCCTATGTCCTCAGACGAGGAGGAGTAGGTAAGGACCAAAGACAACAAAGAAGTATTGTAAGAATTACTTGTGGATGATGAAAGGGTGACTATTAGCTACCTTTCTCTCAGTCCTACTCTAGCCATTTACAAGCATCAAGCTAGTCATGCTTCATTAGAGAAGCAAAGAAAAGCAGTATTTCAAAACAAGGAAAAAACCCAACTATAAAGAGAATGATGGAAGAGAATGTAAACTTTTTATTTTTAGGAGTATGAGGAAGAAAAAATATGAGTAAATATGGCAGATTAATTTGAATTAAGCTGAGAAAGAAGGAACATTCTGCAAAAATTTTTTAAATTTCTTAAATATATTTTATTGATGCCCCTTGTCTTTATATCACAATAATTTCCCTTTTTTTTTTTAACCCTTACCTTCTATCTTAGAATCAATACTGTATATTGGTTCCAAGGCAGAAGAATGGTATGGGCTAGGCAATTGGGGTTAATTGACTTGTCCAGAGTCACAGGCTAGGAAGTGTCTGAGGCCAGATTTGAACCCAAGACCTCTCATCTCTAGGCCTGGCTCTCAATCCCCCCTACCTAGCTGCCCCCACCACAATAATTTCACCCCATCCTAATTGAAGGCTTCTTTTCAACAAATAAAAAGCAATTAAACAAAAGCATCTAATACAATGATCTGGCCATTTGTCTCTTGTGAGGGGTCAGTGTTTCATTATCTGTTCTCAGGTACTTTTCACTGGTTTTTCATTTACTCAGAAATCTACTCCTCTAGGTTGATCTTTTCTCTTACATTGTTGTAGTGATATTGTATGAACTCTTGGTTCTGCTTATTTCTCTCTATATTAATTTATAAAACATCTTTCCATGTTTCTCAGAACTCCTTAGACTTATCATTTCTTACTGCACAATAAGATTTCATGACATAAACATCATGGGTGTTTTCAGCCATCCCCTAACTCATGGACACCTACTTTATTTCTTTGCTACCATCCAGAGCTGCTAGGAATGCTTTGGTGTATGTTGGGCCTTTCCTTCTCTCTGACTTCCTTGGATGTAGATGACTAGTAGTCAATTCACTGTGTCAAAGGGAAAGTTTCATCAAGGGCTCTCCTTGAAAGGTTTTATGGGAGTCTTTTTACTTTGGTTCCTAAAAAGTACAAAGTATTATTGATGTTCTAGAAAATAGTCTCTTCACTCCACACCTTTACTCAACCCTTTTTTCATGGTTTCCTGAAGAAACAGGATGGGGTGCCAGAGAGCCCCGCACTAAGAATCCAGGACCCCTAGATTTGCAGTTAATGCGATCACGGACAAAACCTAAACACGCTTCATTTTCAATTTCCTCATTTGAAAATGTGCTCAATCCTTTTGAAAATGAAGTTACAAAATTTTCCAATTTTCCCAAAAATGATTGCTTGGCTCTTCTGAGCACATCTGTTTTGATTTTCTAAGGCAGCATATTTATAGATATATAGATATAAGCAAATATATAAATATACATAGAGAGAAAAAAGATCCCTATTTATATACACATTTATACATTATATATAATATATATTTGTGTTATTGATGTCATGTGAATCATAATAAAATCACATATCTCAAGTTCAGAGACATGATGGATAGGGAGCTGGCCCCAGAACCAGAAAAACCTGAGTTTACATCCCATTTCTCTGGGGCAGCTAAGTGGCTCAGTAGATAGAGCACCAGGCTTGGAGTCAGGAGGATCTGGATTCAGATCTAGCCTTAGACATTTCGTAGTTCTGTGACCCTAGGCAAGTCACTTAACCCCAATTGCCTAGCCTTTACTGCTCTTCTGCCTTAGAACTAATACTTATATTAATTCTAAGAAAGAAGGTAAAATTTGTTTTTTTAATCCCATTTCTGACACATACATTCCTTGTGACTCTGGGCAAATCTCTTAATGTCTCAGTGTCTCAGGAAGCTCTCTAAGACTATAAATTGCAGAAAAGGTGTGAAGAATTGTGAAGAGTAAAAAAAAAAAACAAAAAAAACCCACCCTAATTCAATTAAGTAGTCATTTATTATTGAGTGGCTTCTGTGCACTATGCAATGTGCTAGTACTAGGTATAAAGACAAAGCTAAAGGAGAACCTAGAAACCTAGGAATCAGAAAAAATTATTCAGGCTTTCCTTTTACAAAGTGCAATAGATATTGCGTTGCTATAGAACCATTGTAAAAATTAATTTTGCCTTGCTTGTCCCTGAAATCCTGTGGTGAGAGATTGCAAGGAAATACTGTTTTCAACAGTGTGGCAAAATGAAAAAAGACCAAAAAATTATAAAACCAAATAAATAGCCAAAAAACCCCAACTCATTCAACATTTAAATTCAGAGTTTCATAAGCCACGTGGAGAAATGGAAAGAACATTGACTTAGATATGAAGTCTTGTCCTCTCCCTTCTATTTACTGACTTTTTTGACTCCTTATAATCCCTTTCTGCTTCAGTTTTCTCATCAGAAAAACTAGAGGGTTGAACTTGCTGATTTAAAAAGTTTCTATAAGTCTATGATTTTATGATTCTGTGAATCATTGGCACTCTTGGGCCTAACCAGCCTAGAAATTTGTCTATTCTCTTTTTTAATCAATCATTTATGTCATGTCTTTTCTCCCTTAGATTTTAAGTTTATTGAGGACAAAGGCTGCCTCTTATTCATTTTTTTATTTCCCAACATTTAATACAATCCCTGTACGTTCTAGGGCTTACTAAGTTGAACTGAATAGGATGAAGCAGGAAAGCGTCAGATATTTATCTGTTTGACAGCTGAAGTGAAGAAAATACTTTTGAACCAGTTCAGATCCCTGACCTCTCTTAGCCACTACTTGGCCAGCAAAGCAGTCACCTGCCTGGTAATTGAATTTTATTAGCTAGGGTGAATCCAAGTTATCTCTGTTTATTTTAAAGTGAGTAAGTCATGGTTATATTACAGATGAATTTGCTTTTACATTGTCTTTACTACCCGTGGCACAAGCACCAACCAGTTTGTGAAAATATATTTAAAATACCAATTCAACCTAGTAAGTTGCCTTCCTGATGACAGCCTTTTATGTCTTGGATAGAGCAATATTTTTATCTCCATTTTGTAGATCTTGAGCAAGGAAAATATTGTTATCCCCATTTTACAGATGAGGTAACTAAGTTTCGGAAAAATTAGGTGACTTCCCCATGGTCACCCAGATAGAAGCAAACTTAGACTACTGATTTCTTGGATTCAATTGTATCTCTCTTCCTCTTGCAAGTTCCATTTCTGGCATTATGTTGTCACTCTGGCTATATTTTATTATAACATATGTGAACAGTCTTGTAAATTTTACTGAGGTGTGGGTGTATTTTGTATCTCTTTTTTAATGTAAAAACTATATATAACAAAAGTGAATAGTCATAAGTTTCACTGATGTAGGTGTGGGTATGAGTGTATTTTGTATCTCTTTTTTTAAAAATAATGTAAAGGCTATATATAACAGAAGTGAACAGTCTTATAAATTTCATCGAGGTATATATGGATTTTGTGTCCCTTTAAAAAAGATATAATGTAAAAGCTATATATAACAAAAATGAATACTCATAAATTTGAGGCATTTATGAATTGTGCATTTCTTTTAAAAATAATATAAAGGCTACATATTATAACAAATGCAAATACTCATAAATTGTAACTTTCATTAAGAATATATGGAGGGCAGCAGGGTAACTCAGTGGACTGAGAGTCAGGCCGAGAGATAGGAGGTCCTGGGTTCAAATCTGGCCTCAGGCACTTTCCAGCTGTGTGACCCTGGGCAAGTCACTTAATCCCCATTGCCTAGCCCTTACCACTCTTCTGTCTTAGAACCAATACTGTGTATTGGTTCTAAGACAGAAGGTAAGGGTTAAAAAAAAAAAAAGAATATATGGAATATATGGATATTATATCCCTTTAAGAAAACATTAAAAAATCCATAAATTAATTTTGTTTGCCTTTGTAGCAACAAGTATATACAGTGATACATCATATTGTTTTCCCTAAGGTTTAAAATTATATTAGAAAATTTAATTTTATATCCTTTTCATATTTTGAATTTGTTTTAATTAGAATAATGGTCAGACTCTTCTGGTTTTTGCTTTAGTTTTTAGTTTTTGTTTTTAAGGGATTTATTATTTTCAAGGACTAAAAATATCATTTTGGTGGACTCTGAGAAAGTACATTCTCAAAGGATGATGACTCAGTACTTTAAAAATCATTAAAGACCACATTCAAAAGAGAGCTTTGCTTCTCAAAAGGAAAATGTCTATGGCTTTAATGTTTGAGTTTCTTTTAATTTTCCAGAGCAGTAGATTTTTTTCCCTTCAAAATTTTGCCAAAACTTTTTATGTTCAATTTGAGAAAATTGAGAGTTAGAATTTCATGAATTGATTGTCCTGAGCGCTTTTGAAAACTGCCTTCGATCTCAGACCACCAGATAATTGTTTTTAGCATAGCAACTATAACTCCAGTAACCTGAGAGAGTCCATTCAGAGACACCCAGTTTATTCCTGAAGAATTATTTTGCACATGGGGACACTAAATAGTATTGGTGGCAGTATCTAGCATTTGGGTAGAAACAAGACATGGTCTCATTCAGCCTTGTCATCACCTTTCCTCCACTTTGTTCCAGCCTCAAAAGATTTCACCTTTATATTTATCCTAACTATGAACATCTTACCAAAGAAAACAAGTGTGTTTTGTTTAATGTTGCCTTTGTGTTTTAGATTTTTTTCTTTAACTTCTTTTTCTTTTCTTTTTTAATCTTTCTCTGTGTTTTAGAAAGGTATTCATGAATGGAATTTTAGTGCTTCTTCTGTCAGGGGAGTAAGGTAAGTTTTGTTTGATATATTTTGTTAAACTTAATAGAGATGAATTCCTGGTGTGTCTAAATATCCTCCTCTTCCTTGCCCATAGGAGGACTTAGGTCCAAGGTACATCTACAATATAGCCAATAATAATGTTCTTAGAATGAAGGCATAGTCTATTGAACCCTAAGTAATTTTTATTAGGTAAGCATCAGAGAGTGAATAGAAAGCCTTTACCCTGGAGTCAAGAAGACCTGAACTTCATCAAATCTTACCTGTGACACATACTAGCTTTGTGACCATAAGCAAGTCATTTATTGTCTCAGCATCCTGTTGTTGTTGCTGTTGCTGTTGCCCATTTGGGGTTTCCTGGCAAAGATACTGAAGTGGTTTGTCATTCCCTTCCCTAGTTTGTTTTATAGATGAGGAAACTGAGGCAGAGAGGGTTAAGTGACTTGCCCAGGATCACTCAACTAGTAAGTGTATGAGACACTTTGCTTAAGTGTTTGAGACCAGATTCAAACTCAGATCTTTCTGACTCCAAGCCCAGCCCTCTATCCACTGTGCCACCCAACTGCCTAATTATGTATATATTGCTCTTCTATATCAGTGAAACAAGTGTCCATCCAGGCCAAATTTCTGTGAAAAGAACAAGATATTGTTTGGAATCAAGTTCCACTATATGAGTTTGATTGATTCTTACTTTATCCAAATGACTCTTACCAATTTCAATAATACTTTATTTTTGTTTTTGTTTTGTTTGTTTTTTAGAGCAGTATGAATTAATATATAACTCAAAGAACTGAAAAACAGGGAAAGCAAGGATTTGGACACCTAACTAGATGCAGAACCCCTATTTCAATCTCTCCTTTTTACCCATCAATCTCTACTTTACACTTTCATTTTCTTTATATATGTCTTATTCTCCTATTCTCCTTAGCAAATCTAAATTCCTCATGGACAAAGATTATATTATGTCATCCCTTTAGCACAGGTGTCTAATAAGTGATTATTAAATTCACATGTCTATGCTCTTGAAAATCCTGTATGCTGATGGTTCCCAAATCTATATGGAATAGGATAGGGTTGGATCTGTGATTTCATTATTATATGGAACTCCCAGCTGAAGAAGCTGTCTCTTCCAATGCAGGGAGGCATCTTGGCTCCAACTTACAATCTTAGCAAGCCTCCTCAGATAATTGCAGCAGCCCAGTCCTAGTGCTGATTGGCCAAAAACTTTTGACCTGCTCCATTTTATTCAAACTGGGCTCATTTTCTCCTCCCTGGGTGACGTGGTGGCTCCTCAGCTCCTGAAGGCTTATCATTTTTATGCCTAGTTAAGACACTCTATGTTTTAGCCCTACTGCAACTCAGAACTCCCAACTCAAGCTCTTCACCAGCATTTTCTGCCTCTGTAGCACAAACTACAAAATCCCTTTTCAGCCTATTTTCCATTATTCCCCTTCATGTGTTATGTGCTCTAGCCCAAATGGATTGCTGTTGACCCAAATCTCCTTTTGCCTTTTCTTGCCTCTGGACATTCATGCATCGATCCCCTTTACCTGGAATTCCTTCCGTCTTCATTTCTTCCTTTCAATGTCTTTATCTTCCTTTAAGGCTTAGTTTTTGTCTTCTCTTCCAAGAAGTCTTATTTGATCTTCCCATGTGAAAGACTTTTCTTCCTCACATTTTCCAAGAGCCTATTGTCTTCATCTTTCCTTTGCTCCCTTTCATTCCCTGCCTTATTTTTGTTTATTTGTTTGTTTTTTGTACTGGTTGTATGCTTCTCCCTCCAATCAGCTTCCCCTAGTAATATCCACAAGGTAAAGACCTGGGTAATTTTAAGATATTTTAAGATATTTTCATAGCACCTTGTGCATGGTAGATATTTAATAAATATAGGTGGATTAATAAATAGAAATAATTATGGTTACTGCCTAAGGATCCTGGATAGGTTTCTCAGTCAACACTAACTCAGATTCAGTTTTTTTGTCTTCAAATTTAATCATAGGAATGTGATTTTAGATCTGTAAGGTATGTTAGAAAACCTTCATCTTACAACTGAGGAAAATGAGTCTGTTCCAATAGGCTCAATAGTTTGCTCTAAGGTCTTGCAGCTACCTAAGTGGCTTAGATAAGATTCGAATCTTCTAGACTTCAAGATCATTGACCTCTCTATTATGATACATTGCCTCTTGGTCTCTAAATGTTATACAACGAATTTTGCAAAAGATAGCAAGTAGAGATGACAATCCCATTTCATTGAATTTATTGTCTGTGGAGTCTGTTTGCAAATTTATTAGGCATTGCTAATTTCAAAGCATCCAATGTGATTTATGTCAAATAGAATTTGCTCTAGACCTCGGTACTAGGTTACAATTTAGGAGATTTCAGTACTGCTGTCAACTCTTTTACTCTCAGAAAATTACATACTTACCTATAAAATAGAGGTTATGGCTGAACTCTTACAAGAGAGCTCAGCCGAGTCATATTTACTTCACCCAACAACCCATAGCTTATTTCACTTATTTAAGTTGTTTATTCTAAGCCAAGTCCTGGTAGACTTTAGTTTCTTGTAAATCATTTTATTAGCTTCTTTCAACAGCTCCCCAGAGAGACTGTCACCAAGGGCAGGCAATCACCAAGTATTGGACCTTAATTGCATATGGCAATAGAGTAATGAGCAATACTTGTCCCCTCCTGCAAAATTGCAAAGATGTCCCAGAGAGTTTAAGGGTTTATTTTTTTAAAACCCTTATCCTCTGCCTTAGTATCAGTTCTGAGACAGATGAACATCAAGGGCTAGGTAGTTGGGGTTAGCTAGCTTGCCCAGGGTCACACCACTAAGAAATATCTAAATCCAGATTTGAACCCAGGTCCTTCCCTCTCCAGTAGTTTGTGGGTTTTTAGTAACTCCATTGCCCATATGTGAGAAGACAGGGTAGGACACAGTGTCATTGAACAATTTATTATGGCTACACAGGAAATATCACCTTGTAAAACCTCTACAACATTTGTGAGTTTTGCCATTTATAGTCATTATATTGGGTTCTGGTGGAAATTGTGTTTCTGTGTTCTGTGTCCCCAGGCATCTTCTAGGTGGTGTTTCCTTAACTAACAGTCGCTTGTCTTATTTCAGCATTTCAAAGTTTGAAGAACGATGCTGCTTTTTATATGTACTTCACAACTCGGATGATTTTCAAATCTATTTCTGTACAGATCTTCACTGCAAAAAGTATGTATTAGTCATCATCTTAAAGGGGGGGAAATGAAATTACCTGATCTTTGTTTTATTTTAATGGATGAATATGCCGCCTCCATAGAGAGTTCCTGCTTGTGAAAATTCTTTATATAGGTTAATATTATCTAATTATATTCTTTTTTTTTATTAGTCATTTAATTTCTAGGGCACTTTAAGAGATCAAACCTTATGTGTAAGCATAATTCTTCCCACAGGGATATTAATTCTAGCTTTATTGGTTAGCTTACAGGTTTTATCTCATTTTAAATGTGATCACTGTAATTTTTGATTACTGAAGTCTTTCTTAAATTCCTTTGTAAGTATCACTACTCATTTTTCTACATTAATGGCGCAGGGCACTGATGCAGACAATTAAAAACTATTTCTCTTTGGTTCTATAAAAAGCACTGTATAATTTTTCCCAACAGATTTACCATCCTAAAATGTGTTTTGCCTAGACAGGTAATTAAAATGGTGCCTATTCACTGATCCTATAGTAATTGAATGAGTGTTAGGAATAGAATAGTATTAGAATAGAAGAGGAGAGGAGAGACCAGTTGACTTAAAAATTTGGTGTGAATAACTTACAATATAGGTTATCAAGATTTGACTACAACATATATAGTTATAGTAATATTTGCCTGTATATATGTTTTTAAAGGCATGATTCTTAAGGGCATAATCTTGTATAATGTATCGTTTTAAAATTGGTAGGAAAGAATCGTTAGCAAAGTTATTGGGTAGTGTTCAGCAAGGACTAGTGCCTCTAGTATGAGACTTGCCAAGTCCTTTTCAGGGCTGCTCTTCCACCTTTTGATCCATCTGCCACGCATTTCTCACCTGTGGGTCCAAGGAGCTGTAGTGTGCTCAGCAGCCACACTCTAATAAAACCATTTAGCAGATGAGCTATATCAGATCAAAAGTAATCAAAAGGCATCAAACCTATTGCTGAGTTAAGAGAATGTCTACCACAAGCATGTGAAGATTTCACCATAATGGAATGGGTGGATGGGAACAATTTGCTCCAATGGTCCTGAAGGTGGCTGAAGGAAGCATTATAGAATGCTTAGCCCTTGGTCAGACAACAAAATATGCCAGCATCGTCCTTGCATCCTGAGCCATCACCAGTCATCTTGACTTTTGTCTTTGCCCTGGACTTTGGTGACTCAGCCAGAAAGAGCAAGGCTGACAACTCTGTACAACGCTGCCTTGCTTAAATTCATTTCACTCACAAGTCAAGACATCATCCTGTGATGCCTTTGCTCCTCTTAAAAAATGGATGAACAACAATAATCTCCTGAGGTTCAGCCTTATAACACTATCTCCCTTTTGGACATATTGAACTAGATGCCCCTTAGCTATCTCAAACTCAGCATGTTACAAACAGAACTCATATTCCTTGTCTTCAACCTCCTCGCTTCCTGATTTCCTTATTACGGCTGAGGGCATCATCAAACTCTTAGTCACTCAGATCCACAACCTTGGGGTCATCCTTGACTCTTTATCCTTAGTCACCACAAATATCCAAGCTGTTGCCAGATCTTGTTTCTACCTTCACCATATCTCAAACTTGTGTTCCCTTCTCTCCCCTGGCATTGTTATCACCCTAGGTAAAGTCCTTATCACCTCTCACATGATGAGAACTGTGATAGCTCCCATGAGAGCTAGTATAACTCCTGTGATAACTTTCTGTCTGCTTTCACTGCCTCAAGTCTCCCACTATTCTAATCCATTCTCCATTGAGCTGCCAAGGTGATTTTTTCCCCTAAAATATAAGATTAACCGTGTCATCTTGCTCAATGAGCTCAAGGGGCTCCATATTATCTTCAGGATTAAGTATAAAATCTTGCGTTTGACATTTAAAGAGCTTCACAACCTATCTCTTGTCTATCTTTTCAGTTTCACCCCCTTTCATGCACTGTGGGATCCATTTACACTGGATTGCCTGTAAATCCATCTCCCATTTCCATGTCTTTTCACTGGCATTTCACTCCATTCCTGGAATGCTCATGTCCCCTATTGATCATATAGGCGACGTGCTCTTCCTCATCACTGCTTCTTAATAAATGCAATGTTTTCTTTCTCAGCTCTGCTTCTTAATTTCCTTGGCTTCATTCAACTCACCTCAAATGCCTTCTCTGAAGGCCTTTCATCATCCTTCTTGGCACTAGTGCCTTTCACTCTGAAATTACCTTCTGTTTGCTCTGAATATATCTGGTCCATGTCTATTTATGTCCTTGTCTACACTACTTTTTTGAGGGCCTGGACCATATTTTTCCTTTCTTTGTATGCCTGGCACTTAGCACAATGCCTGTTTTATAGTCAAGCCTTTTTAACTCATTTCATTGTCCATATTAGTGTCCTGCTTATGCTTATCTCTCACCATATTAGTTCAAATAAGTCTTCCATATTCTTCTTCATCATTTCTTATGACAATAATATTCCATCACATCCATTTATGAGAATTGGCTTAGCTATACTGTAATTCAGAGGGGTTTCTGATTTGTTTCCAGTTCCTTGCTAATAAAAAATAAAAACTACTATGAAATTTTTTGGCATAGAAATGTCCTCGTTTTCTGTCTTTGACTTCTTGAGGCATAGGACTCACTGTGCACTATTGGGCTCCAAAAGTATGGACATTTTCATCACTTTATTAATAGAATTCCAAATTGTTTTCTATATTGGTTGGAACAATTTACAGCTCCACCTACACTGTATCAGTGGATCTGTCTTTCTGTAAATGCTCCAGCATTGAACCTTCTCATCTATTGTCATCTTTGACAATTTACCAGGTGTGAAGTAAAACCTCTGAATTTATTCACAGCTTTTCAGATAATCCTGATCCTTAAACCTTTAGAGCTTCCTTCTTAATGAGAAAATTCCATCAGTCTATAAAGAAATAGATTATACTCCAGACAATGTAAAGCATGGATGAACTGATGAAAGCAAGCCAAGTGTTAGATGTTGTGAAATCTTGGATCCCACCCTCCGATTTATATAGCCATTTTAGATTCATAATCTTCTTCCACTCTTCTTAATAGCTTAAATAATACTCTAATTCTTGTTAGCTACAAAAAACCTCTCCAACTCAATCAGAGCAGATTACTCACTTTATCTTAATTCATCATTTTTCTGAATTGTATTTCTTTCTCAGTGATGGATCATGCTATCCTCAGTAGTCTTTGCCAGAGACATTACTAAGCAGAGCATGCTTGCCTTAGAGCAGTGGTTCCCAAACTTTTTTGGCCTACCACCCCCTTTCCTGAAAAAATATTACTTAGCCCCCTGGAAATTATTTTTTTTAAATTTTAATAGCAATTAATAGGAAAGATAAATGCACCTGTGGCCATCACCGCCTCCCTGGATCGCTGCAACACCCACCAGGGGGCGGTAGCACCCACTTTGGGAATCACTGCCTTAGAGTAAAAAGGGACTTCATTTTTCATCTAGACCTACATGAATACCAACTTTTCTATGTTCATTTTTGCATCTCTCAATCTATGCTTTTTTCTGAAGCATATCAGATCAGGAAATGGCCAGCACAGATCATCCCTCCCAGAAGATAATTTTCTGTGTTACATCCCATCTTTTTTTGTGTACTATAAAAACTTTGAACCTTCTATTGCTTAAAATAAGGTAGTGATGTGGGAAATTTCAGGGAATAACCTACATTGCAGAAGGAACTATGAGCTTTTTGAAAATCCTATTTTCGTTCTATTACCTTGTTAGACATCATATTGGTTTTTCCTGTGCCCTGATGGGACATTGAACTTAAAGATTTGCTTTATGTCTGCATTTCCATTTCCATTTCAGGTTTTTTGAAATGGTGAATACAATTACTGAAGAAAAAGGGAAAAACTCAGAAGAAGGAGAATGTGATAGTGATTCCTTAGAGGTAATATTTAAATTTTTTTTATTGTTACCTGAGGCTTCTCAAAAATTCATATTTATAAAGTTGGTCCTTTACATCCCAACTAAACTGTTTAGCAAGGGAAAATGAATCTTTCAGAAATAAAAAAACCTTAAAGACCTTGAGAAATTCTTTTACCTTGAAAGTTTAAAATTTATTTATTTTTCTTTTAAAAAAATCAAAAGATATGGGGTAGCTAGGTTGTACAGTGGATAGAGTTCCAGGCCTAGAATAGGGAAGTGCTGGGTTTAAATCTAGCCTCAGACATTTTCTGGCTGGGTAATCCTGGGCAAGTCACTTAACCCCAATTGCCTACTCTTCTGCTTTCGAATCAATATTTATTATGAATTCTAAGATGGAAAGAAAGAATTTTTCAAAAATTAAAAGTGGTGACCTTCTAGATTAATCTTTTGGGTTACTTTGGATTCATTTTGTACTGGATTTCTTAACTATAATTGAACACAAGGTTCTTGCAAATAAGAATTTTTTCCTAGATTGTATTTATACCTGTATACTAACATAGCACCTAGCACATAGCAGGTGTTTAATAAATACTTGTTGATTGATTGATTCTCCTCTGATATGAAAATGAAAGACAGTTCACTGGAGAATTCATATTACCCACATTTCTTCAGCAGCCTCCTTATCCCTTGTTGGTGACACTCTTGAAGACATGCAAATATTTACACATGAAAGATTTCTTGCACATGTGCAAATTGTGCAAAAATGCACAGAAGGTTTTCACTCCTAGGTTTTGTCCCAATCTGCTTGCTACAGTAGAATTCAAACAGATACCAGGAGCTATAGGATTGATATATAGTGAGAACACATATCATACTAATGAATTGTTTGCTGACGGTCTCTTTGTTCTATCGGTTGAAGCTTGGACCTATTTATCAGGCCAGCTCTTTTAAAAAGTCTAACGTAAGGAATTTTATTAAGTATAGTAAATCTCTTGATTTTTTTGGCATTTTGGAAGGGGTTAAATTACGTGAATAAGCAGAGTCCAGATCATTTAAGTCTTGAATGCAAATCTTTCCGATTTTAACAATTTTCAAATTGAAAGTATTTTTGAGAGAGAGCGAAGTGTGAGAGTAAAAAGGCATCTAAGTTCATCATTATACATGACAGTTTCCCCAAAAGACAGTCTGGCTTAATGGAAATTTAAAGATTTTTTTCCCCCAGTCCTCAGCATTGAACTGGAAGTTTTCACCTGTGTTTCAATCCTAGACTCATCCCTGACCAGCTGTGTGCTTTTGAGCAATCCCCTTAATCATTCTGAATGGCATTGCTCTTCTCATCTCTTTAATGAAAGTTTTGATTATGCAATTAGCAATTTTTCCCTGAGCTATTGATTTAAAAACATTGGGGCAATCTGGCCTCAGACACTTCTCAGCTGTGTGACCCTAGACAAGTCACTTGACCCCCATTGCCTACCCTTACCACTCTTCTGCCTTGGAGCCAATACACAGTATTGACTCCAAGATGGAAGATAAGGGCTTTAGAAAAAAAAATTAAAAAAAAATAATAAAAACATTGGGGGAAATGAGCATTGGTGCTAGGATGTACCTTAAAATTCGCATCATTGGGAAAAGTTCTGATGTCAACTTCTTTGGAGATGGGATGGGAGGAGGAGGTAAAGGGGAAGAGAGAAGGAGTCATTGAAACCCAGACTTTTCAGAGTTGGAAGAAGCTTCAGAAACTGTTAAAGTCCAATCCTTGTCTGATTAAGAATACTTTACTATACAACCTAACTGACACAGAATCATGGTGAGGATCATTTGCTTCTTGCTCATAAAGTTGGAATGAAGGGCATGCAGCTTTGTGATCTCCTGGGCAGTATAACTAGGTTTCTTCCCTATACAATTAATTATTGGCTCAGAGTCTGAGTGGCTTTTTCTCATTGGATTTTCTTGCTCTCCAGGATAAAAAACACACACATACACCCCCCCCCCAAAAAAAAAAAAAGCTCCTTCATTGCTTTTATTATGGCCTTTGGCTGCCCAGTAGCATTATTTTCCAACATCATGATTAGAGTGGACCTTGGGTCCCCTCTTGTTAAATTATACCATCTCTCCTGTCTTTGCATAACTGGTGTGTTGATGGGACATAGAGGAGAACTACATCCAGTGGGGTTGGAGCCAGCCATTGCATGGACCTAGGCCAGTCCTTCAGTCATTTCAGTCATGTGGGGTTTTCTTGGCAAAGATAGTAGAGTGGTTTGTAAGTTCCTTCTCCACATCTTTTTATAAGTGAGGAAACTGAGGCAGACAGGGTAAAATGACTTGCCCTGGGTCACACAGATATTAAGTGTCTGAAGCCATATTTGAACTCAGAAAGATGAATCATCTTGACTCCAGGCCCATCTCTCTCTCTCTCTCTCTCTCTCTCTCTTTCTCTCTCTCTCTCTCTCTCTCTCTCCCTCTTCCTATATATATATATATATATATATGTATATATATATATATATATATCACCTTTGCTATAGAGCCAAATTGTTAAATTTTCATAGTGGGCATTATATCTCAGAAATTTCAGCTACACTTGAGGTCTCGATTTGTCATTTTGTTGAATTTCTAGACATAAGAAGGTATTCATAATGTAGACATAAAAATATGTGCAAATATCTTGTTTTCTGGAGAGCCCAGTTATTAAACATTTATACCATGTTGCCATGTAAACATTGCTTGAACTCCATAGAAATGCAGTGGAAGGAAGAGAGAATGATATTATCACCAGACTGGAGGGCTTGTGACCAAGGGATATTAATAATAACAACAACTGACATTTGCATAATATTGTAGAGTTTGCAGAATGCTTTATGTCTGTTATCTCATTTGAGCTTCACAGCACCCCTGACTGCCCCATACATTTAAGTAATGTGTGTTGGGGTAGACTAGGGAAGTCATACTGCAAAGGAGAAAACTGGCCCAGAGAATTTCTAGGCATCAGCTTCATTGTGAAGAAGAATATGGCATTTCTATTTTCAAGATACCAGGTTAGAATATTAATGTTTGACTTTGTACAGAAGTCTAGGCATTGGCAACATAGATAAAATGTATGTTTCATGAGACAAAGTTGAAATTCCTACTTAGTACCTGAATGATGAATCAACTCTCATGAATTCTCTTTCAGTGACAAACATTTCTTATTATGATCACTTAGCTAAATAGGTTGATTCAATAAACCCTGGCAGATAATATAATAATAACAAATTTATTTAGTGCATTATGGTCAACAGAGTGTTTTCTCCTACAACAACCTTATGAATAGTGCAAGTAACATCATCCCCATTTTATAGAGGAGAAAACTAAGGGCAAAAGAAGTAGTAATTTTACCTCTGGTTAAGATATAAATATCAGAGGACAACTAGGTGACTCTAGATTTAGAGACAGGAGGTCTTGGGTTCACGTTTGCCCTCAGACACTTCCTATCTCTGGGACCCTGAGCAAGTCACTTAACACAGTTGCCTAGCCCTTATCACATTTTTGCCTTGGAACCAAATGCACAGTATCGATTCTAAAAGAGAAAATAGGGGTTAAAAAGAAAAAAAGTAACAGGATTTGAACTTCTTCCAACTTCAAATCCAGTATTTTTTTTACATTACGTACTTTTGTTTTCAAGAATAATGGTAATATTTCTCCCTACACCTTGGTTTTATTCCTGCAGGTGAGTTTTATTTGGTCTCAAATAGTGGAATAACTTACTTTTTTAAATGCCCTTTCCCTAAAAGTACAAAAAAAGATAAGATCACTCAAAAACAAAACAAAAGATTTTTTCAACCATCCATGCATTAGTTTGTATCCTGTAAAATGTACACATTTTAAATCCCTTTAGGTGAGAATATATTTCAGAACTGAAGAATTTCTTTACTGGTACTTGCAGAATTTGCACATACTAGAACAGTTGACCTGTTAGTCCTTTTTTTTCTGCATAGCTTATCCAGTTTCTGTACAAGCACCATCAAAATAGACCATAAAATTTTAATCTTGCAAAACTTATCAGAGGATAATGAATGTGTTCAGAAATTAGTTCCTTCAAAAAGGCACAAAATTCTTCCAAAGCTTTATGATTTATTGTTTTTCTTTTGCTTCATCTAGCCTCTCAGATGATGTCTTTGTTTGAACTATCATGGCTACCCTTTAGATAATGCACAAGATTAGAATCTATTTATACTGAACTCAGGGATATCTTTTACTTTCTAAGCAAGAATTGGGCCAGATGCTACCTAAGTAATTTTATTTCAATGAGAACTTCTCATAAGACATTGGTTCCTGCCTTTTTAGTAGGAAAAAGTCTTTTGAACCATCCTTTATTTTCCATAATCCTTAAAGTTACAAGGAGGCTGGAGAATATACTGGAAAACTCCAACATGGCCACCATTTCCCCATCCAAAATATCCATAAGCTTCAAGAAGAACACTCTTGATACAAATTCCAACTGTGAGAGTTTGGTATCACATTTGACCTGGGTGGACTTTGTGATTGACCAGTGGGTTGTATTCCACCAATTGGGTATCCCACGTTAGGTGCTTTGATTTAGCCCTGTGAGTGGCATGGTGGAGCTTTTGAGTTCTGGTTAATTAAAAATCTATAAAGAATTTAAATGTTTGCCTTTTCAGGTCTTGGATATCATATTACTATGTGCCCTAGCCAAAAGAGTGGTAGGGAGATTTTGGGAAGAGACACCATGTCCTGCTCACTTTGGTCCTTTGTACTTTGATTGTAGTTAATCTAGTAACTACTAAGGTAATTAGTATAATTAGTAGAATACATTTGGGAGAGAAGCTCTAGACAAGGACAACTTTAGTAAAACTAAAATTATGGATGCTGCTAAAAGAGCTAGTCCTGACTGGCAAAATTAGAAGGGAATACCCCAGATTACCTTTTGGAAAAATAGACAAGAGAAAACTACTGAATTAATAATGTAATAGAGAGGGCAACCAGTTTTGCACTGATCCTTCAAGTTTATCCCATGCTTATCTTCTAAACCTTATAGGCATTCATTTTCTCTTTAAAGATAATCATTGTTTTCTTAAGCTTTTGTCTTTTTCCTTTATCTAGAGGATATTTGAAATCTGTGTCATAGAATGATTTCTATAGACTGCTTATAGGTATATATTGTTGCATCGGTCATGGTACTTTCTTACAGTAGAGCATAACTTATCATTATACTAATGTAAATACCATTTCCCCCATCTCTGCTCCCCACTGGTGAAATATAATATGAAATTACCTACTGTATGTATATATCTTTCTATGTACATACTCATATATACCTCTGTTATGTGTATATGTATATATGTGTATATATATATATATATGTAGACCTGTCTGGATAGATATATACAGATATATATATATGTATTTATGCACATCTATCTATATGCACTGATCATCCTAGTTTATCCGTTGTTTGCCTTCTAAAAATTTACAAATATTCACTTTCTGTTTAAAGACGAGCATGACTTTAAGTTTTTGCCCTTTCTTTTAACTAGAAGATATTTGAACTTTAAATAGGTAGATAGATAGATGTGTATTTATACCCAATAAGGATGTTTCAAAAGTCTCAGTATAGTTTTGAGCTTATTAAAGCTTATATATATATATGCATATATATATATATA
>NC_058133.1:394842580-394905898 GCF_016433145.1 Gracilinanus agilis | reverse complement strand
TGACAGAGCTGGTTTCATTGTGTGTTCCAAGACATGAAATATCATTCCATGGGACACTTGTAATGCTCGTGAAGTATTATTATAAACTAGTAGAACCCTGAGAAGATTATTATAGTGCAGTCAAAAACTTGATATAAAAAGTACATAAAGAACTATTAAAAATTTACAAAGCTAATGTCTAATCCCAATCAATAAATGGACCCATAAGATGAATAGTTTGTTGTTTTTGTTTTTTTTTTAAAACCCTTACCTTCCATCTTAGAATCAATACTGTACAAGCAGTAAGAACTAGGCAAATGGGAGTTAAGTGACCCAAGATCACACAGCTAAGAAATGTCTGAGGCCAGCTTTGAACCCAAGAACTCCCATCCCCAGGCCTGGTTCTCAATCAACTGAGCCACCTAGCTGTCTCCTAAAATACTATATTATCCAGTAAATGCTCCACCCTTCTTACCAAGTGAAGAGACATGGAACACATAGCTCTCAATTTGTAATACAGTCTCATTTGCAAATTACATTGGATGAAGACAGTAGACAATTACAGTCAGTATCTTGCTCTCAAAGTAGACAGTGATAAAAGTGAGTATGCAAAGAACTTGGCATGAACTAATCCAAACCAGAGAGAAAGAATTTGTAGATAAAACTGGAATGAAGGCAACAAATGTACATGAAACAAAACAGATCTGCTAGCATTTCTCTAGTGATCTTTTCTTATTGGTTCTGGCTGTAGAACCTCCATATTTAGATTCTGCTTCTTCAGCACCTGGTGGAGAGAAAGTAAGTGACAGAGGCACCTCTGAAGATGGTAGGGATGGTAAGGATATGAAGCTTCCTCAGGCTCTGGGCCACTGTATTCCTCTACTTTAATGGAAAATCTAGTTCCTCTCCTAAGACTTTCTGATTTCAAAGAGGTTTGGACAGCCCCATCTCATACAATAAGTGTAACTGTGATTTTTCTAACAGTTAATAAAACTTGTTTAGAAAGTATTTTGTAGTTAAAATAAGACTTTCCTTACAAGGACTCTGTGAAGTTATGAAGCATTACTATATATTCACTTAACAAATGACACTGTAGCAATATTAGTATTTTATAGAGAAAACTGAGGCCCTGTGAGATTATGATTGGCCTATGAGCATATAGCTAGATGACTCAGTGGCTAAGAGTGCTAGAACTGGAGTCAGGAAGACCAGAGTTTAAATTCCATCTCATATACTGATTGGCTATGTGTCCCTGGCTAGTTACTTTATACTTCTGTGCCTTGGTTTCCTCCTCTGTAAAATAGGGATAATAATAGTACCTATCTTACACTGTTGGTTCAAGAACAAAATAATATTTAGTTTTTTTTAACTGATTGCATTTCTTTTATTCAAAGATATTTTATTTTCCCGATTACATGTAATAACAATTTTCAACATATGTATTCTGAAATTATAAGATATAAATTGTCTCCCTTCCCTCACCACCCCTGTCAGAGATGACATTTGATCTGGGTTATATATGCATTAATGAGATATTTGTAAAGCACTTAACATAGTGCCTGGCACATAGTTGGCACTTATAATCAGTGTATATAGAATATAATAGATTACTAATGATGGCTTAAGAGAAAGGGTGTAAAAGGCATTATGACCAGAAAAAAAGATGGGATGTTCCTATAACAAGTGGATAACCTAAGCACCATATTGATACCTATACAATATAGGAAGGAAGAACAGCCACTTCCTCATCTTCCAGAAGGTTATTGTTTTCCCTTGATGGCTGTGTCCTCTAATCATGCTAATTAAAATTTTATAGCAGCTTCCTTTGTGGTGGCAAAGAACTGGAAATTGAAGGGGTACTCATTAATTGGGAATGGCTAAACAAGTTGTGGCATATGGTTGTGATGGAATACTCCTACATAGTAAAAAACAATGAACAGTTTAATTTCTTTAAACCATGGAAAAACCTACATGAAATTATGAAGAGTGAAATTAGCAGAACCAAGAAAACATAGAAAGAACTTATAGATAGAAATAAGTAACACATAAATTTATTTATACATATATCTTTTTGGCAAATGATGCATTTTCTAGTGCAGGAAGTGCTGTGGACCATAGCAAGCCAATACTGTCTGTAGAGTTTTCTTGGCAAAGATACTGGAGTGATTTGCCAATTCCTCCTCCAGTAGACAAAGGCGAAAAGGGTGAAATGTCTTGCCCAGGTTCATATAAGTGTCTGAGGTCAGATTTGAACTCCGGTCTTTCAGACTCCAGGCTCAGTGCTCTATTCACTGAGCCACCTAGCTGCCTCCACCTGATACATAATAGGCTTTTAATAAATGCTTGTTGAATTGAACCACAGGACTCTCGCACATTGTATCACATCACCTATGGAAGATTTATAGGAAGCCATGAACAAGAATACCAGCATGAGAAAGTGGAGGAGAGAGGAATGAGATTTACATTCTGTTATAGTGAAAAATTTTCCTATACCAATGAGATTGTGGATCCATCCAAATAATGGTTTCCATTCTAGTAACCACCACTTTTATAATTTGGCTCTCTAGAATATTTTTAACATTCTAACTTTATATTATATTCATTAAAATTAACATTATGGGGGCAGCTGGGTAGCTCAGTGGAGTGAGAGTCAGGCCCAGAGACAGGAGGTCCTAGGTTCAAACCCGGCCTCAGCTACTTCCCAGATGTGTGACCCTGGGCAAGTCACTTGACCCCCATTGCCCACCCTTACCACTCTTCCACCTATGAGACAATACACCGAAGTACAAGGGTTTAAAAAAAATTAACATTATGAGGGGGAGCATAGAGTGGTAGATAAAAATAAAGAACCATTCTCATAAACAAGGAGCATTTAGGTGGTATAATGGACAGAGTGCCATACTGGAGTCAGGAAGGCTCATCTTCCTCAATTCAAATCTGGCCTCAGATACTAGCTGTGTCATCCTGGTCAAGTCACTTAACCCTTTTTGCCTCAGTTTCTTCATCTGAAAAATGAACTGGAGAAGGAAATGGCAAAACACTCCAATATCCCAACCAAGAAAACCCAGATAGTGTCATGGAGAGTGTGACACAACTAAAATATCTAAATAACAATAACAAGCATTCAAATTCTGACTTTGACATGTCAATCTCTCATTATTCTAGCCAACTCTAAATCTGTAATTGCAGAGAAAGTGCTAACTCGTATTCATGGAGGGGATTTCCTCATCTGGACATTTCTTATACCAGAGAAATCACAGGTCCAGGCTTCATCCTTGACCTTTAAGCATTATTTTCAATATCACATGTTTAAAAGTGGAAGTAGTATTTAAATGTGTGAATGCCACATCAAAGACAGTGTTCACATCTTTCACTCTTCACATGACAAACATAAAGAATGACTTCAGAGATTTCCTTTCCACTACTTTTTATTTGAAAATCATAAAGTCCCGTGATGACAAAGCTCTGTTGGAGATAGTATAATAAGTCCCAGTGTTTTGGGCATTGGTGACCAGCCTTCTAGGTGCCATGATAAAAAAATAAAATAAAATAAAAGTGTAGAAAGGCCAGTTGGTCAGGAAGTATGTCTTTGGTTTTCATTCAGTCTCCTAGGCTATAGTCAACAGTAAGCAAAGATGAAATACTGAAGCAGTTCTATAAAATACACATTTTAAAGCTTATCTCTACTTTCTTTGCAACTTGTAAAATTTTTTTATTGGAAAGAACAGGTCAAGGTCTATATTTCTTTTTGCTTTTAATATTTAGTTTTCAGTGAAGCAGTAAAACACATCACTTTATAGTAAGAATCAATACAAAAGGATACTTCTGATACCTTATCGTCCTCAAGTTCAGGAGGACCGTTAATATTTGCAAGGCACTTTACAAATATAATCTTATTTGAACTTCATAACAAGCCTGGGAGGAAGAAGATACTATCCCCCACTTTACAGATAAGGAAACTGAGGCAGAGGTCAAGTGACTTGCCCAGGGTCAAAGCAAGTATTCAGGGCAGACTTGAATTCAGATCTTGTTTACTCCAAATCCAGTAGTTTTTCCTCCAAAAATTTTTAAAATTTTCATATTCATTATATTGGATAAGAAAACACAGACAAAAAAAGACAAAAAAACATAAAGTATGCTTCAATTTGCATTCAGAGTTCATCAGTTCTCCCTTTAGAGGTAGATAGCATTTTCCATCCTGTGTCCTTTGGCATTGTCTTGAAATGAATTAGCAAAATCTTTCACAATTGCTCAACCTTACATTATTGGTGTTACTGTGTACAGTGTTCTCCTGGTTATGCTCATGTCACTCTGCATCAGTTCATGTAAGTCTTTTCATATTTTAATGAAATCATCCTACTTTTCACTTATTGTAGCACAATCATATAATCATTCCATCACAATCACATACCACATCTTGTTCAGCCCTTTTCCAAGTGATGAGCATCCCTTCAATTTCTAATTTTTTGCCAACACAAAAAGAGCTGCTATAAAAATTTTTGCACAAATAAGTCTTTTTTCCCTTTTCTTTGATCTCTGGGATACAGACTTAGTAGTGGTATTTCTGTGTCAAAGGTTTGCACAGTGTTGTAGCCCTTTGAGCATAGCTCCAAGTTGTTCTCTAGAATGGTTAGACTAGTGCCACCTAGTTGCCTTTAAATTCATTTCAATTTTTTTTAATGATCAGTTAGTTACCTACTATATACAAAACTCCGTGCTCAGATACAATAACTCATTACCAAAAAAAAAAGGCTCCTGTGTTCAAGAAGCTTATTTTCAACTTCTTAGGGATCAGTGTTATTTTTTAACCCAGGAATTTATTTTACCATATAACAGGTATAAGCATGACCCTTTCTACTCAGTTCATTAATTCCCCCTGTTAAAACAGGATCATATTTCACATCTACATAATTGAGCTTGATCAATATGGTTTCAATATTCAAATAATACAGTTCTTAGCATGGTTATCAATAGTAGGTTCTGTTCCCTTTTAATTCTCATTTTAATTAATAAAATAAATATAATAATAAAATTAACTTCTGTCATTCATTTTCTCCTTATGGATGAAGTGATGATGTCAAATCTGGAAAACAACTTAAGATCTAAGAGTTTAGCCCTCCCATTTCTTCATAAGGCCTGATTAAGTGGATCTGTAATAGTTTAAGGCTTCTTTTCAGGAGATTCTCTAAGGTATTATATAAGTGGAATTAGCCCCAAGAGTGAGTTCTATGCCAGGTTCTACTGTCTAATCTTCCAAATGTCACATGGCATTGTGTTTCCTCCTTTCTGGTAGATCCTGATTAGGGCAGGTACAGAAGACTTTTTCCACCAAGAAAGGATTATGCTTCCTTGTAACACATGAGTCCCGACTGAAAAACATACATACATATACATACACACACACACACACACACACACACACACACACCTGTGTGTGTAGATATGTGTGTATGTATATGTACACCCCTAAAACCAAAAACTTGGGCTACCCACAAACGTGTTCTTCTTCAAAGCAAATAATTTCACTAAAATTTGTTTTTCCCAGACACCCTATTCACCTAGCAACCACAACCCTCCCTGGTGTCCCATTTCTATAAATGCCCTTTAAAACATCTGTTTCATACCTAAAGCTGAAAATTGCATCTGAGCTTTGTAAACACTTTGCCCATCATTTGGTCCTGCTACCATACTGACTAATCATAACCCTTTTAAACATTCTCTTCAGGGAAGACCCATTTTTTTCTACCTCTGCTTTGAGGAATATTGTGAAAGAGTCCTTTTATTTTCCTATTCAATGAGAAATAAAAGATAATTTGACTTCAAAATGAATAATAAACAGACAAAGGGCATCTATTAAGCCCTTGCTATGTGCCTAGTCACATTGCAATTATGATTTGCCTAATCTTCTATGAGGAGATGTCATCCTGTCATCTGGGAGTCTACATAGGTTATAATGGTCTTCTCTAGTTGATATCCTTTAGATTTCTATCACCATCCTTCTATTATCTCCTTTCCCTCCATCTATCCTATTCTTCCTTCTTCCAGAATGCTAAGTGTCTCCTCTGTGAAATATCTCAGAGCACATTCAAGTCACAATGCAAATTTCCCACTGTCACTTGAACCTAAAATCAATATTTGCCTTTTGTAAATAAAGAGCATTTGTTAGCCCATCAGAATCCCAGATGCTATTAGTTGAATAGCATCTATTGGGCTCCTCTTCAGCTCTGTGACAACTAGTGATCTCTGTAAGGTAGATAAGTGGTCTTCTCTCTCCTTCCCTACTCCTGCCAGGCAGAAGTTTTGTCTTTATGCCTTTTTATCCTGTAAGAACGTAAGGTATTGGTGATTTTTCTTAGTTCCCTTATTTATGTGCATGAAACAGCTCTTCCCCCACCAGCACCTACCCCCAACTTTTATTACATGGAAAGAGAAGTTTCTTCCTGTCTTCTCACTGTATCTAGAAGACAAACAGCCCCTCCAGGTCGGAGCCTCTCCCCTGGGTATGACCAACAAGAGAGACTGTTATTTCTCTTTGCTATGTAGGAAAGGGATAATCTCTTTCTTTTTTATACATCACTTCCCCTCCCACTGGGCATACATTTGGCTGGAAGCCAGCTAGGGAAGCTCACAGAAAGTCTATTGAGGAGGATTGTATATAGCCTTCTACCAATGTGCACATTTCTCAGCAGAATTTGCTGCTCAGGGTAAGGGACTAGAAGGAAGGGATTTTTTCCATTTGTCTATGACATTTGCAAGATTTTTTTCTTTTCTAGTAATTTATATTAATGGATAAAGGGCTGGCCTTCATGTCAAGACCTGGGATGAAGCTCTTAAAGCAGCCAGGTGGTACAGTGGATAGAGCACTTGTCCTGTAGTCAGAAGGAAAAAAAAAACAAACAAAAAAACCTGAGTTCAAATACAGCCTCAAACTGTATTAGCTGTTTGACCCTGAGTAAGAACCCAAGTTCAAATCCAGCTTTGAACACTTACTACCTATGTGACCCTGGGCAACTCACTTGACCTCTGCTCATCTCAGTTTGCTCATCTGTAAAATAGAGATAATAATAGCACCTACCTTCCTAAGTTGTTTGGAGGATTAAATGAGATGAAAAATTATAAATTATAAAATGCACTCAGCACAATGCCTAGCATTTAGTAAAGACTATATAAGTGTTAGCTATTATTATTGTTGTTATATTTATAAAGCATTTTACAAACTTTAAAGTGTTATATAAGTTCTAGCTATTGTTATTATTCCACTGGTGACGAAGTATTAGGTACCTTCTCTGTATCCTCTACATGTCTCATTCTTTGACATTCTTCGATCTCTGAAAGGCTTGTAAGCCTGGGCAAAACAAAAGCATAAAAATGTATTTGAGAAGTATTACCAGGTGGCTTCAGACAAGTCATCCAACCTTCCTGGACTTATCTAGACTCCTATTTTGAAAATGAAGAATTTGGATTAGATCTGTGTTCCTCAGCTTGGTTTGGTTTTTCCTGAGGTCACAGGCAATAAGCATTAGAGGCAGGATTGGTAGCCAAGTCCTAGGATCGCAAAGCCGAGGTTCTTTCTTATCTACTGCACCTGCCTTCTGCTTTTACCGTGGACTTCTTGGCACAGAACGATTAAGCAGAAAGCTTCATTAATGCTGTTCTTTTGCTTTTTGACAAATCACTCATCCTTTTCCTTGCTGGTCTTTCCATCAATACTTACTACTCACCATCAGCAACAATAACACTATTACTATCAACAACAAAAACACTACAACTGCTTTTACCACTACTACCACCGCCGCTACTACCAAAAACAACATTGCTAATAATATTACTACCAAAAACAAAAAAACTACCACTACTACTACTAACACAACTATTACTAGTAGTAGTAGTAGTAATAATGATAACAATTTATATATTGCCTATCAAGTGCCAGATACTGTACTGAGGCATTAGCCCCAATTCCCAAACTAAAAAAGTACTTTTTAAAAAATCGTTTATCTAATTAATTAATTTAGAGTATTTCCCCATGGTTACATGATTCATATTCTTTCCCTCCCCTCCTCCTTCCCCACTCCCAGAGCCAATGAGCAATTCCCTTGGGTTTTACATGTATCATTGTTCGAAACCTATTTCCATATTATTACTATTTGTAAGAGTGATCATTTAAAGTCAACATCCCCAATCATATCCCCATCAAACCATGTGATCAATCATGTTTTTCTTCTGTGTTTCTGCTCCCACAGTCCTTTCTCTGGATGTGAATAGTGTTCTTTCTCATAAGTCCCTCAGAATTGTCCTGGATCATTGCATTGCTGCTAGTAGAGAAGTCCATTATGTTCGATTGTATAAAAAAGTACTTATTGAGAAAGCAAATAAACATGGTTTTGTTGCATTATGTAATCACAGACAAGACATAGTCGCCACATTATTTTCTAACTTATGGCCATACAAACAAAATTTGTTCATGTCCCATCTTTTATTCCTTCTATCGCCACTTACTTTTTAACCTCTCTTCTCATTTTTCTCTTTGTTAGCTCTAATGCCTCTCACCATGTTTTTGTTATTATTTTCCAATTTCCCTTCACCCTTTTCAGCCAAGACAGCTTCTTTGTCATTCTCTTTTTACTCATTCTTTATAATAAAGATTTTTTGGGAATAACATGAAAAGATAGTAACAAACAGAAACAAAAGAGTCAGTTACCTGTTGTCCTATAATAATTATTGTTAACTCATGTTTAGATTAAGTAGGTTTCTCTAATAGAAATATTCCTTTGTTATTCTTGGGTTCTTGAGGAAAACTAAATTATAGTCCCTTATTTGGAGCCTGTATGTCCTTCACTCATTCCTTGTCCACTTTTATGTGAGGGGTAGGGATGAGGAAGGAAGTGTACTTTGAACTAGTGTGGTCAACCAAGGTGTCCCTTTTTTGGATACCTTTATTTTTTGTATGCCAGTCATTTCTAAATATGGCTTTCCCACTGCATCCAGTGAACCTTCACACACACACACACACACACACACACACACCCCTATGTATATGTGTGTACAGAGATATATATTCCCATATACATGCACATATAATTCTGTGAATATGTACCTATATGTGTGTATTTCAATATACACGTGGGAAGGTTCACCATGGGAAGTGGAAGAGTAGGACAATCATATTTGAAAATAAATGTTATATGAAAATTTAAGACTATAAAAGGGGGAGGTTGTGTATATATACATTTAAAAGTATAAGGGGGCCCAGTTCTCAGAGCAAGGCTGAGAGAGAGAGAGAGAGAAAAGAGAGAGAGAGACACACACACACACACATAAATATAAATATGTGTATGTCATCATGTATTTCCAGAAGGACATTCACCAAACCATCCACATGGGTTAGCAGCCAGAAAGAGCCTTTTTATTCTTGCTTTGAGGCATAAGGCAAGACCTTCCAGTCGATGTCCCAGAAGTAAGCTCTTCCCACACCCCAAGAGGGTTGACAACAAGCAGAATACACTGCATGTAATGACAACTGGGGCTGTTTGCTGGAAAATATGGGAGGAGCATTGCTAGCCATTATGAAATATTAGGGCCACAAAATTAACAACTTTAGGAGCCTGAGTAGAATCAACCAATCAACATTTATTAAGTACCTTTTTTGTGCCAGGCACTAAGCTAACCTTGGAGGATCCAAAAAGAGAAAAAAGACAGTCCTTGCTTTCAAGTAGCTCACAGTTGCATGTCTGGGAAATGTGTGTTTCTGTGTACACACTGATAGAATATATTTATATGTAGTTGGTCTGGGGAAATCCCTAGGCTATCTTCCTTTTTTGTTACATTAATAGTTTTATTAATAATGATTAAGTTAATTTGTTTTGGTTGCAGGTGATATTTATTTTGCCCAGTAGTTTACATGATATTTTTAAAAGTTCATTTATTTAATTAATTAATTTAAAGTATTTTTCCATGGTTCCATGATTCATGTTCTTTCCCTCCTCTCCTCCTACCCCCTCCCATAGCCAATGAGCAATTTCATTAGTTTTACATAT
The DNA here is from genome assembly GCF_016433145.1 of Gracilinanus agilis. Lineage (NCBI taxonomy): Eukaryota > Metazoa > Chordata > Mammalia > Didelphimorphia > Didelphidae > Gracilinanus > Gracilinanus agilis. Next base: position 394,895,882 of record NC_058133.1, on the reverse strand, counting down.
GTCATTGATCAAGCTCTATTTCCATATTATTAACATTTGCATTAGGGTGATCATTTAAAGTCTGCTTCCCCAATCATAACCCCATCAACCCATGAGATCAATGATATGTTTTTCTTCTGTGTTTCTACTCCCACAATTCTTTCTCTGGATGTGGATAGTGTTCTTTCTCATAAATTCCTCTGGATTGTCCTGGATCATTGCATTGCTGCTAGCAGAAAAGGCTATAACATTCGATTGTACCACAGTGTATCAGCTTCTGTGTACAGTGTTCTTCTGGCTCTGCTCCTTTCGCTCTGCATCAATTCCTGGAAGTCTTTCCAGTTCACATGGAATTCCTCCAGTTCTTTATTCCTTTGAGCACAATAGTATTCCATCACCAACAGATACCACAATCTGTTCAGCCATTCCCCAATCAAAGGACATCCCCTCATTTTCCAATTTTTTGCCTCCACAAAAAGCACAGCTATAAACATTTTTTGTACATACATTTTTCCTTATTATCTCTTTGGGATATAAACCCAGCAGTGCTATGGCTGGATCAAAGGGCAGGCATTCTTTTAAAGCCCTGTGGGCATAGTTCGAAATTGCCATCCAGAATGGTTGGATCAATTCACAACTCCACTAGCAGTGCATAAATGTCCCAATTTTGCCACATCCCCTCCAATATTTATTGCTTTCCTTTGCTGTCATATTACCTAGGCTATCTTCTGTTGTTTCTAACATACCATAATCACTTTTTGATATTTACAGAGAGGCCCATGATTTCTTTTACTGGCCTAGAAAGTCATATACTCTCTACTAGCAAGTTCCTTCCTCATAATTTAAGCTGCTAAGACTCCTTTTAAGAGAGTTGTGCTTCTTCCTTGGTCTCAGCTCATTTACTGTTCTCCACATTTCCCTTGAGAAGAGCATACTTGTTTCTTCCATATCATATGCTGCTGTCCTGAACCTCATGGAGGATCACGTTGGCCAGTTTCATTCCCTTTTAAATTAATGCATCTGAATCCAAGTGTATTTTCAGTTTTAATAGATATGGGGTAGGCATACATTTGCCCAAGAGACTATGCCTTAATTTCTAGATCCTACAGATTTGTTTCTTCATAATTCCTTTTAGATAGTGAAAACATAGAGGCAAATAATCTGTTGACATACTTAGAAGAGTAAGAATGATCACTATCTATCCTAAGAGTAACTACATTCTCAAAACATTGCTAGAAATACATGTTCTGAACACTGTGCTCCCAATTCCCTTGCTAACTGGATGGAATTATGCATTATATGTCCAAATAAGAAGAAGAGCAAATTGTGTTTCGATTTTCTTTGCTGATAAAAGTTTCCATTTGAAAACATTTTCCAATCTTTTCTTTTTCTAAATCTGTTTTTTGGAATTCTTCAATCATGCAAAACTTTTCTGTGAGAGTTTTTAAGTACAGATTGTCCTGGCAGAATGTACTTTGAGAGTGAGAGTCCTGAAAGATCAAAGATAGGAAAAGGATTCATAATAACAAGAGTTTGTTAAATGAGAGTCAAAGTGGGCCTCTGGGATGGAAATCAGTTACATAGGTTTTTAGACTTGTGAATGGCTTGAATTGTCTTTTGTCAAGAAATACAATGTATTTCTCTAATTCACATTTTTCTCTTCTATTAAAATATAACTTTTCTTTGGTAGTATTCATATCAATGAGCATAGGTTGGTGTGACAGGTAGGTGTGTGTGTGTGTGTGTGGCCTGAAATCAGGAAGACGACCTGAGTTCTACACTTAATAGTTATGTGACCCAAGACAAGTCACTTTACCCTTTTTGCCTCAGGTTCCTCATCTGTCAAATGAGCTGGAGTAGGAAGTGGCAAACTGCTTCAGTACCTTTGCCAAGAATACTCCAAGTGGAGATATGAAGTCAGACACAACTGAAAAATAACTTTAACAACAATATACACATAAACACATATATGTATGTAAGGATGTACGTGTACATGCTATTGTGATGGTCATTATTTGATTACTAGCTTCCATGGATATTGTCTTTGGAATTGGCCTTGTAACATTCTCTCTGATTTTAAGCTTCTTTTGTTAATGCTATTTTTTTTTTATCTTAAACCCTTAACTTCTGTATATTGGCTCCTAGGTGGAAGATTGGTAAGGGTGGGCAATGGGGGTCAAGTGACTTGCCCAGGGTCACACAGCTGGGAAGTGTCTGAGGCCGGATTTGAACCTAGGACCTCCCATCTCTAGGCCTGGCTCTCAATCCACTGAGCTACCCAGCTGCCCCTGTTAATGCTATTTTGCAAAGCAAATCTGAAAAGAAAGTTATTTTAAAAAGTAATGTTAAAATATTTAATGAAACCAACACTAAATCTTTTCTTTTTTCTTTTTTAGTATGACTATGAATATGATGAAAATGGTGACAGAGTCATTTTAGGGAAGGGTACTTATGGTATAGTTTATGCCGGACGTGACCTGAGCAATCAAGTCAGAATCGCTATTAAAGAAATTCCAGAGCGGGATAGCAGGTACAGTAATTATAGTTGATCAATTCTATTTTCTAAAGTATATGGAATTTTTAGCCAAAAAAAAAAAAAAAGTTAAACTGCTGGGCATTCTTTAATGAAGGTCTTTCTAAAAAAGTCTGCTATTTATGTTCACTGCCTTGGTGTACCGTATCTACCCAAATATAGCCCCACCATTTTTTTACCTTTCCTCTAAACTGTTTTCTATGTCCTGTATGTGTGTGTCTGTATGTGTGTGAGAGAGAGAGAGGGAGAGAGAGAGAAAGAGAGAGTATAAATCAGGTATGCACATTATGTAGAAATAGAAAACAACTATGAAAATGACAAACAAAAATTAATATAACAATTACTTATTTGAAATGTAAAAATTCTTTCACACTAATTATGCTTCATGTAGAAATATTTTTCTATGTATACACATTTATAGTTTTCCTTGTAAATAAATCTCATTTGATGATTAAAATTCTCTGGAGACCTTCTTAATTTTATAATTTTTATTTATTAAACTGCAAAAAGGCAACAGAGAGAGGGAGAGACCTCATGCCCTTAGGAGTCCTCAGTTCCCAAGAATAGGGCCAACTTCCTGTCCCCTCCATCAATTTCCTGAAGGAAAGAGGCCTTTCCAAAGCCTCTCTGATTGGAGGACTCAGACTTCAATCAGGACAAGAGGCAGGTCTTCCAGACTCAGGAGGTTCTCTTCTCCTTTGTCATGTGACCTAACATGACAAAGTTGACTGACTTCATTATCTGAGAGTCCTTGTTTACAGATAAAACTAAGAGCTTGTCTCCACCCTGTCAATTTTTACTTCTTCTCAAAATATGTAAACAAAAGGAAGGTGACCCCACCCAGTCTCACAGCCTCTGGGAGAAACCAGTTTGAACTTCAGCCCTAAAATCAAATATTTTTTCAAAGGGATGCTGAAAATCATATTACAGAAGATACCCCATTTCAATCTTAATTTTCCACAGAAATGTAGCCTCTATTTGGATCAATGTGAGTTTTTACAGTTGCCACATTTTCTGATTATTTAAACTGTTTTTTATTCTTCATCATGATGTTTGTTTCATATTTACCACTTCTTTTAAATAAGAAATAACATCTTTATTCTTGGTAAAGTAAAAAAAAATGTTTTTAGTAGGTTTGACAGTGAAACAATTCTTAATTGAATAAGAAATGATTATATAAAGAAAGACCGTATAGTTTAGTGAATAGAAAGCTAGTTGCTTCTGAGTCAGGAAAACCTAGATTCAGGAGTCCCATCAATTCATTTTTGTTGGATGGACAAACCACAATGCCCCAGGCAACTCTATGACAATGATTTGCAGAACAGTTGCTAACCTGAATTGGTAAAGTTTTCCTCATTGGGAGTTCCCCATACTATTGAAATAACAAGCCCAGACCAAAAATGTCTGCAAATTTGTCATCACATTTGTTATATATTCTCATAGGCTAAGCATATGCAATATATTTTCAGAGAGAGTGGAGGAAAGATGTACAAAACCCCTGAAACACCTATAAAAGTGATAGTAATTAGAAGATAATATTTAAAGGGACTGGAGGGAAATACTTTATAAATCATGCTGCTCCCAGGATGTGTTATCGCCTGGTTATATGTACGTATTCACATTTGCATAGAGCACATAGACAAAAACAGTACCTTCTCCCAATCTTTAACAATATTCTTCCCAGTAGTCCCTGCTAGAAAGGCATTATATGCAAAGCCTTCACTGTTAAGACTAAGCACTTGAAGTCTTGGTACAAGAAATCTTTTCTTTTCCTTATTTGAGGAGATTATAAACTTACTATCATATTAGCTTGCTATTATAGTGCAGAAATGTATTTATGTCTCTGTGCCCTAAAGGGGTTTGGTGTGCCATTAAAAAAAGAGAGTTGTAATTGCTTGAAAATATAATGCTTTGGCTATGAATAATGCAGTAATTAAACAATGACTGGGTAGTTGGATAGCATTATATATGCAGAAAGATATTGGCTTTGCAAAAATGGCTGAGGAAAATAGGTTCCATCTGAGCTCTCTTCCCATACCAGAGAGACCTTGAGAACTATTATTCTCTGGTTTTCATTGTATAAACATAGATTATCCCAAACCACAATTTCATACCTGCTTGACTTCCTTGTAATACCCAGTATCCTCCTTAAGCATACACCATTGGAATATGTGCTTTGACGAGACTATTTTGAGTATTACCTTCAATAAAAACTAACTAAAAAAGTGGATTTATCACAAAATGGACATCCAGTTAGCTCCTGACACATTGTGTGCTTGGCACTTAATAGGTCCTCAACAAATATTCTTAATTATTATAATTGCATATAATAACTATACATCGTTAATGATATTATAATTATATATTATTCATTATATCATAATTAATATTAATGATTAAACTTAATTCCAAAACCAAATGTAAAATGACTAGTCTGTATTACCTGCCATTTGTTTTATCTGTAGCACTACCCTCAGCTAATTGAAGAATTGATTTTATTCTGTTTTCTAATATTTCTAGACAAGAATAGACCCCAATTCTGTCTTTCATTCAGTGGTGTGTGTGTGCGTGTGTGCATGTGTGTGCGTGTGTGTGTGTGTGTGTGTATTTTTAAACTCTTATCTTCTGCCTCACTGAGCCACCACCTGTTTACTCTGAGATTCATACATTCTTAACATTCTTTTCTGGCAATAATGTTAATATTTATAATCTTCCAGTTTCTTTACTTTTAAAAGGTTTTTTAAAAAAACAAAAACTCTATGTCCATAAGATCAGACAATTATTCGTCACTTGAAGCTCATCATCTGATTAGGCAGCAAGAAGAGAAATGATCTGTTAGTTCTTATAAATACAAAAGGTTTAAAAGAGAGGATTCCAGGTTCGAAGACTATTTTGAGTATTTCTTGGGAGATTTCTACAGAAAGGAATCTCTTCTGGCTTTAAAGGATGTTCTTGTGTGGTGAGGAAGAGCTTTGTCTTTTTATCACATTTAGAGGACTTGGAATTAATAATATTGGCAGTGTCCTGTGCACTTGCTGCATCCATCCATTCACTCCATCTCCTACTCAACATCTTTGGAGAATGGGCGCCATACTTGCTATTGAGCTATATCTGAGAGGTTATATTCGGTAAAGTTAACCCAGTTAAGTGTTTCCATGGAGATAAGCACTGTAGAAATATAAATATAAAATAGCATTGTTATTCAGCATCTGTAGCATTCAGTTTTAAATGTAGCATGATAGTTGAGGGTCATTACTTTAGTTATTAATGATGCATCATGCTCTTCCGACCTCTCTTGTCCTTGATGTCAGAATATAGTGGGAGAATTATAGTAGCATTCAACATTTCCAGCTGCATAGCATGGATTTAAAAGGTAAGTATAGAAAAACATAAAAAATTGTGCTGACATTTCCAGAAGAGATAGCTGGGTGGCACAGCAGATAGGACACTACATTTGGAGTTGGGATGACTTGAGTTCGAATTCATCATCAGACACTAGTTATTTGAGCCTAGGCAAATCATTTATTATTATTATATTATATTATTATATATAGTTATATGTTATATTATTATTATAAATTATTATCATTAACATTGCTGTTCATTTGTGTCCAATTCTTTGTGATCCCATTTCGAGGTTTTCTTGGAAAATGTTCTGGAGTGCTTTGCCATTTCCTTCTCTAGCTCATTTGACAGATGAGAAACTGAGGCAAACAGGGTTAAGTGACTTACCCAAGTATCACAAAGCTAATAAATGTCTGAGACTAGATTTGAATTTAGGTAATTGAATCTTCCTGATTTCAAGCCCAGTGCCCTATCCATTGTACCACCTAGCTACCCCATTATCATTATTACCAAAATAGCTGATGAGTAGAAGTTCTCAAGTGGAGTTAATAGTTGCTCTCAAGACAATACTGTTAACATTTGCAAAACAAGTTATTTTAAGCAGATATTGGGGTTATAATAATCTGCTAGCAGCTTTGGCTTTGTTAGCCAAACCAGAAAATCAAGAATAAAACTTAGGAGGACATGTGACTGGACAGTGAAAACAATATTATTCCCTGACTGATTAGTAGATATTTATGGTTAGTCTTTTAGAGACGTTTATTATTTACAACTTTTAATAGACCTGTTACATGACAATTCCACCAAATTTAAATGCAGATGTATTTTTGGACAATTGATGATTTTCTCTACTTTGATCTAAACAACAATTGTGAAGTTTATTGAGTTGGGTTTTTTTAAACAGTGAATTGGACTTTAATAGTTTCATACCTCTAGATAGCCTCCTCCATACAGCAAGAAAAAATATATATTTCTTAGGCTTTTAGACTCATCATTCCTTCTGGATGATTGGAATATTCTTCTGTCTTCATCACTCTCTTTTCAGCAACACAATCTGCCTGAGAGCTTTACAATCCTCCCTGGGATGTTCAATACCTCAGCTTCCTGGGAGTCATTATAATGATGCTTCCATATCCCTTGTTTCAGAAGTACAGCTGGCTTGCTTTGCTGTTGAATTTGATTCAGCAGTGATGTAGAGACCTCCCATACCCAAATGATTCAGGATTCAGTTCTTCAGGATTCAAAAGATCCATGATTTCATTGGTGCAGGCTCTCCTTTCCTCATGCAGATTTTAGCCCTTCCACATTAGAAGTAGACAGTCTTCTGAAGTTGTTGTAAACAATAACAACAAAAATATGAGTCATAACCTGGTGGTCAATTCTGGTGATAAGTCTTTGCAAACTTGATCAATCAGGTTCTCAAATAAATCCACAATCCACTACTAGGTTCATGATGAAAGCCTTTCCAGCTTAGTAGGGCTTGCCATATTGCTTGGATTCCACTGGCACTAAACACAGAGACTCCAGAATCACTTGCATGCCATGTGAGGCAGCACTCCAGTGAAAGAATAGAGGTATGTGTGTTTGTGTGTGTGCATGTGTGCATACATGTGTTTATATACCTACGTTGCTTACTCCTACCCAGAGTGTTCTGGAACTTGAAGTGTCAGTACGAACATGACTACTTTGTGATTCCTCCTATTTCCCCATGGCCCCTGTCTTATGAGGCATAGTGGTTTCATTTGAGCATATTGGGATTTAGCTCTCTGATTAACAGATTTAGTCAGCATTCAAAATCCATAGTTAACGAAAGGTATTCTCTTTTTTTTTGTTGTTGAGTTTATCTGTATTTTGATTACTTTCAGATATTCCCAGCCTTTACATGAGGAAATAGCATTGCATAAGCACCTGAAACACAAAAATATTGTCCAGTATCTGGGCTCATTCAGTGAGAATGGCTTCATTAAAATTTTCATGGAACAGGTTCCAGGAGGTAAGAACTTTTTCTTTTCTTTGTTTTATAGCCTTGAAGGATGATAGTAATAAAAAGTTTTTATTTTTATTTTTAAAATTTTTCCATGTTGACATGATTCATTTTCTTTCCCTCCCTTGTTCTCTCTCCCCTCCCACAGCCAACAAGCAATTCCACTGGATTATACAATTGTTATCACTTGATACTTATTTCCATATTATTCATTTTTGCTATAGAGCAATCTTTTAAAGCCTAAACCCCAGATCACATACATTTATACATATATATGTATATGTGATAAGTGATATCATATGTTTTGATGAAAAGTTTTTAGAACCATGTAGCCATTTCAGAAAAATTATAGACTGATTTTATAGCTAGATTAGATTTTTAAAGGGAAAAATGAACAATTAAAGTGATGATTTAAAATGGTATAAAATAAGTTGTTAAACTTTCTATTTGATTATAAATCATTTAAAATATGATTGACATCACAAATTAAGAGCGTTTTTTAAAATTCCTGTAGGGGAAAAAAATCACTGCTTTTCTTCTCTGCCCTTCCTTTCCACTGTATCATCTTGAACCTTGCTCTGTTATTAATTAAGAATTTACTTCAGTTATGGTCATCTCAAATGATCACATATCTTCTGCTGTTTACTCATATTGCTTGTTGACCTTGATTTTAGAAACAACTGGGTCTTCTTTAGTTGAAAAGAAATTCAATTCACAAAAAAGCTTCTTTGAACAGCATACAACGAATAAGGTTACAAACAAACAATGAAGGATCACCAGAATTTGTCGTAATAGAGGCATATATCCCCCCCCCAGAAGCAAGACTGATGCTCTAAAAAGATTGTATGAAGAAAACTTGGCCACCTTCAGTTGATACTGTATCCCTTGCTTCCTTCTATAATACTTGGCTAGGCCTCCTTCCCTGCCTCCCTCTAGTATTGATCTGAAGAAGGAGTCTGCAAACATCTTGCATCCTACTGCCTCTCCTTGACCTTCCCTCAAACCCCTGTCATTCAGAAACCTCTCTTCTGAATTATTCTCCATTCATCAGTATCCCTTGGTCCATATATTTATTATTGTAATCTTTTGGGCTCCAGGTCAGTCTCTTTCCTAAAGGAGCTAGGTACCTAAATACAGGGCACTTCTCTAGGCTTCAGTTTATATAAATGGGATAAAAATGACCACCCCACCCCACCCCTAAAGATAAGCAGTTGTTTATTTCTTTCCCTCATGGCAATTACAAATGCCTGGGTGCAAAAACAGATCTTTTATAGATTCCTAACCTGTGACTCCCCTTCCCTCCTCTGTCTAGCCCCCTAGTCTGGGGACCAAGACTTAAAATCTAATCATGTGGATTCTAGCCAGGTCAGGGTACCATGAAGTACAGCAAAAGTGTCACTTAAGATATAAGGAAGCAACTGAGTTGTCTATTCCCCTTGAACCAAAGGCTTTTGTACTTTCTCAGGCTTGTTCTAGAATCTTCCAGATAAACAGTCAACAAAAAGCAACAAACTCACCCTCCTTCCCAACTAGGGGTTGGCTTCCCTGATGCTTTTCTTCTGATTCTGCTCTTACCTTTGACTTCTTCATTTGATCATCATCTATCTACCTTTCATACTTATGTGTGTCCTCCAAGACTATCCTGAACCTCTATCTCTTCTTTCTCTATACTTTATTTCTCTCCAACTATCTCTGTTGGCAAATTAGGCAGAAAGAAGATGTAGAGCATGCAAGCTAAGGAAGCTGATTACCTGGGAAACCAAAGAAGCCTCCTTGTTTAAGGAGACATCAACATGTATACTTTAGTTAGACCGAATTAAGTGTGTTATTCTCAGGAGCATTTGGTTTGCACCTCCCCATATTCTCCAGGCAAAGGCACTCAGATAACAGCCTCCCAACACCACCAGTTTTATTTTCCTCATCTGTAAAATGGCAGCATTGTTGGACCTCCAAATTTTCTCTCCTTTACTCCTTTGCTTCAATATCTGAGGAAAAGTTGGCCGTTCTTGCCAAAGCCAGACTCTGTAGTTGGTACACTTCATTCCATTGTTTCCTGTACAATCTGCCTTCTGAAGTTACCACAGTGAAACATTTCTCTAAAGGTTACCAACAATGGCTCAACTTCTAAGGATGATATTAGAAAATAAGTCTTGTTTTATTCGTTTAGAGATAAGAAGTAGAGAAGCTGGCTTTAGAAAGAATTGGCGTTTCAAACAGCTGAGACAGAATGTCAGATTCAAGTCTAACAGTTTTTCTGTGACAGTTACTCTCGACAGGGTGGCAGTTGGACTCCAGCAGTTGGCAGAGTCCCTCACAGAGACTCTCTCTGAGGGCTTGGAGGAGGTAACATCTTTGCTTCTCTCTCACTGTCTGAGGTAGAAGGAAAGGAGGGAAAGACCTGAAGGAGCTAAGTGTTTTCTTTTTCCAACTTAGGAAACACTAGTGACTGACTGTTACTGTTTCTATAGATTGTTCTAACTCTGAGAAGACCAAAGAGAAATCTGGTCTTTGGTTTGGACTCTGAGTCTGCTGAGGTTCAGAGTCCTAACTTGGCTCTTGCTGAGACTCAGCCAGCTAGTCTTTATTACTTTTATAACTTGGAGGCAAAATTAAGAATGATAAGGATAATAGTGTTAGTTTATTTAGAATAGTAAAAATTTGGGTTAAATTTGGGCTAGTCAGATCAGGAAGGATCAGTGTAGCCTGTGGAAACAGGAGAAGCAGTTCCTTGCAGAACCAGGAAGTTTTATTTGGGTGGAGTTAGAATCCCTTAGAATTAGAAATCCTTTTTATTCTTATAAATTCAATAAATATTTTATTTTTATAACAAGAGTCTCCTTAGCATCCTTGTGCCTGGCCCTGAAGAGAAGTTCACTTATGAGCTTCACTTCACTGATATAAACTGAAGATACTTTGTTAGCATGACAAGCAGATTATCTAAAATCAGTTTATGATCAATTCATTTACATTTATTTTTACACTGCACACATCCTCGGACACACAGAAACACATACATACACCTCATACTCTACATACAATCTGCCTTCTGACCTTACCACAATGAAACATTTCTCTAAAGGTTACTAACAATGGCTTAACTTCTAAGCCCAGTGGTTTTTGCTCAGACTTCATCTTCCTTGGCCCCTCGGCATGCTTTTGCCATCATTGAATATCTCTTTCTGAATATTTCCCTCTCTTGCTTTCCTTAATACTTTTCTAATTCTATTCTTTTCTTTGACAGTTTTTTCACTTGATCATCATCCATCTAAATTTTATAGATATGTGTGTCTTCTGAGATTATCCTACCACCTTCTCTTTTTTCTCTACACCTCCTCTTTTGCTAATCTTATCTGGGTTTAATTAACATCTCTCTGAAAATATGTGTTGTTCTACTATACATGTTATCTCCCCCAGTTAAACTAGGGGCTCCATGAGAGAAACTTATCTCAATTTATTATTTGTATCCCTAGTGTTTAATACATAGTACTTACTAAATGTTTTTTTTTCATTCATTCATTCCCTCATTCATTTTCCAGATGACTCAGAAATCTAGCTAGCTATTTAGACTCAATGTCTCTTTCTTGAATTCTTATTGAGCTCTGAAAGCAACTTTTTGAATATTTTTACTCATGAATTTTTTTCTCCACTAACACATTCCAGGAAGCCTTTCTGCTCTTCTTCGGTCAAAATGGGGTCCCTTAAAAGATAATGAGCAAACTATTGGCTTTTATACAAAGCAAATTCTCGAAGGATTAAAATATCTTCATGATAATCAGATTGTACACCGGGATATAAAGGTAAGATTCTGTTTTTCTTTTCCACAAACTGCATGGATAACTTTATGGTTAAAAAGGGATTTTGTGATGCTTTTTTTGTGGTCAACTTTAAATTGCAAAGTTGAATATATAAATATATAAAATATAATAATTTGGTATTTCAGTATCTGTAGTTTCAGAATACTACCCCACAATACCTGGAGTATTTTGTCAGCCTGTAACAAATCTGAAGGTATCTCCCTGAACTATACTGGACTAGTCCTTGGATGACCCAAATGAAGCCTTATTATCAAGCATTTCCCATTGGGTCAGAAATGCTATAGCTTATGTTTCAATGGCATAGACTTTGAGAAATCAGATCCGTCTCCACACCCCAGTGAGATATTAGGAGAGAACTTTAGTAAAGAATGTTCTTTTTTCTTTTCCATCTGTTTTTTTGTGAGCATTTATTATCTCTCCTCATTATGTCCCCTACTGAACAATTTTTAAAATCCTCATAACAAATATATGTAATCCAGCAAAACAAATTCCCACATTGCCCACATCCAAAAAAAGTCTGACTCAGTCAGCTTTTAAAATCCATCACTTCTCTTGAAGAAGATAGATGAACAGCCTGTTTAATCACCAGTCTTCTGGATTTGTGGCTTATTATTGCTTTGCTCAGATTGCATCAATCAGAGGTCTTAAAGTATGAAGAACTGTCTTAAACATGATATTAGAAAATTCAAAATAATAGGGAAAATAACCTTTTCTCTCAGATGGTATCCAGAAATAAAAAAGGAATTCAGCAATATAAAAAGATTGAAGAAATAATCATGCTATTATATATCAGTTATTATATTGATTAACTGTTTTATCTAATGTTTGGCAACAATAACTGACCTTTTCATACCACTTTAAAGCTTGTATCACCCTTTACATACATCATATTATTTGGTCCTCATAATAATCCTATGAAGTAGGTACTACAAGTATTCTTATCCATATTTATAGAGAGCAATTCAGGCATGGAGAGGTTAAGCCATTTGTCCACAGTCATTCAGCTAGTATGTATCAGAGGCAGGATTTGGTCTTACATCTTCCTAAATGCAAGTCTAGTACTCTACCTATTACTATCTTTTATCTCTAAAAGTTTTTTTTTTTTCAGAAAGTTCAAGTGTCTGACTACATCTGACTTATCAACCCAAGCCCCCACTTTCACAGTATTATATGGTATCTTTTCATCTCTAACCTAATGTTGGATAAAAATTCCCTGTTCTGTAGGGTGACAATGTGTTGATCAACACATATAGTGGCGTTCTCAAGATCTCTGATTTTGGCACATCGAAGAGGCTTGCTGGCATAAATCCATGTACTGAAACTTTCACTGGTATGTCTTATTTTGCTTTTTTCTTTTAGGGTGAAAGTATTTGTAAGAAAAGATTGACAATAAAAATACTACCACTTTTCTAAGTGATGTCCATGAGCTAACATATATTTTGCATTTGGCACCTTTTTTTGTAAAATGTTCCTTTAAAAAGAATTTTCTACTTCCATGTAAAGACGTCCTCTCAATAAATAAAACTTGAAACTGGTATTATGAAAAGACCAATCAAATAGATAATCATTAATTAGTTTTATTAAAAAAGAAGAAAACCAAATTACCTCTATCAAAAACTAAAAGAGTGAATGTACTGCCAATGAAGATGAAATTAAAGCAATCAGTATAAGCTATTTTGCCCAATTATATGCCAATAAAACTGATCATCTAAGTGGAATGGATGAATATTTACAAAAATACAAATTGCTCAGATTACAGAAGAGGAAATAGAATACTTAAATAACCCCATCTTAGAAAAAGAAATTGAACAAACCATCAATGAGCTCCCTAAGAAAAAAATAGCTCTCCTCGTTCTCTACTCCAGTGACTTGCCCAGGCCTTTGCTTCTGAGGTCAAAACCTATAGTCATCTTTGTTGCTCTCATTTCTTTTCTGAAAATCCTTTAATCTCTTGGGCCAACTCTAACCACTTTTAAAGCTACCAAAAGGTTCTTTTCCTTAGCCCTGCCCCTCTGCTGAGCTTCTTACTCATGCATTAATCACTTCCCATTTTTATTATTGCAGTTGCCTTTTTCATAGTTTTGTTTACTCCCTGTGGCTCTCATTCTCTATCCCACCACACAAATAACTCTGTCTGGCTTTAATTCAAAAAAAGGAAATGACTCACAAATTCAAGGAGGAAAGTATCAGGCTGGGGACGGGAGGGAAGTTTTCCTGAGATGAGGCAATGCAGTAGAAAGGAGGAGCCATCTCTAACTTAGTCATAGGAGGCAGGAGGGAAGACATAGTCTCCAAAAGCAGAATGAACAGGTGAGAAATAAATAGAGGAGAATTTGTAGTCTATAATCAATTATTAATAGTAGTTGGAAATAGAAGAAAACCTATGTGGTAGTAGATTGTCACTCATGTTAAAAGTCAGTTTAGCCAAAATATGCTCACAGTTAAATTAATTTAAATTAAGTTAATTTAAAGAAAAAAGAAAATCAACCTGGAGTGGGTATCTAGAACAAGCCTTCTGTAACTTTGTTAAGTTAGCTCTTGCACCACAGGCCTGCTATTACATCACCAGAATCATACTCAAATGCACCTTGGTAGAATCAATGAGAGCTTTTGCTGTAGCTTCTAAGACCCCTTTGGGTTACCCTAGAGGCTACTATAAAGTGTTAGGACTTTAGTGGCATGTGTACTGCAATAAAACTTTATACTCTCCTTGTGATAAATATAGTGATGCAGAGCTGAATAGTTTGTGTGTCTTTTTTTAAAACCACATACTCCTAGGTTTTATTAACAAAACAAACAGAAGAGCCTTGAACAAATTCTTCCACACTGTATTACCACATTTTATTAGAATTGTTCAGTCATTTTTCAGCTGTGTCTGATGCTATGACCTCATTTAGGGTTTTCTTGGCAAAGATACTAGAGTGGTTTGGCATTTCCTTTTCAAGCTTATTTTACAAATGAGGAAACTGAGGCAAACAGGGCTGACTTGCCCAGAGTCATACGGCTAGTAAGTGTCTGAGGCCAGATTCGAACTCAGGAAGGTAATCCCAGTGCCCTGTACACTGTGCCACCTAGCTGCACTTCTATTAGAATAAACATACACACATGCATATGTGAATAAGTGTATATAATCTACATACATATGTGTATAGATTATATATGAAGCGAGAATAAATCAAAAACTGAAAGTAATATTAAATACAGTATCTAGTATTGTGATATAAATATTAATATAACAATTCATAATATTACTCTCATTTATATTATTATACTATAGTATATGTAAGTATATAATATTACTTTCAGATTTTGATTCATGCTCTTTATTTCATCTTCCAGATCAGAGTGATCTTTATCCGCAGCATGGGGGTAGGGAGAATATTTCATGTGTAACATTAATCTGTTCAATGCTAGCAAATTTAAGATTTTAAAAGTTTACAGTTTCTTCCTTCTCTATCTCTATAGTTCCTTACCTCAGCATCAGACATTTTAAATCTTACCAACACTCAGTAAAACTGATAGAACAAAACCCCCCTTTGAGTACACTTTTTATTAGCAAGATATAAATCTGATTCTCCTGGCGAATCTGGGAACATGATTTTTTAAATTATCAAAGCTTTTAAAGAGAGAAGACATTAATAGAGTGTAACTTAGATCATTTGCTACATACAGCAGACTGCCAAGAAAAATAACTTAATATAATCAGCTGGATAGTGAGCAAGTGAGCAGTTGTAGAGATGATCTCCCCTCCAAAAAAAATTAGGATGCATTACATGGTATTTTTAATCACTTTTAACTTATTAAGTTATATTTTATTTCAGTTGATTTTTAGATTTAAATCTTTAATTACATACTAGCTGATGGCAAGAAATAAGTGGAAGTATAGGTTTCTTAGAAAGAGCACTCAGTTTGGATTCGCTGGACCTGGCTTCAAATCATAGCTTATTTCCTATCTGTGTAACCTAGAACAAGATATGTGTGTGTACGTGCGTGCGTGCGTGCATGCATGTGTGTGTGTGTGTGTGTGTGTGTGTGTGTGTGTGTGTGTTGGTTGGAGAGAGAACTAAAAACTAGACAAACATTTATTAAGCACCAATTAGGTGCCAGGCACAATGCTGAGCAATTGACAATTATCTCCCTTCTCACTTAATTTATCTGGGTCTCAGTTTTCTTCTCTGTAAAGTTAGCTAGGTGGCATAGTGGATAGAATGCCAAGCCAGAAGTCAGGAAGACTCAAATTTTTGAGTTCAAAATGGCCTCAGACACTTACTAGTTGTGTGAACCTGAGTAAGTCACTTAACCCTGTTTGCCTCAATTTCCTCATCTGTAAAATGAACTAGAGAAGGAGATAGCAAATTACTCCACTGTCTTTGGCAAGAAAACCCAAATATGGTCATGAAGTGTCAGACATGATTGAGCGACAATAACGGGAGAAAAAAACTCAGTATGAGGAGGTAGAAGGTTATAATGAAAAGTTCAAGGGCTCTGAAGTCAAAGAACCCAAGTTCATATCCTGCTTCTAATGCTTAACTACCTTTAGACCTTTGGTAAATCACTTAAGCTTTCTGGACCTCAGTTTTCTGATCTATTGAATAAGGAGTTTGGATTAGGTAGTCTGGTATTCCTTCCGATTGCAAGTGGTAAAGGGGCTTAAGTTCCATATGAAGATTAATTGAAGTAATTAGAGTCTCTTAATGTATAGAAAAGAAGGATCATAGAGCAGATGTCAAGACTTCAAGTACTCAAAAGTCAAGTCAGCCATAGGGAAGATAGTTTATATCTGAATCTCTGTTTGGCCCCAATGGGGTTATCTGAGAAAACTAAGAACAATGGGTGTTAGTTGCAAAAAAGAAAATTTAGGGTTGATGCAAGGGGGAAAAAATCCTTTAACAAATAGCTTTTGTTACAGCTACACAACACACAACAAAAAACCAACGGAGCTACCCCATAGTAAAATGGCTGATAAGATCTCCTTTATTGAAGAGATCTCCAAGGTTGGATGATCCCTTATAGCAGGGGTCGGCAACGTATGGCTCTCAAGCCATATCTGGCTCTTTTGAGGGCCAGATATGGCTCTTTCTGCAGGAGCCATGAAGTTAATTTTTTTTTCAGGCGCTGTTACAGGAGCCGCACTGTGAGCACTGTACGGCTCTCACAAAATTACATTTTAAAAAATGTGGTGTTTATGGCTCTCACAGCCAAAAAGGTTGCTGACCCCTGCCTTATAGTATGTATTGGCCTGGAACTTCTCATTTAAGTATGGGCTAGACAAAACAAGTCCTTTCCCAACTTGATATTCTGTGATGTTTTGTTTTGTTTTGTTTGTTTGTTTTGTTTCCCACTGGATAGAAATATATTGCCCTATTTTTGAGTCAAGGGGTAAAGAGCCATCTACTATATTACTTTCTCCCAGAATAAGATTGTAGGAAGGGTATAAGCAACCTCAAGCCTGAATGGGGTTCCCTAGAACCTGATGACAAGGTTAGAAACTATCACTCTGTTAATGAAGATAATTAGAATCATTTATAATGTGAGTGGCATTAGCTAAATGATATAATATTTGTAATGTGCTTAGCATAATGCCTTGTTCATAGGAAGTGCTACTTAAATGATTGTTCTCTTTTTCTTCCTACCTGCAAAAGTAACATCCTGAGAGATGGTTTGTAAATATTCTGTACCAGATTTAAAAGAAAGGTCCAGAGTCATCAAGAGATCAGAGAATTTCTTAAATCCCATCAGGGAGAAATCGATCTTATAAATTAGGGTCAGTAAATTTTTATTAAGCACCTACTAGTAGACACTGTACTAGGAATACAAAGAAATACAAAATACAGTTCCTGCCCTCTAACCGAACAACAATAAGTGATAGAGCTGGGCAGGATTCAAGCCCAGGTTTCTGAATCCAAATCTCAAACTTTTCAGTGCGACATTGGTTGTAGAATTAATGGCAAAGAAGCAGGAGAGTGGTCTGAAAAATCTAGAAAAAAAGAACAGTTTTAAATGGTCCAGAGTTTATATACTGTTGTTTAGTTAGAGAGACACTCACTGTACCAGACTGAGAGTAACATTCTGTACCCTAGAAAAGAATACAGTGGAGAAATAGTACATTTTTATTTTTAGGCTCTACCAAAGCCTTAATGTTTGTTTATAGTTGTTTCAGACTGACCCTTCATGACCACTTTTTAGGGGTTTTCTTAGCAAAGATACTGGAATGGTTTGCCATTTCCTTCTCCAGCTCATTTGACTGATGAGGAAACTGATGCAGACAGAGTTGAGTGACTTGCCCAAGGTCACACAGCTAGTAAATGTCTGAGGCTAGATTGGAACTTGGGAAGATGAGTCTTCTTGATTCCAAGCCCAGTGTTCTATCTACTGCACCACCTGGTTACCACATTATTATTATAAAGTAACTGATAAAGTTCTAAAGTGGAGTTAATAGTTGCTTTCAGGCTGGTACTTTAACATCCGCAAAACAAGTTATTTTAATTAAATATGTATTGGGGTTAATAGTCTGCTAGCAGTTTTGGCTGCTAATGGGTTATTAGGTGCCACAGTGGATAGTGCTCTGGGCTCAAATCCAGTCTCAGACACTTAATAGCTATGTGAACTTGAATAAGTCACTTCACCTGTCTGCCTCAGTGTCTTCATCTATAAAATGATCTGGAAAAGGAAATAGCAAACCACTCCAGTATCTTTGCCAAGAAAACTCCAAATGGCATCACGAAGAGTTGGACATGACTGAAAAATGATTGAGCAACAACAGAAAGCCTAAATAAAATAGTCACTACATGATACATTACCCAACTCTCTTTGCTCAGTTTTTCCATGTTCTCCAAGAAAACTTCTGATAATTCCATTCTCCAAATATCTTGATAAAGAATGTCTTAAATATTGAACACAAGGGTTATATTTAATGGAATGGCTTTTTGCCAGTTCTAGATTACTATGTTGGCATCTAGTTTCTCAGTCAGATTCTTGTAGGAATAGTTGTTTCCTAGAGTCTGATCAATCACTATTGAGTAAACAGAGAACACTGAATTTTTGAAAGATTAAAGATGAGGTCCAGGGGTCAGGGTGCTGATAATGGCATTAAGGCCTAACATGCCATTAGGCAACTGGCCTCTCTTTCTCTCCCTGTTAAATTCAATAGGGAATGGCAGACCATTTAAATTGTTATAAGATAACCAATAAAGGAAGATAATGCAATATTATTTACAAATTCATATCACAAATTGCCAGAAGAAGTAGAGAGAAAGTTGCATATGGAAGCCACTAAAGTCAGACCATTCTGAGTACTTTATACATATATTTGTTTGTATGCCATCTCCTCCAGTAGACTGTAAACGTCTCCAAGGCAAGGACTGGCTTTTGCTTCTTTGTGTATAGACAACGTAAACTCAACATGTCTAAAATTAAACTCATTATCTTTGCCAAAAAATTCTTCCCCTCTTCATAATTTCCTGTTATTGTCCAGGGTACCACCATCTTCCCAGAGTCACTGAAGCATCATCCTTATCTCCTCTCTCCCTCATGCCTCATATTCAATTTGTTGCCAAAACCTGTTGGTTTTCTTCATGACACATCTTTTTTGCCCTTTCTTCTCTCCTCTGACATTTCCACCACCCTAGTTCAAGACTTCATCCCTTCATCCCTGGACTATTGCAATCGCTTCCTGGGTGGTTCTCCTGCCACAAGTCTCTCTCCACTCCAGGCCATCATCCACTCAGCCATCAAAGTGCCCTTCCTTAAACATAGGTTTGACCATCTCACCTCCCTACTCCAGTGACTCCTTATCAAATAGAATATCTTCTGTTAGCCAAAGCCCTCCATAGCTCGCCCCTGCTCCCCATTTTTCCAGTTCTTACACCTTATTCCCTAACCCTACTAACCCTACTCCTAAGTATTAACCAATCTGGTTACACAGATTTCCTTGCTGTTACTCAGACAAGACCTTCCATCACCCACTTGACATTTTCTTTTTTTTTAAACCATTTATTAATATTCATTTTTAACATGGTTACATGATTCATGCTCCTCCTTTCCCCTTCACCCCCCCGCTCTTCCCCTACCCATGGCCGATGCACATTTCCACTAGTTTTGTCATGTGTCCTTGATCAAGACCTATTTCCAAATTGTTGATAGCTGCATTGGTGTGGTAGTTTCGAGTCTACATCCCCAATCATGTCCACCCCAACCCATGCGTTCAAGCAGTTGTTTTTCTTATGTGTTTCTTCTCCTGTAGTTCTTCCTCTGAATGTGGGCAGCGTCTTTACCATAAATCCCTCAGAACTGTCCTGTGTCATTGCATTGCTGCTGGTACAGAGGTCCATTACATTCAATTTTACCATAGTATATATCAGTCTCTGTGTACAGTGTTCTTCTGGCTCTGCTCCTTTCGCTCTGCATCAATTCCTGGAGGTCTTTCCATCCCACTTGACATTTTCATTGGCTGTCCTCCCACTCTACAATACTCTCCCTCCTTATCTCTTTCTCCTGACTTTACTAACTTCTTTGAAGTCCCAGGGAAAATCTCATCTACAGGAAGCCTTTCCCATTCTCCCTTGATTCCAGAGCCTTTCCTCTCATGATTATTTCCCATTTTTCTTATCTATATCTTGTTTGTACATTTCTACTTGGTGTCTCCCCTCTTAGACTGTAAGTTCTTTGAGACCAAGAACTGTTTTTACCTTTAGTTTTTTCTCTATTGCTTAGCCCAGTGCCTGGGGCCCAACGCGCACATAATACATGTTTACTGACAAATTAACAAACAGTAATTGTTTACCATTAATGCAGTTTAATACCAGCTCATTCATTCTGTCTTAGATCTATAAAGAATAAAAAAGAGAGTAAGGTCCCCTGTAGCACCATCTGGTTGAATACAGAGACCTAGATAATTCCAGAGGGCTATAATCTGGGTTCTTTTCATTAGCAGGAAATGAAAGAAATGTTTTATTTTGCCCGTCTTCTATTAAATGTATGTGAATTTTGGGGGAAAGTTAGGACTCTAATTTGGGTCAAAGATCATACAAGTTCTTTCCTTAGTTGTTAAGTATTTGTTTGGTTTTTTAAAAAACTCTTACCTTCTGTCTT
Source organism: Gracilinanus agilis (assembly GCF_016433145.1). Lineage (NCBI taxonomy): Eukaryota > Metazoa > Chordata > Mammalia > Didelphimorphia > Didelphidae > Gracilinanus > Gracilinanus agilis. The sequence goes on along the minus strand of NC_058133.1, from coordinate 394,875,136 downwards.
AGAATCAATACTATGTATTGGTTTCAAGGCAAAAGAGCAATAAGAGTTAAACAACGGGGGATTAAGTGATTTGTACAGATTTGAACCCAGGACCTCCTGTCTCAAAACCTGGCTCTCAATCCACTGAGTCACCTTGCTGCCCCCCCTTTCCCTAGTCTTTTATCCATTTAAATTTTAAAAAGACAAATCTGGTTCTTAAATATTAATAGTTCCCTGAAAATGGGTTTTGTAGGATAAAAAGGCTAAGTGACATTTGCTATTGTAGTTGAGTTTTGATTATTCCATGATGCTGTTAATTTTATTAATAATTAATTCATGAGTCTTAAAGGTATAAACTTAAAGAAATTACTTCAATTCTTTGCAGAAGTGTTTTTGTTTGTTTTTACATTAATGGGTAATAATATAAGAGTAATTTGTAAAAGATGTTGATGACACGTATTCATATAATGAAAAGCCCTTACTTTGGTCAAGAAACAAAGTATTGAAATGGCTCATGTAGCAAAAGATTCAGAATTTAAAATTAATTCACCATAGTGTCTCAGAAGTCTTTCCCTGTCATAGTATCTGAATGGACTATTATGGAGCATGATACTTGGGGAAAAAAAAGAAAATAAATTGCAAGTTCTCTTCTTTATTATACTTTTGACATTTTGCTGGACTTTGGGAAGAATCACTTAACATTTTGTTGCCCCATTAGCCACTGCCTGGGAAATAGGAAAGCATGTCTTTGTCACCAAATAATGTTGATCATCCATTTTTATTGCCTTTATAATATGATTTTTAAAAAATAGTACTATTTTAGTGCAATTACTATGTACTGTAGTAGAAAAAAAAATCTTATGAGACCCTTTTTTTCTCTCTATAGAAGGTAAAGACCAGAAAAGGTGGAAACTAAAACTCAAAGCACATTTTACAAACTACTTTATCACTAGGAAAATAAACTCATTACAAAATACATTTGAACTATTTCCAGGTACACTTCAATATATGGCACCAGAAATAATAGATAAAGGACCAAGAGGATATGGAAAAGCGGCAGACATATGGTCTTTGGGCTGTACGATCATCGAAATGGCCACAGGAAAACCACCATTTTATGAATTAGGAGAACCTCAAGCAGCTATGTTCAAGGTCAGATTTTTCTTTGATGCCATATTTCATATAATGACTTATTTAAACTGACATGCAGAAAAATTGATGGTTAAGTACTAAATGTATGTATATATGTGTCTTTTATAGACTTTTCTCAGAGATATTGAAAATTTTGGAAATATATGTTTCTACATCATATTGGTTGCAACAAACCTGGATTTAAATAATGAAACCTTAGTATGATGACATATATTGGGGAAAGGATATATTTATTGGATTCTCATTATTTGTGTGAAATGAGATATATAGTATGGTTATAATAAATCTATGGAAAACAAAAGAGAAATAGGAGCTCATGTAAATTGTTTTCAAGTTGCCAGACTTTGTCAGAGCTTGTTACCATAGTTTCCACTAAGCAGTCAAGTACCATAATTTCTATTTCTTCTGCTCCCTCTACCCTTCCTTTTATTCTGTAGGAGGCTATAATGACCACTGAAATCCATAATCATAACTAATCCATACACTGAATTTTTTAATTTGCAAAGTCATAATACCCCTTTGGAAAGGGAAATCTTCCTAATTCTGAGTCCTGCCAGCACAACTTACTGTGTCACTTTGAATAGCTGCACCTCTAAGAGATTAGGTGACTTGCCTAGGTTTATATTGCTAGTGATTCTTAAACCCAGAATTCAAATCCAGGTGGTTTGAGTCTAAATTCAATGCCTTTTTCATTCAGCTTATTAAAATTATCTGCATTATCTGACTGTTCAGTTAATTGGGAGTGAGCAGCATTTTCACTTTCTCTGAACTAAAATCTAAAGAGAGCATTTTGACCATCTAATCAATATCTTAGAAGCCTGTTGGAGAGATTTGTTCCTTTTGAAGATCTAGCAAACAGATTGTGTGTGTGTGTGTGTGTGTGTGTGTGTGTGTGTGTGTAATACAATTTTAAAACTGTGATTCCTTCTGCTAATATCAGTACATGTACCCTTAAACAAAGCTCTGAAGCATTCCAGAGGCAGTATGATATTTTAGAAAGTGTATTTATTACTTTTGAAGTCAAGAGATTTAACACTATTTTTAGAGTTTGAAGACTTAAGTTGAATCCTTTCCCTTCAACTTTCTGCATCACCCTAAAAAGTGGTTTAAAATTCTGTGAAGCCCAGTCATTTCATCTGTAAAACAGGCATAATCATCATTTTATTATCTGTTTGGCAGGATTGATATGAAAAAATGTCAAAATGTTGACTATTATTTCAATATTTTAGTTTTCTCAATTCTGAAAAGGGATTAAATGTATATGCCCTTCACATCCTTTTTAGCAATGCTATTTGAATAACATTCATTTGAAACAAGGAAAGTGAGTTGTGATCTTTGGGGAACAAAGAATCTGTAAATTATCCTTGAAGACTATAAGCATAAAGAACTTATTAGCCTATGAAAAATATTTCACCAGACTTCCCGTTGGGAAATTTGCAGGTATAAAATAAATATAACCAGCATTTTCTCCTACTTCCCTGGCTTAAGTAATCATTTATCTTGACTAGTAGTCTCAAGGCAGTTTTTTTTTGTAAAGTAATATTATTATCATTATAGTAATACAATAAACCTTAATTCCTGTTCCCTTATTCCTCCTTCAACATCCTGCCTGACATAGGAAATAACTCTTTAGGGAAGTTATGCAAGAACTTATCACAGCAGTGGGAAAATTTATTGGACCCACAAAATTTCCTTTGTCCCTTCATACCCCGAGAGAAGAGGCTTGGTTAGCCCAATATTAACAAGCACCACCAGCACCAGCACCATCCCTGTTTGAGTCTTTGGAAACTAATGTGCTGAGGAGCTCTTCCTGTGTTCTTCATGCTGACAAATAAAACAAATTGGGAGGAAAATTCCCCAGCCACAAAGTTCCACTATGCCTTCTACCAAGGTGGACTTTAGTCTTGGTGGATAGAGACTGTGGGGTAGGGAGAGTGGCAGGTGCCCAGACTGTGATTTCATTAGCATGGGAGACCTCCCAGAATGGAAACTTTCTTCACTGATATATATTTACAACTCTTCTATAGTCTAACAAACATTTATCACTCTAAGATATTAAATGAGTTAGTCATTATCATATAGAACCCAGGGCTCCTTGTCTCTATGGCTAACACTTGATCCACCATGTCTGTAGTTCTTTATTTTTTTTTAAACCCTTGCCTTCTCTCTTAGACTCAATACTGTGTATTGCATCCAAGGCAGAAGAGTAGTAAGGGCTAGGCAATGGGGGCTAAGTAGCTTGCCAAGGTAACACAGCTAGGCAGTGTCTGAGGCTAGATTTGAACCCAAGACCTCCTATCTCTAGGCCAGGCTTTCTATCCACTGAGCCACCCAGCTGCCTCCCCCCCCCCCCCCCCGTCAGTAGTTCTTACCCTTTTTTTTTTTTTCCTAACATGGTGATAGTTTGGTGAAGCCTGTAGGCCTATTCTCAGAATCATGTTTTTAGGTACATAAGAAAATGGCATTACAAAGGAAACTGATTATATTTAAATAAATATATAATTTCCCCTTAATCAGGTTTATGGACCCCCACCCCCAAAAGTATATCTAATTGTATTAAAATCAGTATTATTGAAATAAGTATGTAATTTTTTGCTACTTAAGTACATGGACCCCAGGGTTAAAAAAAATCGCACTGTTATTCTCTTTTATAGAAATGGTAATTTTGATAGATGTTATGCTATTTTTTTTTCCACTGGGAAATCCATCCCATTTGGGAAAATTTTCATGTGTATTTTTCCACATCATATGACTTTTACCCCTGGTTGTAATTAATGGGGCCTAATCTGATCTAATGTTCATTTTTAGTCATCTTTGAATTTGTCAAACCATACAGGGTAGTATATCTTATAGAATTTTATAATCAGATTTTGGGAGCTAGAAAAAATCTTAGAGATGTGTTAGTAAAATATTCCCATTCCCCTCCTCCCTTTAACTTTTCCTTATTCCTTTTTTCAACATCCCAGTTATTTCTTATTATATTAATATCTGCCCTTCTTGCTACTGAATTCCTCATATTAATAAAGCAAAACTCAACCAACAAAGCTTCCATGTCTCACAGTATATGCATCATTCTACACCTTTTATCTACCATTTGTCAGCCAAGAGGATCTAAATTTTTTTCTCTTTTCTCTTGAACCATGATTAGTCATTTCTATCCATTTGAGTTTGTCATTATTTTAGTGTTTTTATTTAAGTTATTGGAGTCCCTATGCCCACATTTTGAAGATGAAAAGACTGAGACCTAGAGAGTAAGTGATTTGTGCAAAGCACATTAATGGTAGAGCTAGGACTGGAAACCAGTTTTTCAACCTAAGAAATCAGTATTTGTTCAGATATACCATCCTGCTTCCCTGTGACATCCAAGAGCTTTAATATTTTTATAGGTATAAAATAAAACCTTCATTATATAAAGATTAAAATTAATATACAATAACTAAGTATTATATTTTATAAAGTTTATTAATAATAACTAAAGTAAAAAGCTAGCTAACCCAGTCCCGGTTGTGAGAGAAGAGAAAGAGAGGGAGGAGTTACAGAATTATATAAACAGTAACATAAAGATGCAAATAAATGAAAAGGGAAAGGGAATTTTGAGATGAGGAAAGAATTCTGGAAGATGAAGTCAAAAGTACAAAATTCTCTAACTAATACAATTGCAATATCTCTACTTTGGGAAGAGTAAGAAAACTTCCCATCACTTCATAAATTAATCTCTAAAATCTTATATGCTATTAACTAATCATAATAATAGGTAAAAAAAAGAAGTTAATACATATTTCATTTTAATGTCTTCTACCAGTGACAGCAAAATTTGTTGACAAGCACTTTTTAGTGCTTTATCTACCATATAAATTATATTCAGTTTTGGTTCAGTCCTCCCAACTTGTCATTTTTTTATATCCTTAAGTGGAAAACATATAAGCAATTCATTTGTAACCCATTAGAGATACTTTAAAAATATTGTATCCTGGGTCAAAAGTATGAAAACAAAGCTTATAATGGGAGAAATAATAGGAAAAATTCAAATTAACATAAAATAAAGGTAATAATTCTCTTTTTAAATAGGTGAGTTAAAATATGGGACACTTAATTTGTATGAACACATTTGTCTTCCAGATGATGTCTTCTGTAATGCAAGGAGAGCAGGGAGGGGATGGGATACTTGTGGATAAACTCTATTAATAAACTTTTAAAAAATAGAATGAAGTTTAAAAGGAATCACAGATATAAACAGGACAGTTTTGAAGGTAAAGAGCATAATTCTGTGTTAAGTTAAAAGGCAAGTGTTGTGAAATGGAAAAAAGTAGGTGACGGACATAAAATATCAGTTCTTAATCAATACTAACAAATTCTATCTTAACTATTTCATTTGTGAGAATTTTGCCAGAATCTATTGATGTTCACAATAAATTGTAATGGGCAGAGAGCACTGACTTATGACTTTGAAATGTCTGAATCTGTTACCAGATTCACCAATTCTGTTAATCTTTAAAAGTAAGATATCCTGTAGTAAGGGGGATTTAATGAATAAGTTGTATGCATAAGAAGTAAGAAGATGTCATTCCACTGATTTTCTGTTTTTCTTAGGTGGGAATGTTCAAGATACACCCAGAGATCCCCGAGTCTATGTCAGCAGAGGCCAAGGCTTTCATATTGCACTGTTTTGAACCAGATCCTGACAAAAGAGCCTGTGCCAATGATTTGCTCGACGATGAGTTCTTAAAAGTTTCCAGTAAAAAGAAGAAGACACAGCCTAAACTCTCAGGTATGTGCCTGCATTAAAATAGGGGAAAGACAGCAGGCATAGTGGCCCACACCTGAATCCCAGATACTCAGAGGCTATGACTCTTAGATCTCCTAAGATAAGGAATCCTGAACTTCTGTAGGCAGAGCTAATTGGAGAGTCACACTGTTTGGCATTGGAATAGCGAGTCCCTGGGAGTGGGGAGCCACCAGATTGCATAAGGAAAAATGAACATCAGAATGGAGCAGGTCAAAGCTTCTTTTCTGATCAGAGTGAGATCAAAGTCATGACCTTTTAAAAAAAATGGAAAATAAGAAATAGAGATGATTTTATGAGTCCCAGCTGAATAAAAAGTCAGATAAATTATAAATGAATAAGTTTCACCGTTTCACCTGTCCTCAGCTCTCACTGGAAGTTAGGGATGATGAAGTTAGAGAGTCTGTTCTTTATAGTATCTTAGCTAAAAAGGATGGGGCTATATCTTAACATTCTGTAGCTGCAAGTCCTGGAAAAAGGTAGGAGATTCAGTTCTTTGTTGTTTAGCTGGTACCTAGACTACACTAAATAGAACTTTAAAATATTCTTGTAGTTGTTGAGTACCATAAATAGCATATCTTTTTAAGCCTCAGCTATGAGAGAATACCTTTGGCACTTTCAAGGACATCTCTGATTTTTTAATAAAAATAGATGAACGATAGGCTTCCAGTTATACAAAAATTTGTTAAAGTACTGTTAAAATTGCAATGCTCTGGAGACTGTATTTTAACTTAAAATGATTTATTAACTAGTAAAAAGTGGGTCAGAGAAAGAAAAGGCACCAAGTCACACACCTTCTTCCCTAGCTAATCCAAGCTCTCTGCTCACCTTGTGTATTTGTTCACTCTCTATGCTTGGCCAGAAAGACCCCAAGAGCTTCCTTGATACATAACTTACGCCCACCTCTGTGGCATCACTTCTTCTGGGTCTCCCTGTTTGGACAGACTTGATCTCAGGCTGGATCAGAGGCTGGTCTTGCAGACACCAGGAGTCACTTGGGACAAGATGATGAGTAGAACTATAGGAGACTAGATTGACATGTACCTTCCAATAGAAATGGCAATATTGATTTGAATGTTTCCGGAACTGGAAAGGGGAGTGGGGGAGACATGAATTTTTCTTCCATATACTTAGGCATGAATCATAAAGGCCTTTGGAGCAGGACACAAAAATCTATGTCATTCTCTCTCTTATTTTTTTTTCCTGAAAAGTTTTATTATTGTATTAGCAATTTTCAGAACTCATTTAAGGATATATATGGGTGTGAATGTATCTCTACATGGGCAGATAGATAGCACAGGGATAAAGTGCCAGGCCTGAAGTCAGAAAGACTCATCTTCTTGAGTTCAAATCTGGCCTTGGACAATTACTAGCTACGTGACCCTGGCTAAGTCACTTAACCCAGTTTGCCTAAGTTTCCTCATCTGTCAAATGAGCTGGAGAAGGAAATGGTAAATTCCTCCAGTATCTTTGCCAAGAAAACTCCAGATGTGGTCATGAAGACATGACTAAAATGACAGAACAACAGAAAAGTATATATATTTTTCATGAAATGATTTCTGAAAATATATATTTATTATATATTTTGTGCATATATAGTATACTTATTTATATATAATATGTAATTATATTTAACATAACTAAAATATATATTTATATTTTTCTGAAAGTTCTCAAGATATGTTATATATTATGTTTATTTATATATGTTTACAGATGACACATAAATTATCTAAAAGTTACAGTACATAATGTATATTATCTGGAAATATAGAATAAATATATCTTATCTGAAAACATACAAATGTATTCCTATACATTATACATACCTTCTTGTCCATATTTTAAAAACTGTCCTTTGAGAGGAACCTTCATCCTCTGCTTTGACTTTTGGTTATTGCCTAGGTAGGAATGAGAACATACTTACGTTGAGAACATACTGACTCTGCTTACATTTCTTTCCACAGCTCTTTCAGCTGGATCAAATGGTGAGACTGATTTTTTTTTTACCTTTACCTATATATAAAGGATTTGTGTTTGTTTTAATATCAGGGCTTGAGGGAAACAAAGTCTGATGTGTTGTGTACCAAGCTCTAGCCCCCTTGATCAATTAGCTTAAAGGATTTTATTCTGTATTATGGTAGCCAAAACAGCTGTAAATCACATTAGGCACTCATTTAATTTTTCTGCCTTAACTAGATTTCAATTGCTGTTTCCTGGTGGTGAGCCGGTAACCATATTTTTTGAAATTTTGGCTTTGAATACATTTAGCTTTCTTGGTATTGCCTTGTATAAAGCTAACTACTTTGTAGCTTTTCTGAGGGAAACTTTCAATCCAAAAATTGTATTCTGTCACCTTTCTTGGACTGCATACTCCAGCTGCTATTGGTCAGAGCTCAGAGAGTACAAATAAATTTTCAGAATTAGTCCAAGAAGGAAGGCAAATATGCTCCATAAAGTTACAATGCAAGTCAATTGAGAATAATTTTTAAATTATCCATGCCCTGGATTATCCCATGTTTACTCCTATTCACTGGGTTATTATATTATTGTGTGGGTAAATAGGTGAAACTGACTTTTTATGGGGCCTAATCAAATATCCCTTCTCTCACTTCTGAGAGTGTTATTCCTGAAGGCTAGAACAAGAGACAGAAGACTTAGCTTCCACTCCCATCTCTACCAGTAACTATTTGTATAGCTTCAACATAGCATTTTACCTCAGTTTCTTCATTTGTAAAATGGCAATTAGACTAAAGATTCTTTGAGACCCCTATATGGATTTCAAAACCTATCATCTAAGAGTAATTGTGAAAAAAATTCAATCTACAATTCTCATTATTTTTTATTTAAAATATACTTAAAATTCTAGGAGTGAGCAGAAGCAATCTTAAATAGAACACACCTGGGCTAAATAGTCTATGCTTTACTCAGTACTGATAAGCATTGTAGATTGTTTCCATTGAATTTGAACAAAAGGGTAAAGCTGAGCCAAATCTTTGAGCAATATAACATTTATTATCAGGAGCATACATGCCAAAGACCCCAAGCAGACAGACAGCTCCCTCTTTTATAGGTTTTGGTAAGTACGGAACAAAGAACAGAATAGGGTAGATGACATCATGGGATTGAGTACAAAATGATTGGTTGCAAAGCTGAGGTGCAGGAACCAACATGATTGTTTGGAAATTTGGTAAGGGAGGCTATTAACAGACCCCCCTTCTTCTCTAATGGGACTGAGAAGTGCTCATTGTTTGAGTGCAGGAGCAAGATAGCATTCCAGACTTTGGAACAGCAAATCAGACTTCCTTGAAGGATAGCCTGGTGACATAAAGATATTAGGCTCAAGCTCCCTTATGTTCATTGGCATTCTATTTGGATTTCTAAGCTTAGGCCAGCTAGATTCTGCAGTTACAGGACCAAAGTGATTACTTGTAAATAAAATCAATGGGAAAATGATACAAGATCAATTTTAATCTTCTCAGGATGAAACATGACATAATCAGCTTGGATTAATATCAGTTGTCCATTGTTTAAAGGATCCCATATTGGTATCATAGGAGTTATAGTAAGAGTAGACCATAGAGATCATCCAATCCAACCTCATTTTCTTAAAAATGAAACTGAAGCCCCGAGAAATGGTGTCACTTATCTGAGATCATGTTAGGAGATGGAGAGTAGATCATTTGGATCCAACCCCAGCCTTCTTTCCACCTAATATTAACTAACCTATTTCTTCCTCCACTAAGACTAATGCTGTTGATAGTTCATCCCAAGACCAAGAAAAATCAAGTGCAATTAGAGGTTTCCATGTAAAAGTAAAGTTACTGTTTCCACCATTTTTACATTCAACTAAAGCAGTCAGCAGCTTTATTAAGTATTTGCTACTTGCCTGCTAGGTGGTACAGTGATTAGAGCACTAGACTTAGAGTCAGGAAGATCTCAGTTCAAATCTACTTCAGACACTTAATAGCCATGTAACTCTGGGCAAGTCATTTAACAGTTTGCCTCAGTTTCCTCAACTATAGCTACTATAAAGTAATTGTGAAGACCAAATGAGGTAATATTTGTAAAGTGCTTAGCAAATGTCTTGCACATAGTTGGTGTTATATAAATCCTAGCTATTATTATTATCGTCATTATTATTATCTGTGGTTAGCAATATAAATACAAATAGAAGGAGAAAAGCAATCCCTGCCCTCAAGAAGTTTACATTCTAATAAAGGAAGTCAAAACATAAAAGGGAGCTGAAAAGCACACAAAGGAAAGAGAGTACCCAGAGGGAAGGAGATAGGGGGGAAACCTACAGAAAATATTGTGGAGATGAGTCAGCAGTGTGGTCTGAAAAGGGGTGCAGCATGAATTAAGCAATGGATTTGGATTTGGAAACCCAGTCCTCCAGCTTGCTATTTACTCACAGTATGACCATGGGCCAATCATTTAGCCTTTTTCAAGTTACTTCCTTATTTTCATTTATACAATGGGCTAATAATACTTAAACTTCTTCACAGAGTTCCTACAAATAAAATCAGTCCAATCAGGAAACATTCATTAAGCACCTACTCTATGCCAGGCATTGTGCTAAGCACTGGGGTTAGAAAAAGTGACAAAACTATCCCTGCCCTCAAGATGCTGATGGTCGTACAATGCTATGAAGGTGAGCTAGTTTCTTTTGGAGTGGACTTGGAATTTTATCCATGTGGCAAATGCCCAGAGGGAAACTCCTACCATTACAGTCAGGCACCTGATTTATAATTCTTGGTTGAGGTAAAGTCAGTCAGTCAGCAGCAATTATTAAGACCTTACTATGTGCAAAGGACTTTGCTAAACCCTAAGAATAGAGACAAAAGGTGAAATAATCCCTCTTCTCAAGAAGCTTTTATTCTAACACAAGTGATAACATGCATATGTACACCAAATACATACAGAATATACGATATGGATCATTTGAAATGCCAAGTGGACAGTAGCAGCTGCAAATGGAGATGTCAAGGAAAGTTTCTTGTGGAAAGTAGAGGCCGAGTTGAGTCTCATAGGCTAATTGATAACTATTATAACATGTTGCCTTTTTTTTTTTTAAACTTTTACCTTCTGTCTTAGAAACAATATTTAGTATTAGAGTTCCAAGGAAGAAGAGAGGTAAGGGCCAGGCTATTGGAATTAAATGACTTACCTAAGGTCACATAGACAAGAAGTATCTGAGGTCAGATTTGAACCCAAGATCTCCTATCTCCAGGCCTGATGCTCTATCCATTGAGTCACTAGCTGCCTCTGCCTTTATTATTATTAATAATAATGAGAAAATGGATATTAGCATATTGAAAACAACTATAAAGTAATCTGCTGGCCCCCCAAAATATGTATTGCTATAAAACTAACAGATACTGATGTAATTTAGGTGACTACTAGACCACATATTTTTTTTCAAAGTAATTGAAAGTCACTCCGTGTTTAAAGTTAAAGTGTAACCCTTTCTGGTGACAATTATTGCTGTTGATTATAACAGGCTCAGAAATAAAGATTTTTATTCTCAAAAGAACCTATTTTCAACATTTCAAAGAATTGTTGGCTTCAATAACTAATTGTTAAAAATTATGCTTTTTCTTCCCTCCTTTATGAACAGAATATCTTAGGAGCATATCCTTGCCAGTCCCTGTGCTTGTGGAAGATACAAGCAGCAGCAGTGAGTATGGCTCCGTTTCGCCTGACACAGATTTAAAAGTGGATCCCTTCTCTTTCAAAACAAGAGCCAAATCCTGTGGAGAAAAAGATGGGAAAGGAATACGGACACTCTTTCTGGGGTAAAAACTTTACTTGTTTGGAATGGATGGAGGAGAGAGAGACAGAGAGAGAAGTAAGGGGAAGGGGGCTGAAGAGGAAGGAAGGAAGGAGAGAGGGATGAAGAGAGGAAGAGGAGAAAGAGGGAGGAGGAGGTTGGGAAAGAGAGAGAGAATGGAAGTATAAATTTGTGCCTTTGTTTCGTAAGTAAATGTAGATTTTAGTGATTTTATAGATTGTTTTTTGTATATTTTTATAGTATTCCAGATGAGAATTTTGAAGATCACAGTGCTCCCCCTTCCCCTGAAGAAAAAGATTCGGGATTCTTTATGCTGAGAAAAGACAGTGAACGAAGAGCCACTCTCCATAGGATATTAACAGAAGACCAAGACAAAGTTGCAAGAAATCTAATGGACTCATTGGCTCAGGTAAAAAAAATCATTTCTAGACCCAATTTTAAAATTTTGGTAGCAAAGTCAGATAGTTGGACAAGTATTTGCACTTATTATAAATAAAAATAAACTCACAAGATCACTGACTTAAGATTTTAAAAGTACTGCAGGCCACTGAGTCTAACCCTCTCATTTTACTGCTGAGGAAGCAAGCACATAGCAATAAGTTGACTTACTGAGGGCCACACAGCTAGGCAGTGCCTGAGGCAGGATTTGAACCAAACTAAAAAGGCTGTAGTGTGGGGTAAGAGCTTGGGAGACAGCCACTGAAGAAAACAAAGAAATGGAAGTTGGAAAGTCATGCTTCCAGCTCCGTAAAATAGGGAGGGATCATCACAGTAAAAACTTCCCAGCATGGTTCTGAGAAACAAATGAGATAATAATATGTATAAAGGGTTTAGTATTGTAGCTGTAGAACTGTAGGGGATATTAGAAGTCCTCCACAGTAGGGCCCCACTATCTGTGGGGAAGTGTTCTAAGACCTACCATGAATGGCCGAAACCTCAGATAAAAGCAACAATCTGCTCACCCCCTTTATAACATGATTTTCTTGTCCATAAATATGTATAATAAAGTTTAATTGACAAATTAAACACATAGTATGATGTTACTAACATTAAATAGTCATGATCAAGTACGTTGTTTATTGTTATATAGTACTGTATAATAGTCTCCCCTTATCCTCAGGGGATATGATCCAAGACCCTCCCCAGCCATGCCTGAAACTGAGTCAGTTCTTGCTTTAACTTTTTTTTAAACATTTATTAATATTCGTTTTTAACATGGTTACATGATTCATGCTCCTCCTTTCCCCTTCACCCCCCCCCACTCTCCCCCCCACCCATGGCCGATGCACATCTCCACTGGTTTTATCATGTGTCCTTGTTCAAGACCTATTTCCAAATTGTTGATAGTTGCATTGGTGTGGTAGTTTCGAGTCTATATCCCCAATCATGTCCGCCTCAACCCATGCGTTCAAGCAATTGTTTTTCTTATATGTTTCCTCTCCTACAGTCCTTCCTCTGAATGTGGGTAGCGTCTTTACCATAAATCCCTCAGAACTGTCCTGTGTCATTGCATTGCTGCTAGTACAGAAGTCCATTACTTTGGATTTTACCATAGTATATCAGTTTCTGTGTACAATGTTCTTCTGCCTCTGCTCCTTTCGCTCTGCATCAGTTCCTAGAGGTCTTTCCAGTTCACCTGGAATTCCTCTAGTTTATTATTCCTTTGAGCGCAATAGATTCCATCACCAACTTGCTTTAACTTTTAACAGCTGTTAACTTTACAGTATAGAGCACTGTGCCCTCTCTCCCAACTCCTGCCCTGTGGCTTGGTGCTCTGCAGCCTCCTCATTGCCCCCCACAAAGAAGACCTTTAAAAAAAAAACACCAGAAAAAATATAAGGAGAAACCTCTCAGACAGGAGACCTTTGTCCACATGATTCCAATCTTCCAATTCCTTGCTTCCTTGGTCCTCGTGCCCTCCCTCATCCAGCAGCAGCCCCCTTCCCACCTCCTCCTTCCCTTGAAGTGATAGTGGAGAACTGAAACCTCAGAGAGCAGAGCCACAGATGAGGAAGGATTTCTCCGGACTAATTTCCTCACTTTACAGAAAAGGGGCTGTGGTCCAAAGGGCCTAGGGGTTGGACGGCTGGTATGTGAGACAGGACTTGAAGTGGGGTCTTCATGATATCAGGCCAGCATGCTAGACCACTCCAAGATGCCTCACACATAAGCACAGGAGAGATCAGCCTCCATTCTTTTGATCTACAAATTTGAAAGTGAGGTGTTTAATTTTTAAATTATTTTCCCCAGATGCAGCCTTTGTTCATGGCGCCCATCTCTCAAGACCAACCCATAAAAGTTCATTTAACCCTATAACATAGTAACTTGGGACTTCTTTGGGGCTCTTTCCTGGGCTCTCTTTACTCTGCCCCATCCTTCATCACTGAGTCATCTATTACATCAGCCACAACTGACCATTACCACATTGGACACATAAGTAGACATCCCAGAAGCATCTCAAAACTCCAAATGCCCAAAACAGAATTCATTATTTCTCCCCTCTGAAGAGTCCCACCTTCTGAGCTACCCCATTACTGTAGAGGGCACCCCCTCTGCCCAGTCCCTGGGGGCTTCCCCAGCCAGGGTCACCCGCTGTGTCTGGGGCCATCACCGGCCAGCTTGACTTGTGTCTCGTGGCTGGATTTCAATGACTGGCAGAGAGCGCGAGGTGGGTAACTGTGCGATTCTGCCTCACTTCAGTCTAATTATTCCCGGAGTCAAAGACATCACCAGCGAAGCCATCTTGGTCCTCTCCCAGTGTGACGTCAGAGTCATACTCACAGAACCGACCTTCCAAGACTCAAATGAAATAACTCCTCCGAGCCAGCTTTAAAGCACTGCTGATAACAGTCTCCCTATTCCCAGCTGCTGAGCTCACTTCTCCCGTCCCACCCCCATTCTCGCCATTTCTACCTGCATGGAACACCTTATAAGCGTCCTCTTCCCGCCAATCACAGGAGCCCGCTGCTAATCCCGCCCCACAACCCAGCGTACCGGGCTTGCGCAAGAGCCTGGGACTAAGTGCCCCTTCTCTGGTGGAAGAGAGGGAAAGTCTAGTCCCTGAGGCTAGGAACTGCCCGAGTCCACTGCTGAACCCCCGGACCTCCAGACCTCTCTGCCCCTCGATGCGGTTTTAGCTTTGATAGCTTAAGCTTCATACTTTGGGGGAGAACAGAGTTTTAAGCTTATCAAAGCACAAAACCACATCAAGACCTTCCCCGTCCCAGTATTCCTATCACAGTGCGCTTTCCTAATTCTGCAGACATGGACTTAAATCAAATTTTCTTCAAAGATAGAGAGACTGAGTTTTTACTACTGGAGTTGGCGTGAGAGGCACAATAGAGGAAAAGCTAGTCTTGGGAATCGAGAGACGAGTTCAAATTCTAGCTCAGGACTTTGCCAACCTTAGACAAGTCATTGAATCTCCTGAGCCTCCACCTTTTCTCTGGGTTCCGTTATTGTTCCAGTTCTCTCCCAGTCCCAAATCTGTGACCCTACAAATCAAGTGTTACTATAATTTCACTTTTAGGGATAATGAAATAGGGAAGGATAAAGTCGTGTGACTGGCACCTGGAGAATGAGTAGCCATCAGGAAAGAGAATCCGTTGTTTTTGCAATCAGACCCAACTGTGACTCCCTAGGCATTGTCCATGGGATTTTCTTGGCAGAGATCCTAGAGTGGTTTGCCATTTCTTTCTCTACTACGTCCCCATTTTTATAGATGGGAAACTGAGGCAAATAGGGGTTCCGGGACTTGACCAGCTAGATCTAAAACTCGGATGCCTTGGAATGTCCTAATGAGGACAACCCGTAGCTTTTATTTATGATTTATTTTTAGGATTACAATGTGACTCAGCTGCTCTTTTTTACTCTGGCACCTACCATGGGGCATCACACATATGGGCCTTTAATAAATACATTGTCGATGGCTATATTTTTGCTCTTTCTGCTCCATAGAGTAGTGTGGTTTCTGGTTCAAAAATACCACAGCATTATAGAGGAACATTGTGTTTGCTTATTAAAATGCCAACTATTAATGATTCTGTGAAATATCACTGACATTGATTGAATCAGCTTCTCCCCTTAATAAAACTATGTTAGGCCTCTCTTCTCTTCAAGACACATTAAGGAATATCCAGGGGGATACATGAATTTGGGCCAATATTATATAAGCAAGATAAATGGGAGCTAAAATGATACCATATAGAGAAAAACTGTAGCACTAAATGTTCCTTCTTAGGACATTGGTACGGGGACAAGAAGCAACATGTTTTTCTGTTATAAAAACAAAGCTAATGCCAAAAAAGTTTGCTATCTAAACTTTTTTCACAAACAGGCAGAAGATTTTTTAGGGAGATAAAATGTCTGAATAGCTAACTTGTTTTCCCCTGACTACATTTTTTTTGCATTCTTATGATTTTGTTTATTTTTCTACCCAATTGCAGTTTAGTTTTGGTTCAGAAAAAAATAGGTTTTGCAGTCTTACTGTAAATTAGGCAAATGAAAGAAAAAAAAACATTTTTTTATTGATAGCTACAAGTATTCCTAGAGAAAAGCTTTGCATGTAGGGAAAAAAAGGGTGTGTGTGTGTGTGTGTGTGTGTGTGTGTGTGTGTGTGTATACATCTCCAAATAATTCTCAGAATGTATAACTCTAGAATCTAATTTGAGAATGTATCTCAATTGTCAGTGATTTGCAGATTTATTATAATGAATCTGTACCTTTAGAAAGAAATGAGAGGGGGCACCTAGGTGACTCGGTGCATTGTGAGCCAGACCCAGAGATGGAAGGTCCTGGATTCAAATCTGGCCTCAGACACTTCCTAGCTATGTGACTCTGGGCAAGTCACTTAACCCCCCCATTGCCTAGCCCTTACCACTCTTCTGTCTTAGAACCAATACTGTGTATTGGTACTGTACATAGTATTGGTTCTAAGACAAAAGGTAAGGGTTTAAAAAAAAAAAAAAGGAAAAATGAGAGCTGTTCATGATTTCTAATCCCCACAAAACAGAATTTTTCCTTCCTCTTTAGGTCTAGAACATTCTCTCTACCATTTGTCCTTTGCCTCTTTTATTCCCTACCTTATATATACTTATCTGTACCATGTTATAATAGTCAGATGGCTCAATAGACAGAGGTCAGGGGCTTGGCCTGGAGTAGCTCAAAACACTAGCTGGGAGACCCTGGGAAAGTCACTTAACCTCTGTTGGTGTCAGTTCCCTCAACTGTAAAATGGGGACAACAGGGTAACTCAGTGGATTAGAAGCCAAGCCTAGAGGTCCTGGGTTCAAGTTTGCCCTGGGGTACTTCCTAGCTGTGTGACTCTTGAGAAGTCACTTATCACGTATTGCCTATCCAATATATAGTATTGATTCTAAGAGGGAATGTAAGAGTTTTTTTTAAAAAAGTAAACAAACAAACAAACAAAAATCCTGATACTGAGACATACACTAAGAGTTCGGGGGAAAAAAATTTAAAAATTGTTTTTATGTGTAATTGGGGGGAAAATAATAAAATATTGTAAATAAACAAATAAATTTCCTTTTCACTGTGGATTTGGCCATGCCCAGCTGGAGTCCCTTTCAACTCTCAAATTCTATGAATTAAGTGAAAGGTCCTGCTTATTTTTTAATGTTAAACAACAGTTTCTTTTCTAGAGTTTTGTGTGTCACAAATAGAAAAGGATAAGGATAAGGCTTTTATTTCATGGAAATAGCATTTCTCATTTAGCATAAAGGGAAAAAAGATTAGAGATAATTTGTCAAAAACTTTATATTTTGCTTTTGAAATCTGTTAAAATATCTTTGTCGGCAATCATCACTGACTAAAATCATTGGTGGGATGAAGGAAATGTTGCAAGGGCAGGTAGGTGGCTTAATGGATAGAGATCCAGGTCTGGAGCCACTTTCTAGCTGTGTAACCCCCATTGCCTAACCCTCACTGCTCTTCTGCCTTGGAACTAATATTTAATATTGACTCTAAAACAGAAGGTAAAAGGAAAAAAAGAAAAAGAAAGAAATGTTGCAGGTATGAGTTGTTTACCTGACAAATGGATTTTTTCACCAGGGAGCTGAGGAGCCCAAACTAAGATGGGAACACATCACAACTTTAGTTTCGAGCCTCAGAGAGTTTGTGAGATCAACAGATCGAAAAATCATTGCCACCACACTGTCAAAGCTGAAGCTGGAGCTGGATTTCGATAGCCACGGCATCAGTCAAGTCCAAGTGGTTCTGTTTGGTTTTCAAGATGCTGTAAGTACAGTCCCTCCCAATCCCATTCATTTTTTTTCCTTCTGTTATTCTTTAAAGTGCTGAGGCAGCTCAGTGGCACAAAATAAAGCATTGGGTCTGGGCTCAAGAAGACCTTGGTTCAAATCTGACCTCAGATACTCCCTAACTGTATGAGTCTCTTAATCTCTAAATCTCTTAATTAAGGGAAAATTAAGTTTCCCTTAATCCACTGGAGAAGGAAATAGCAAACTACTCCAGGATCTTTACCAAGAATAAGGGATCATAACAAGTCAAACCCAACTGAATGCCTGAACAACAACAAAATTTATGAACCACATGGGAAAAAACAGGGATTATCTTCCCTTACTTTTTCTTTACTAAGAAGAAATGGGAAACAGCTAGGTGGCTCATTGGATAGAGAGCCAGGCCTGGAGTTGGAAGAATCTGAGTTCAAATTTGGTCTGTGGAACTTCCTAGCTATATGACCTTGGACAATTCACTTAACCCCATTTGTCTAGCCCTTGCCCTTCTGTCTTACAGTTGTTGGTAAGATAAAAAGTAAGGATTTTTTAAAAAATGGATTCTAATCACAGCTGATGAAGCATTTATTTTCTCATTATCATACTTAGAAAAATATAAAAAACAATAAAAAAAAACCGTTTTCAGAATGGGAAGGAGTTGCAGAACCAAGAAAACCACTTATCAAATGCTATTCCACATATGTGTATTCAGTACTATAAATATAGGTATATTTTATATGTGTGTGTATATATATATATATATAAAGCATGTTGCAAACCTTAAAATGCTTCTAAAAATGCTAGCTATGACATAAGCAAGTAAAGAAAGAAAAGCTAGTTGGTTTTTTAATTTTAAAAATGCTATTCTTGCATTATGCATTTGTGTTCCCTTGCAGCAAACCTAATCACCATGGAAAACAGCTAAATTTATAAACATCTCCCAGAGTTGAACTTTGTGCTTATGAAAGCATGCAATAGGTCATCATCTTTATTTTGATGGCTTTAGCAGTTCCAGCCCATTCTTCAGCTGGGCCTTTTCTTTGCACAATAGTGCGACATCTGGTGGTCGTCGTGAATGAAAACTGTAACAAATGTGGGGATAGAGCTGGCCCCTTCTCCAGAAAACCAGTACTTTCTTGCAGTGGCCTTTTGGCTTCTCTGCTATTGTGGTTTTTCTCCCCTAAATCTGTCCATTTTAGAATTTTTTTTTATTCCCTAGCTGGTAGTGTACTCCAGACTTCTGGCTCACTGAGTCAACAAAAATCCCACATGACCCAGGAAGAGAGTTTGTTTTTCTCTCTAAAAGTTCATTACCACAATATGGCCTTTCTTTTGATTTAGTAGGCTTGCTAGAGCTTGATATAGAGATTATCCAAAAGTAAGATGGATGATGTCTATTTTAACCACTTACTATATATTCCATCCCTTATTGCCATGAGCCTTTACAGGGCTTGGAAGACCAGCAGGGGATGCCTTTGGGGTTGTTTATGGACTAGAACCTCTTTACAGAATTGTACTAGGTAGCCAAAGAATTAAACTTGCCATGGTTGTTTCCCAGTGCACTTAATTTTTTCTCTCTGCAGTCTGATTAATACTTTATTTTGGTCCCTCATTTAAAAGGGGGACAGCTAGGTGGCAAAGTGGATAAGAGACCTTCATCTTCATGAGTTCAAATCTAACCTTAGACATTTACTAGCTGTATGCCCTGGACAAATAACAGTTAACACTATTTGTCACCATTCCTCCTCTGTAAAAGGGAGCTGTAAAAGGAAATGCCAAGCCACTCCAGCATTCTGCCAAGAAAACCTCAAAACGGGATCACAAAGACTCCGACCTGACTCGTTTAAGAAAGAGAAAAGGAAAAACTTTAAGTGTCTGTAACGTGTCAAGCGCGTGCTAAATGCTTTACAAATATTATCTTATTCAATCCTCACAAGCACCCTGGAAGGAGGTGCTAGAATGATCCCCATTTCACAATTGAGAAACTGAGGCAAACCTCAGCCCTCGATTGCCACCTCAGTCTCTCCCTGCTATTCCATTCTTCACACAGCCTGATTTTCCTGAAAGACAATTCTGGTCCTGTCACCCACACACTCTCATAAGAAAACTAGGGGTTTCTTCTTGGCTTCATATCAAATATAGGATCTTGTGTTTGGCTCTGAAAGTCCTCTGTGACCCGGCCCCCTCCCAAGTCTCCAGCCTTCTCTCATGCCTTCATCAATCCAGCCTCACTGACCTCTTGGCTGGTCCACAAACAGGACAATCCATCTGTCCCTCCTCTGCTGAGACTACTGAGTCCCAGCTAAAATCTCAGGAAGCCTTTGCCTCCTCTAATTCCAGTGCTTTTTCTTTCCCAATAATTTCCTCCTTATGCTGTACAAAGCTTACTTTCCAAATATTTGTTTGCATTCAGTTGTAAGCTCCTTGTGGGCAGCAACTGTCTTTTACCTGCTTTTTTATGCCTGGTGCTCAGCCTGGCACAGGGAGGCACTTAAGAAATAGTTTTTGATTTCAGTTGAAATAGTTTGGCAAGTTAAGTGATTTGCCCAGGATGGATTTGAACTTGTGTCTTCATGACCCCAGGCTCAGTACTCCATCTATTCCACCACCTAGATGTCTGAAAAACTGATTTTTAATCTTTGGTTTTCCCAGAGTGTTCTTTGGGGCTCAAGTGGATCTCTACAAAGTGGAGGTAAAAAGCCTCCTGTTTTCTTTTAGATACACGTTACTAAAATGATAATAACATGTCCTAGACCTGGGCAATAGGCCCATTTTACCAGGACATACATGCAAATACTCTCTCTCTTCTTTCTCCCCTTCAAGTGGACCCAGAGAAAAGTGTGTGTTTCTTTGATGCTTTTAATAACCCTATTTTTTTGGTGCCAGGATTTTGAGAAGAGCAAGATATTAACAAAATTCTTCCTCATTTCAGCCCTACAACCCCAGCAGCTCTTTTAGCTGGTAGCTAAAGACAGTTCTGGCCATCTCATTCCATTTCATTAAATAAGGCCACTCCAGGATGGTTACCAGTGATGCAACTTCTCCATTTCAATAAGATGGCCAGAACATCTTTAGCTACCAGGCATTCTTGGAACTAGAAGAGGGCCAGGAATAAACTAGGCCTTCTTGGGGAGTCACCCCTCTGAGCCTAGGCAGCTAAGAATCAAATGAAGTGATTTAGGTAGCAAGAGATGAATCAGAGCATTTTTCATCAGCTGAATTATCAGCAGTGGGGAAGGCTACCTAAATCACTTCATTTGATTCTTAGCTGCCTAAGTTTACTGTTGAGGTCAGTTTCCCCAAAGCTGTCCTTTCAGACTGGGACCAGAGCACTGAGCAGAAAGCCCCACTGCAAGTCCTACCAACAATTAGTGGGCCTATTCCAGATGAAATAAATGACTTGAATTTAGTCGGATCATGCATTGTTTCATGGCCAAATGATTCTCTTTGTACCATTCTCTTTCTTAATGTGTCCATTATAATTTAATGCTTTTTTCTCATAAAAGTCCTCAGAACATACTTAATATTTAGCTGTGACACCATAAGATTTGAAACATGAGAAAATTTATTGGCAGTCTTGCAGACACTATTTAGCTGCCTTATAGTTAATATGAAGAGCCGATGCCCAATCAGAAGAGATAGTATGTAGGTGTGCATTTTCTTTTCTCTCAGACCACTAGGCTGTGCTGAAATACTTTATTTGAGTCAAGGAGTAGTTCATATCCCTGATACATGGCATTTTTTTTTACTTCAAAGTCATCCTTTACTGATACCACAATCCAGATTATAATAAGAGCATTTAACTCCTACTATGTTCTAGACATGGTATTAAACACTTTAAAATTATTATTTCATTTGTATTAGTATCAATTATTATTATATCATAATTTAGTGTGTTATGTTAATCATTATAATTATGACTAATTGTTAATGACAACTAATTAATAATTATTATGTAAATTTATAAATTAATCATTTGATTTGCTCCTCTCGACAAACTTGGGAGATGGATGCTGTTATTATCCTCATTTTATAGATGAGAAAACTGAGGCCAAGAGAGAGCAAGTGACTTGCCCAGAGTCACACAGCTCTAATAAGTATCTGAGACCAGATTTGAAACTGAGACCTTCCTGACTCCAAGTCTAGTGTTTTATCCTCTGAGCCTCATAACTGCCTCTTTCGTGGAGTGATATCAAACTCAAATAGAAACAGGGGCCACTATATGTAATCACTGTGGGCCACAGATCGATTTCATTTTAAAATGTAATGTTGTTGTTCACTTGTTTCAGTTCTGTCTGGCTCTTTGTGGCTTCATTTGGGATTTTCTTGGCAAAGATACTGGAGTGGTTTCCATTTCCTTCTCCAGCTCATTTTCCAAATGAGGCAAACAGGATTAAGTGACTTGCCCAGGGTTCCATAGGCTCTGAGACTGGATTTGAACTCAGGACCTCCCATCTTCAGGCCTGGCTTTCTATCCAGTAAACCACTTAGCTGCCCCAACTGGGATGTTTTTTTAAGAGGCCAGACATGACCATCCAGGCTCCCCCTACTTCAAGGCTACAGTCTGTCCTCAGTAGCCTCTTGGCATAATGAGGATGAAATGAAAATCGTCATTGAATCATTTTCTTTCTCCAGGTCAATAAAGTCCTTCGGAATCACAACATCAAGCCTCACTGGATGTTCGCCTTGGACAGCATCATCCGAAAGGCAGTCCAAACAGCCATCACCATTCTGGTTCCAGGTTGGGCACATTTTGTTATTTTGTAATATTCTGAAAATATTTTGTATCTGAGCAGCATCTGTAACTGTAGATCCATTGTTTCTCATGGCTCATCATTGAAGAACACCGTGGACTGCCTTTCAGTCATTAGCATCCTAGCTAATATTTATTGGGGTTGGAAGATGGAGAAGGAATGGGAATATGTACCAGGCACTCTTCTTTATACATATTAACTCATTAGATGTTCTGCAAGGTAGATGCCGTTGTTATCCCCATTTTATAGTTAAGGAAACTGAGGCAAATGGTGGTTCATCGATTTACCCAGGGTCATACAGCTGGCACATGTCTGAAGAGGGATTTGAACTCAGGTTTTCCTGACTCTAAGCCAAGTTCTCCATCAGTCGTGCCACCTAGTTGCCTCAATATTTATTAGTAACTTATTAGGCATTATGTTTGTTGACAGAATATATGGTCAGATAAGGCATATCAGGGCTGATGAAAATTAGCATGTATATAAATACACAGATATTTACACAGACAAACAAATGAATACACACATCAACCAATATCAAAGAGGCAGAGGAAGGGTTTTGTTAGGGGTACAAAGATCTGAGTCCTTTTCAGTCAAGGAGAAGAAACAAATGACATCTATTTTTCCTCTGAAGTATGGGAAATGATTATATGATGTAGAAGGATCTGTCCTCTGTCCTCTTCTTTCTCTGCCTCTTTTCTCATGAGCATCTGCTTGGCTTCAGTGGGTTCCATCAGCATCTTTCTGCAGAGAGCACCTATACCTGTGTACCCAACTCTAGTTTCCTTCCTAAGCTCTGATCTTAATTACCATTAAATATTTCAAACTGTAAGTGCTATAAGCATCTCTGACTCAATAAAGCATAAACAGAACTCATTATATTTTCCTCAAAACTCACTCTTCTTCCTAGCTTCCCTGTTTGTGCCAAGGATATCCAGGATCTCAGTCATATACTCAGAATCACCTTAGACTTTTCATCCTCCTCATTCCCTCTCTCCAGTCATGTCTGTCACTGCAGCTGCTCTTACATCCATCCCCATCCCTTCATTCACATAACCACTACCCTAACCCAGACTTTATCCCCTTTTTTCTGGACTATGTTAATGACCTCCCCCTTTTCTGTTCTAGTAACAACTCTAAGATGGAGGGGCAAAGGCTAGGAAAATGGGACTAAGTGACTAACCTAGGGTCACACAGCTGGAAGTATCTAGGCCAGATTTGAACCAAGTTCCTTCTGACTCCAGGCCTAGTGCTCTGTCCAATATGCCACCTAGCTGCCCCTGTTAATAACCTCTTAATTGGTTTCCTGCCTCAAATCTTTCCTCTCTCCAATTCAACTTCCATGAAACTGCCAAAATGATACTCCTAAAACAGTTTTGAATATATTACTTCCTTGCTCAAAAAGTGCTAGGGGCTTCTTCCCTTCTTTCTCAAAAAGAAAAAATATTCATGTCTTTTTATTTTATATAACCTTAATTTCCAAATATGTATCTGTATCCCTCTCCCCTGCACACAAGAGCCCACACACAGGTACAGACACACTCAGCTATCACTTCTATCAAAGAATGAAAAAGAGGAGGGCAAAGTAATTCAGCAAAACTCATAAACATATCAAATGAATCTGTCAGAATACACTGTGTTCCCTACTCATAATCTCTCACCAAGAAGGGAGGGAAGTACATTTCTCATCTCTTTTTCAGGGCTAAATGTTATCATTTTATTTATCAAGTGACTTCCTGTTACCTCTAAGATAAAATGCCAACTCTTCTGTTTAGTATTGAAAATCCTTCATAATATAATAGCTTTCCTTTCTAGGCTAGCATACTCTTTGATCTAGCCAAAATATTCTACTTGCCATTCCTCGCACACAACGTTGCATCTTCTATCTCTTTTTCTTTGTAAAAGAATTCCCCATTTATAACAGATT
The DNA here is from genome assembly GCF_016433145.1 of Gracilinanus agilis. NCBI lineage: Eukaryota > Metazoa > Chordata > Mammalia > Didelphimorphia > Didelphidae > Gracilinanus > Gracilinanus agilis. The sequence goes on along the minus strand of NC_058133.1, from coordinate 394,850,499 downwards.
GTGTGTCTTCTGTCCAAGAATGAGGCAAGCAAAAGCTGAAATTAATCAAATTGGTACCAACAAAGATTGATCATAAGGGGATGATTCCCTTCAGCCATGGCCTCTCAAAAATACTATCTAGTATGTACGGTAGTGTTGCCATCTGTATCAATTGAAAAATGTCCACACCAATGAAAACACAGATCTTTGATATACTGAAATCTGAGTTTATATATACTCAGAACAACTGGACCATAGCACCAAAAATTTGGTCATTTCAAGACATACTGTGAGTCACTTTCTATGTGCTTAACACAAATGATGATTGATATTGACAGTCCAAAGGACTAAAAGTACAAAATACGTCAAAGGCACCTCTATTTTTTCTCCACTTGGAGTCAAGATAAAGAATTAAAAATGGCCACTTGATAGGGTAAAGGAAGAAGGGGAAGATTGGTGAAAGCTCAACTTGTCAGTTTCCTAGAGGTGGTGGTGGTGGTGGTTTATGGATGGACAGACAGAATCTTATTCTTCCTTTTTATCTCACTCCAATTAGGCTTTATATGGGTGGAATTTTTAAATGTTAAGGATGCTTGAATTAGCAATTTATCTTTAAGAGAATCATATTCTCTGATGGTCCAGTTAGGTAGCTAGTAACTAGCTTTGTCCCCACCCTCACTGTCTACCTTTTCTAGCATTCTCTTGAGCTAGGGAAAGAGAAATTTGAAAATTAAGCTAATACTTTGCATTTTCAGAATATTGCCTTCTTGTCTTCCATAGTTGGGATCCAGAAGTGTTTCAAGGCAAAGGGATAACAACTAATGCCTGCAATCTATGTTTCCCATTTTCTCATCTATATATCCACTTCTGTAAAAGTAAAAAATTGTAGCTGCTTTGTGTCTCACACATTTCAAATGGAGAAACTAAGCACAGAAATATATCCCTTCAAATTATTAAGGAACTCATAGTCCCACCCATTAATAGCCATCATTCCGAAGCCTCTAGAGCTGTTGTGTTCTATACTACTATCAGATAAAATTTTAAAAATTGATTTGTTAAATCAAGGCAGCATTTATGTAATTCAAAAAACATTTAGAAGGAGCAGAAAAGATGAACAATATTATGATCATGTTTTTGTAAAATAGTTTCTTTAAATGTTTTTGTTATACCCAAAAAGTAAATGTGTCAGAAAAAAAGGCCATACTTAATAAAAAATAAAAAAGGAACATTTAATAGCTAATAAAAATGGTATCTTAACTTTTATATAGTGCTTCAAATACACAAAATGCTTTCCATTTATTATCTCATTTGATCCTCATACATTCCAGTGAAGAAGGTATCATTATTATCCCCATTTAGGTATTATTATTATCCCTATTATATTAATAAGGAAACTGAGTTTGAGAAGAGGCTAAGTGACTTGCCCTGATCACACAGCTACTAAATGTTTGAGGCAGCATTTGAACTTAGGTCTTCTTGACTCTAAGTCTATTCATCTTTACCTCACTCCAAGCTGCCTCAGTTGAATTTAAATAAAAATATCAAAAAATATAGGCAGCTGAGTGGCACAATAGATAGAGCACCAGGCTTAGAGTCAAGAAGACTCTTCTTCCTGAGTTCAGATCCAGCTTCAGACACTTTTACTAGTTGTGGGACCCTGGGCAAGCCACTTAACCTCATTTGTCCCAGTTCCTCAATAACAATAAAAATGTGTTTGTGCAAATACGAATATATTTGGGATGTGTGTGTGTGTGTGTGTGTGTGTGTGTGTGTGTGTGTGTGTGTGTATAGTCACTCTTCAATCATTTTCAGACATGTCTGCTCTTCAAGACCTCCTTTGGGGTTTTCTTGGGGAAAATACTAGAATTGCTCACCATTTCCTTTCTAGGTCATTTTATAGATGAGGAAATTGAGGCAAACAGCATTAAGTGGCTTGCCCAGGGTCACACAGCTAGTATGTATCTGAGGCCAGATTTAAACTCAGGGAGACTCATCTTCCTGACTTTAAGCCCATCTCTCTGTCCACTGGGTTACCCAACTGCCCTTTCATGCATATGTCTATATATGTGTAATTGTGTGTATGTATGTAATGCATACATACACACATTTACACATAAAATATATAAATAGATTTATATAAATATATAAATTGTGTGTATATGTCTATATAAATTATATGTTTGGATAAATTTGTGTGTGCATATATACACACACATATATTTTAAATATATATATGTATTTTTAAATTTCACATTGCTCTGCTAATTTATGTCCTTTAGAAAAGACACAGAGCATATTGTAGGCAACAGATCGTATGTGCTTGCTAAATACAGAGAGGATCATCAGTAGAGTGACTCTGGCTTAGGAATTCTTTGACAATTCCAAAGGAAATAGAAAAAGATGGCTTTCAGTCCTGTGCTTTCTCCTGTTCTTCCTGAGTGAAGGAGGGAGTTTAGCAGGAAGGGAGGCAGAGATGCCTGAAGTTCACACAAGATTCAGTTTCACTGGAGATTCTTGTCTAGTGACCATCCCGTGGAGAGACTATAAAACACCCTGAATTGCATTGATCTTGACATTTTCCCTTGAAATTAAATCAGAAGACAAAGGGAGGTTACAGCTAAATGGAACATTGACTCACAGATTCTCCGTGCATAGGTACAAAAGAAAATGTCTGAGTGCAGATTAGCTTGCTTCCCAAAGGCAACAAGACACACCATTTTATTGGATACTTTGTCATCTCATATTGAATCACTCATCATGCTCTCACACTCAGTGGCCTCATCATCTCCCATGGGTTTAATTATCATCTCTATACAGATGACTCCCAAATCTATTTATCTAGTCCTGGTCTCACTCTTGAGCTCCAATCATGCATCTCCAACTGCCTATTTCATATTTCAAACTAATCGCCCCAAGGCATCTCAGACTCAAAACCGAACTCATTATCTTCCCCCCCAAATTCACCTGTCTTCTGTCAAGGGCACCCCCATCCTTCTAGTAATTTGGATTGCAACCTTGACGTTATTCTTGACTCTTCACTCTCTCCCAATCTCACATATCTACACAATTTTTAAATATTTTTCTTTCTACCAATACAACATCTCTCTCTCTCTTCCACATAGCCACTATTCTGACTTAATCTCAACTGGACTATTTCAGTGACCTTTCCATCAAGTCTCTCCCTTCTCCAAACCTTCCTACCCAGCGTGTCCAAAGTGATTCTAATTAAATATAGATCTAACCTTATCACTTCCCTACCCAATAAATTCTGTTATCTTCCTATCTCTAGGATCTCCCATTTTTACTTTTAAAAAATCTCTCAGTTGCCCTTCATGCTTTCATAGTACCAGATTCAAATAAAAGAAATAGTAGATGTTATTGCCAAAAAAGAAAAGTACCATAGGATATAAAAGGAGCAAATGCCCCAGTTTCCCAGTAAGGGAAAACCAAATGGAATCTGAAAACTAGCTAACAGTAACCTTGTCTTTAACTCCTGGAAAAAATCTAGGCTAAAAATGTCAAAAGGATGTTTAGTGGCCATCTCCAAAAGGAAGCAGAGACAGAGAAGCCAGCACCACTTACATTATCTGCCATATCCCATTTCTCCCAAGGATTTATAGGGAGACATAGCCAAAATCCACAGAAGAACTTGTACTTTGTACCATTTGACTAAGTAATTACTTGAATAATATCACTGGTCCCTCAAAATACTGAAGCTTGAATGGGGGTAGGGAGTGAGGGGGAGGAGGAACTTCTTGCTAAAGATGGATATTTTTATTATTTTTCCCCATCTGAAAGATTTTTTCAATTTAGCTCATCATTTTTATTGCATTTAATATCTATGTAGTTTTGTGGGTTGATGAATATTGATTTAGAGAAGATAATAGTACAAAAGATTTTATAGAGCAAAACCTAATTAAAGAGAAATGGGTTGATAAAGTGTTATTTTTTTAGTTCTTTTTGTGCCTGACTCTTAGAGACCCATTTAAGGAGTTTCTTAGCAATATACTGGAGTGGTTTGCCATTTTCTTTTCCAGCTCATTTTACAGATGAGGAAACTGAGGCAAACAGAGTTAAGTGACTTGCCCAGGGTCACACTGCTAAGAAGTGTTTGAGGCCAGATTTGGAGACTCATGTTTGAGGTCAACATTAAGTGACCCAAGACAGAAAATGCTGCTATAGCATGATGTTTGTAAAGACAGCAAGTAAAAAGAGAGAAAAAAATGGGATTTTAAAAAATTATAAGTGTTAGAAGCCTAATTTAAACTAAGACTGGAGTATAATAATATCTCAAAGTATGAAGCTATGTGAGTCGACAAATGCATTTTTTAAAAATCCATAAAACAAAAGAAAATAGAGGATTAAAATGTTAGTTTCAAAGAAAATCATAATAAAAAATTTTGCATCAATTGATACTCCTTGGCACCAAACCATAACAATGATTATTATCATCAAAATCTAATTATGCACTGTCCTACTAAGCATAGTTCAACATGAAAAGTAACTGTCTCTTTCATTGAAATGCTAAAATTCACATTAGCTTCTACCCCAAAGCAATATTATCAGAATTTAAATAATTTTTAGCTATAACTTTATATTAAAAGTATAATATACACAGAGATAGTTAGCCTGATCATGTTTATCTGAGGAGAGAAGCTACTTCTGGGGAAATCATGTCATTTTGAATATGCCATTTTCTTGTCCCCAGACCTAAACTTGACCTTTCCATATAAATTTCAAAGCAACATTAACTTCCTAGCCTCAATTCTGAATTTTCAGTCTGTTTTCTATGAAATACTTTTTTGCTTTTCTCCAGCAAGCTGAAGCTTTCTCTTTTTTTTAACCCTTTTCAAGATACCCTCCTTTAAGAATTTATCATATTAAGTCAACTAACTTGTCATTACAAATTCACTCATTTAAACCTTAGCACACTACCTTTATGTACATAATTATATAGTCATTTTATCTATATTATTCCACATAAATACTCAACAGTATTGATTTTCACTTGTTTATATGATTCTACTTTAATGTCTATACCTTTATGCTCTTTCTGTCTGTTCTTATGTCTTTAAAATGTAATTGTCCAGGTGTCTTTGATGGCAAGGACCATATGGGCTTCTTATTTTGTTGATATATTCACTTGATGTCTAGAATAACATTAAATATCCAGTAAATTAGATAACTGACAGAGATAAAAGCACTCCCCCTGCCCTGATAGATTATAATATTGTGAGCAGAAGTTATTTTCTCCCAATTCTGTTTACCGCATCAGTTTTTAGAAGCTTTCCCAGTTTTCTCTGAAACTGTCCATTTTGGCATTTATTATAGAACAAAAATATTCCTGTACATTTGTTAATGTTAGGCAGTTAGGTAATGCAGTGGATAAAGTGCCAGACCTGAAGTCAGGAAATTTTACCTTCCTGAGTTCATATCTGACTACAGATACTTACTAGCTGTGGGACTGTAGGCAAATCACTTAACCTTGTTTGCCTCAGTTCCCTTACTTTAACATGAACCAGAGAAGGAAAGGGCAAACCATTCCAATATCTTTGCCAAGAAAATCTCAAAAGGGGTCACAAAGAGTTGGATAAGACTAAAATGCCTGAACAACAAAGAAAAAATGGAGCAAAAATGCTCCATAATTTGTTTCACTGTTCTCTAATATTCCCTTGGTTTATAGGTTGGGTATACTTTGAAAAGAACTACTATAAATACTTTTAAACATATGGGTCCTTTTTTTCTTCCTTTGATTTCTTTGTACCTAAACCTAATGATGTTATAGCTGGGTCAAAGATTTTGTACAACTTAGTAAATTTTAGGACATGATTCCAAATTAATTTCCAAAATTCCTGGACAAGTTCAGATCTCTACTAGCAGTGTATTAATGTGCCTCTCCAGGAAATAGCCTCCAACATTTGTAATTTCCGTTTTTTTATTGTCACCTTCTGATAAGTATAAGGTAGAATTTAAGGGTTATTTTGGTTCATATTCTCTAATAATTAGTATTTTAGAGAATTTTTATATGACATTGAAATCCTAGACTTCTTCCTTTCAAAATTCCATATTCACACCCTTTGGTCTTGTTCATGATCCTGTGAGGAATGGCTCTAATTTTAATAATTTTCTTATATATTTTGGAAGTGGAACTTTTATTAGAAAAATTTAGTGCAAAATTAAACGTTTTCGCTTCTATGATCCTTTCTGTAGCATGAACTCTCCTCCTATCCATAGATCTGAAAGGTAATTTCTATCTTGCTCTTTTAACTTGCTTAAGATGTTACATTCTATGTCTAGGTCATATATTTAGAGTTTATTGTGTCATATGATGTGAGATAGTGCTCTATACTGATTTCTGCCAAACTGTTTTTCCAATTTTCCGAACAGTCAAGTGAATCCTTACTTCAGAAATTGGAGTCTTAGGATTTATTGAACACTATGCTACTGTCTTTACTTATATATGTTGCACATCTAATCTCTTTCTTTTTCAACTAGTACCAAATTATTTTAATAATTGCTATTTTGTAATAGACTTTGAGATCTAGCACTGATAAGTTCTCTACCTTCCCACTTTTTTTTATTACCCTTGAGATCCTGGTTCTTTACTTTTCCCATATGAATTCCATTATTAATTTGTCTGACTATAAAATAACACTATGGTAATTTGATTATATGGCACTGACTAAATAAATTAATTTAGGCACTATTGTCAATTTTATTATATTGGCTTGACCTACCAATGAGTAATGAATATTTTTCCAATTATTTATGTCTGTGTTTCTGCAAAGAGTCCTTTATAATTGGATACTAATAGTGCCTAAATGTGCCTTGTTAAATAGGCTCCCAAATATTTTATATCTTCTTTAGCTATTTTGAATGTAATTTCTTTTTTCCTACTCTTCCTGCCAGGTTTTATTGAGGATTTATTTTATATCCTGCAGCTTTGCTGAATTTATTAATTATTTAATTTTCACTCTTAAAAGTTTACTAAATAAACCATCATATCAATTTCAAAGGTAATCATTTTGTTGTGCTCATGCCCTCAATTTCTCTTTTTTTGTTTTATTGCCACAACTAGCATTTCTAGGATTATGTTAAATTGCAGTGATATTGATGGGCAACCTTGCATCATCCCTAATCTCTTTGGAAAGACCTCTAACATAATTACATCAAATATAGCATTTATTCTTTAGTTTAGATCAGTGATGGGCAAACTTTTTAAAGAGGGGCCAAAGGAATGGAAATGCTCATCTGTCAGTCTGTTTCTAAGGCAACTCTTTCAAAGTTTCAATGTATTGTATTCCTCAGATTAGGAATGATGTCACTAAGCCGGATAGAACATTTCAGGGGGCCACATCTGGCCTGCGGGTCATAGTTTGCCCATCACTGGTTTAGATAGATAATATCTACTATCTTTTCCAAAGGTTAATTTATTCTCAAACTTTCTAGTGGTTTCACCAGAAATTCATCTTGGATTTTGCTCAAAACCTGTTTGGCATCGAATTGCATGATCATGTACTTTTTTTTTGAACTTTTATTAATATTCATTTTTAACATGGTTACATGATTCATGCTCCTCCTTTACCCTTCACCCCCCGCACTCCCCCACCCATGGCCAATGCACATTTCCACTGGTTTTGTCATGTGTCCTTGATCAAGACCAATTTCCAAATTGTTGGTAGTTGCATTGGTGTGATAGTTTCGAGTCCACACCCTCAATCATGTCCACCCCGACCCATGAGTTCAAGCAGTTGTTTTTCTTATATGTTTCCTCTCCTGCAGTCCTTCCTCTGAATGTGGGTAGCATCTTTACCATAAATCCCTCAGAATTGTCCTGGGTCATTGCATTGCTGCTGGTTCAGAGGTCCATTACATTCGATTTTACCACAGTGTATCAGTCTCTGTGTACAATGTTCTTCTGGCTCTGCTCCTTTCACTCT
>NC_058133.1:394839093-394842482 GCF_016433145.1 Gracilinanus agilis | reverse complement strand
TATGGCTGGATCAAAGGGCAGGCAGTCTTTTATAGCCCTTTGAGCATGATTCCAAATTGCCAGCCAGAATGGCTGGATCAGTTCACAACTCCACCAGCAATGCATTAATGTCCCAATTTTGCCACATCCCCTCCAACATTCATTACTCTCCCCTTCTTTCATTTTAGCCAATCTGCTAGGTGTGAGGTGGTACCTCAGAGTTGTTTTGATTTGCATTTCTCTAATTATTAGAGATTTAGAACACTTTCTCATGTGCTTAGTGATAGTTTTGATTTCTTTACCTGAAAATTGCCTATTCATGTCTCTTGCCCATTTATCAATTGGGGAATGGCTTGATTTTTTATACAATTTCTTTAACTCCTTGTATATTTGAGTAATTAGACCTCTGTCAGAGTTTTTTGTTATAAAGATTTTTTCCCAATTTGTTGTTTCCCTTCTGATTTTGGTTGCATTGTTTTTGTTTATACAAAAGCTTTTTAATTTAATATAATCAAAATCATTTATTTTACATTTTGTAATTTTCTCTAACTCTTGCTTGGTTTTAAATTTTTTTTTCCTTTCCCAGAGATCTGACAAGTATACTATTCTGTGTTCACTTAATTTATTTATAGTTTCCCTCTTTATATTCAAGTCATTCACCCATTCTGAATTTATCTTGGTGTAGGTGTGAGATGTTGATCTAAATATAATCTCTCCCATATTGTTTTCCAAATTTCCCAGCAGTTTTTGTCAAATAGTGGATTCATGTCCCAAAAGTGGGCTCTTTGGGTTTATCAAACACTGTCTTGCTGATGTCATTAACCCCAAGTCTATTCCACTGATCCTCCTCTCTGTCTCTTAGCCAGTACCATATTGTTTTGATGACTGCTGCTTTATAGTATAGTTTAATATCTGGTACTGCTAGGCCCCCTTCCTTCACATTTTTCCTCATTATTTCCCTTGATATTCTTAATCTTTTGTTATTCCAAATGAAATTTGTTATAGTTTTTCCTAATTCAGTAAAGAAGTTTTTTGGTATAGTGGTAAATAAGTAAATTAGTTTGGGTAGAATGGTCATTTTTATTATGTTAGCTCGTCCTACCCATGAGCAATCAATGGCTTTCCAATTGTTGAGATCCAGTTTTATTTGTTTGGAAAGTGTTTTGTAGTTGTTTTCGTATAATTGCTGTGTTTGTTTTGGTAGATAGATTCTCAAGTATTTTATATTATCTAGGATGATTTTAAATGGTGTTTCTCTTTCTTTGGAAATGTATAGAAATGCTGATGATTTATGTGCATTTATTTTGTATCCTGCAACTTTGCTAAAGTTGTTGATTATTTCTACAAGTTTCTTAGTTGATTCTCTAGGATTTTTTAAGTATACCATCTGCAAAGAGTGATAGCTTAGTCTCCTCATTGCCAATTTTAATACCTCCAATTTCTTTTTCTTCTCTAATTGCTACTGCTAGTGTTTCTAGTACTATGTTGAATAGTAGAGGTGATAATGGGCATCCTTGTTTCACTCCTGATCTTATTGGGAAGGCTTCTAATTTATCCCCATTGCATATGATGCTTGTTGATGGATTTAGGTATATACTGTTTATTATTTTTAGGAAAGGTCCTTCTATTCCTATACTTTTCAGTGTTTTCAATAGGAATGGATGCTGTATTTTGTCAAAGGCTTTTTCAGCATCTATTGAGATAATCATGTGATTTTTGTTTGTTACACTGTTGATATGGTCAATTATGTGGATGGTTTTCCTAATGTTGAACCATCCTTGCATTCCTGGTATAAATCCCACCTGATCATGGTGGATGATCTTCTTAATTACTTTTTTACTTAATTTTTACTTAATTACTTAATTACTCTCTTTGCTAGTATTCTATTTAAGATTTTTGCATCGATGTTCATTAGGGAGATTGGTCTGTAGTTTTCTTTCAGGTAGTTTTTGATCTACCTGGCTTTGGGATCAGTACCATATTTGTGTCATAAAAGGAATTTGGTAGGACTCCTTCTTTGATTATCATATCAAATAATTTGTATAGTATTGGGATTAGTTGCTCTTTGAATGTGTGATAGAATTCACTTGTGAATCCATCAGGTCCTGGCGATTTTTTCTTAGGGAGTTCTTTGATGGCTTGTTCAATTTCTCTTTCTGATATGGGATTATTTAGGTATTCTATTTCTTCTGCTGTTAATCTAGGCAATTTATATTTTTGTAAATATTCATCCATATCTCCTAAATTGTTATATTTGTTGCCATATAATTGGGCAAAATAGTTTTTAATGATTGCCTTAATTTCCCCTTCATTAGAGGTGAGGTCTCCCTTTTCATCTTTGATACTGTCAATTTGGTTTTCTTCTTTCCTTTTTTTTATTAGATTGACCAGTACTTTGTCTATTTTATCTGCTTTTTCAAAATACCAGCTTCTAGTCTTATTTATTAATTCAATAGTTCTTTTACTTTCAATTTTATTAATTTCTCCCTTAATTTTTAGTATTTCTAATTTAGTTTTCATCTAGGGATTTTTAATTTGCTTGCTTTCTAGTTTTTTGAATTGCATGCCCAATTCATTGATCTCTGCCCTCCTTAATTTGTTAATATATGCACTCAAGGATATAAATTTCCCCCTGAGTACTGCCTTGGTTGCATCCCACAGAGTTTGGTAGGATGTCTCATCATTGTCATTCTCTTCAATGAAATTGTTGATTGTTTCTATTATTTCTTCTTTGACTAATTGGTTTTGGAGAATCATATTGTTTAATTTCCAATTAGTTTTTGATTTGCCTGTCCAGGTGTCCTTACTAATTATTATTATTTTTATTGCATTATGATCTGAGGTTACATTTATTATATCTGCTCTTTGGATTTGTTTGCAATGTTTCTATGCCCTATTACATGGTCAATCTTTGTGAATGTACCATGTGCAGCTGAAAAGAAGGTGTTATTCCTTTTTGTCCCTATTTATTTTTCTCCACATATCTATTAAATCTAATTTTTCTAGGGCTTCATTCACCTCTCTTAGCTCTTTCTTATTTATTTTTTGGTTTGATTTATCTAGATCTGAAAGAGGAATATTTAGGTCTCCCACTAGTATGGTTTTACTATCTATTTCCTTCTTGAGCTCTGCCAGTTTCTCCTTTATGAATTTGGATGCTATGCCACTTGGTGCATACATATTGAGCAGTGTTATTTCCTCATTGTTTATACTGCTTTAATCAGGATGTAATGACCTTCCCTGTCTTTTTTAATCATATCTATTTTTACTTTGGCTTTGTCAGAAATCATAATAGCCACTCCTGCCTTCTTTTTCTCATTTGATGCCCAAAAGATTTTGCTCAAGCCCTTAACCTTAAACTTGGTTATGTCCACCCGCCTCATATGTGTTTCTTGTAGACAACATATGGT
>NC_058133.1:394703358-394838711 GCF_016433145.1 Gracilinanus agilis | reverse complement strand
TTTTAAACCCTTAACTTCTGTGTATTGACTTATAGGTGGAAGATTGGTAAGGGTAGGCAATGGGGATCAAGTGACTTGCCCAGGGTCACACAGCTGGGAAGTGTCTGAGGCCGGATTTGAACCTAGGACCTCCTGTCTCTAGGCCTGGTTCTCAATCCACTGAGCTACCCAGCTGCCCCCTATTCCCCTCTTTTTATTTTTAAAGGCCTAATGAATTCCCTCCCCCTTCTTCTCCCCTCCCTTTTTTGACCTCCCCACTCCTCTGCTCCCCTTGGTTTATCCCTTCTGACTTTCTCAGTAGGGTTAGATAGAGTTTTTTATCTCAATGGATAATGTAGCTACTCTTCCCTCTCCAGGTTGATTATACTAAGAGTAAGGTTTAAATATTACCTCTTAATGCTCTCTTCCTCTCCTTCTTATACTAGTATTTGTCCCCTCCCCTTCCGATGCCCTCTTTGTGTAAAATAGAATATCCTATTTTTCTTATTCACTCAAGTTTCTCTTGGTGTCCCCTACTATTCACCCCCCTCTTTCCCACTCCCCATGTCATCTTAGACCATTTAGTATTCCACCCTCTCCCTATGAATTATTCTTCTGATTGCTATACTAGTGAATACTATAATAGTGAATAGAGTTCACTACAGAGAATTATACATAACATTTCTCCACATAGGAATACAGATAATTAGATCTTATTGAAGCCCTTAAAGAGGCAAATTTAAAAAATTATGAGTTTTCTTTCTTTCCCCTCTGTTTCTTATTTACCTTTTCATGTTTCTCTTGATTTTTGTGGTTGGATATCAAACTTTCCATTTAGTCCTGGTCTCTTCTGTGCAAATACTTGGAAATCTTCAATTTTGTTGAATGCCCGTACTTTCCCCTGGAAGTATATAGTCAGTTTTGATGGGTAGTTGATCCGTGGTTGAAGGCCCAGCTCTCTTGCCTTTCTGAATATCATATTCCAAGCCTTGTGGTCTTTTAGTGTGGAGGCTGCCAGATACTGTGTGATCCTGATTGGTGCTCCTCGATATTTGAATTGTCTCTTTCTGTCTTCTTGTAAGATTTTTTTCTTTTACTTGGAAGCTCTTGAATTTGGCTATTATATTCCTGGGTGTTGTCCTTTCTGGGTCTAGTGTAGAGGGTGATCTATGGATCCTTTCAATGTCTATATTGCCCTCTTATAGAACTTCAGGGCAATTTTGCTGAATAATTTCTTTTAGTATGGAGTCCAAGTTTCTATTAATTTCTGCTTTTTTCTGAAAGACCAATGATTCTCAAATTGTCTCTTCTCGACCGGTTTTCTTGGTCTGACACTTTCTCATTGAGATATTTCATGTTTCCTTCTATTTTTTCAGTCTTTTGACTTTGTTTTATTTGTTCTTGTTGTCTTGAGAGATCATTGGCTTCTAATTGCTCAATTCTAGCCTTTAGGGACTGGTTTTCAGCTATAACCTTTTGGTTTTCCTTTTCAATCTGGTCATTTCTGGTGTTCAATTTGCTTATCAGTTCATTTGATTTCTGAGCCTCACTTTCCAATTGTGAAATTCTGCCTTTTAAACTGTTATTTTCTTGCCAGATCTCTTCCATCTTTCTCATCATCTCAGATTTGAACTCTTCAATAGCTTGTGACCAGTTTTCATTGTTTTAGGAAGGTTTGGATATGATTTCTTGTTTGTTCTCCTCTGTTGTCTGGATTTTCTCTGTGTAAAAGTTGTCGAGTGTTACAGAGTTCTTCTTGATAATCTTTCTCTTCTGGGGTTCTTGATTTTGGCTTGCCATTGTTGTTAGCCCAGCGCCTTCTCAGCTTTGTCCTCATACTCAGGGTCTGTCTGCGCTTTCTAGATTCCCGAGGTCTCAGGTCTCGTTGTTCTCGGGGTCGAGTCTCCTGGTAGTCCCTGGTCTGCCCCTCTGCCTGAGGCTCTTTCAGCAGTCTCAGGGGCTTCTTCCATAGCCGAGCTCCCGTCTGCACAGTGTCCCCACTCAAGATCCAAGCCTGAGCTTGAGATCCTTGTCCGTGCCTGGGGCAATGCCTTCCCCCGCGCAGGCGCTCAGGAAAGTCCGTGCGCGTTCTTTAGCCTCTTGGGGTCCTAAGTCTTGCTGCTCTCAGGAACAAGCCCTGGAGCTGCCAGTGACTTAATGGGTGCCCCAAATCTGCTTTAACTCTTGTGGGCTGGCCTTGGCGCTGTGTGTGGTATGGGGGGAGGGGAGGGACTTCTTCCTCTCGAGTTTTAGTGAGAGCTGTTTCACCCCTTTATAGCGTGGAAATGCCCTGATTCCACGTACCTTCAATGCTGTGCCCTGTTGTGGGGTCCCTTCGTTCGTCTGGATTCGTTTTTATGTCCCCTTGAGGAGTCCTGTATGCTTCGATTAGAAGAGATCAAGCAGCTGCTCCTTACTCTCCCGCCATCTTAACTGGAAGTCCTCCTTAGTCCATGATCATGTACTTTTAAAATTATTCACATTATAAACATAATTTATGATATTTATAGTCTTTCTTATGTTGAACCAATCCTGCCTTCTTGGGGTAAGTCCAACTTTTTTATAATGCATAATTTTTTTTAAACCCTTACTTCCATCTTGGGAGCAATACTGTGTATTGATTCCAAGGCAGAAGAGTGGTAAAGGCTAGGCATTGGAGGTTAAGTGACTTGCCCAGGGTCACACAGCTGGAAAATGTCTGAGGTCACATTTGAACCTAGGACCTCCCATCTCTAGGCCTTGCTCTCAATCCACTGAGCTACCCAGCTGCCCTCCATAATGTATAATTTTTTAATATGTCACTATGACCTATTTTTTCAAAATTTCATTTAAGTTTTTTGAATTCACATTCATTAAGGGTAATAGTCTAGATTTTTTTTTCTGTTTTGTCTCTCTCTGATTTAGGTGTGCCAAGAGCATATTTGTGCAACAGAAAAATATTGAAAGGTTTTTCTCCGATTACAGCATACTTTGAACGTAATGTTGAATTTTCTTTGAATGTTTGATAAAATTCACTGATAAATCTATCTGACTAGTTCTGGAGTTTTTGTGGGGTGTGTGAAGATTCATTTAAATCTTGTTCAGATTTTTTAATATTACATTAATCAGTATATTACTTATTTTGTTCATTGGGGTATGTCATATTTTTACACAGTGAATTAAAATAGGCAATCTTTCTCTTCTCTCCCAACAATGTGCCAACTTCTGAACTGCTTCCTTCCTCTGTATAAGTAGCCCAAGAACAAAAAATCCTAGGCTTTGTTCAAGACCAATGAATTAATGTTTACATCTTTCAGCTTTCTACCATTTCTTCCTTCTCAGTCTTATCAGCTTTTTACCTCCATCCAAATAGTCTCTTGACCCCTCCGTATTGATATGGTCCATCAACCTTCTTCTGACTTCACCCATTTTCCTACTCAGCCCAGACTTCATAGTAAGCCATTCAGAGGACTTTCTGTGGCATTCCATGATCCTTCATCTCCCTTAACATTAAACTTTACTTTTCTGAACTACATTTTGGTAATGCTCATTTTATTTGATATTTATTAAGTTCAAAATAATTTTTAAAATATGAAACATGACTTTTTCCTTCATTTGCCCCTGAGATTAGGCTTCTTTTCACCCCTCCTATTTTAAAACTGTTTTCCCCCCTTATTAAAAATGCTTTTTTGATGCATTTTATTTCCTATCATTGATAATTCTTAAGGAGTGCATCTTCCCTCCTCCACCTTTAAAACTCTCTCATAACAAATAACAGCAAACAAAACAAAACAACACACTGGCCATATCTGAAAAATCTGAGGTGGGATGCTAGGAGAAAAGTAGGATAGGAGAAGGAAGGGAAAGGAAGGGAAAGCCAGAGGAAGGGAAGGGAGGTAGCTCAGCTAGTAGCCCCCAGCCCCAGCAGGAGAAATTGACCCGAGCTCTTTGGAGCGCAATAAAGATTAAGTAGCACTTATTGTAGAATATCTAGGTTTTTATTTAGTTAGGAAAGGGAAAATCTAGGGAAGATAAGAGGAAGATCTTGGGAAAAAGGCGCTGAGAGAGCTCAGGGCCAAGAGAGTCTACAGGGTAGAGAGAGTCTCTAGGATAGAGAGAGAGGATTGAGAATTCTGCAGGGTCCAGGGTAGAGAGAGTGAAAAAGCGCCCAAACTCTTTCTTTTATACTTTCTCTGACACCTCCCTACAAAGAAAGTGGGAGGTGTCAGGGGAAGTTGTATCAGGGAGTCCTGGGAACCATAGTCTCCCAGAGCTTAGAGTAATTTTAAATGACACAAAATGTCAGTATCAATTCCACATCTTTCATATAATATATATACAAAAAAATGGGAACTTTAAAATTTTGAGATAATGATTAAATAAATTGTATTAAAATTTTTATTTATTTATTAGCAGCACCAAAAACATTTTTTGCTTTCACAAAAGTGAGAGAAATGTGATTTAACATATATCATTTTTTTAAATCTTGGCTTAACATTGTTTGATATAGAGATTTTAAGAACTGGTTCTAAGCTCAGTTTATTTCAGTGCCAAGTTTCAATAGCTGGAATAAATGAAAAAAAAAAAAAGTCACAAAGTAAGGCAGATGAAATGAATGAAGCATATCAAAGGCAGCACTTGTTCAGTCTTGGTACTCATCTAAAAACCCAGCCATCCTACCCTACAAAGGGTTTTATTGAAATTCAACTAGTAAATTTTAATCTCATATGTGGTCAATCATTTGTTTTGCAAACTAACAAAAAATGTTGCATATTTATATTGTTAATAAATTTGATTCAAAATCTATGGATACTCTGGAAGAATTTTTGACAGATTAGAAAAAAATTTAACTTAAAAATCTATACTTAAAAATGTGTAGATATGAGAATTTGGGGAGATGTCACATTTTCATCACTTTTGGCAACAAAATCACATAACAAACATAGTGTTTTCATGTGTGTGTACATGTGTGTGTATTAAATGAGACCTTCTCTAATGCAAGGTAGAGGGGAAAAAAGCACATCACAATGGAAAAATTTCTAAACCTCCCTGTCCAAGATGTTCTGTCCACAGTATGAGTAGTTCCTTTTGAAAAGCACTTTCCCACTCATTGTTAAAAAGTTAACCTTTATCTTGAAGGGACAGACAATGTGTTTTATTTTTTAAAATAAATATCTTCTAGATAACATACTACTGACAGCATTTTGATACCACAACAGAAGTCAAGAGACTTGGAACACATTTTTTTTAAGAAAAATAAATGTATAACTCATCTTTAAGTTCACTAGCTCTTTTCAGCCCTGGCACAAGATAGCTATGGAACCTCTGTATAGTACAATAGACTTTCATGATCAATACCCATCTGATTTCCTGACAGATCTGATTAGATCATAAATGTTTTTATTTTGTCAAGTGGCTTATGAAGAGCTGGTTGCAGAGACAGAAAAGGGCCAGCTTTGCCTTTTCCCCTGTGTTTGCTTTATTAATATTATATTTAGCCTGTCTTTTTTTATAAAAATCTTTTGAAAACACTTACCCATTCTATGAGAGTTCATTTTGTTACAACTGGATAATTTCCAAGAATCTGTTTAATTGGGCACTGGTGCATTGCATTGTGCTCAAAGCAAATGAGTAAGAATGCCATTGTCAACACTCCAAATTGGAACTCTCACTTTCAGGATACTCTGTGTATTATATGTTGCATGTGACTCTCTGACATACAGATTACATAAGGGTGTCAGAGTCAATCCATATAGTAAGTATTAGTAAATCAAAATTCCTTTCTGGTTTTAGATAAAAAGTAAGAGACAGTATGACATAGTGGATGTGAGAATGGCTTTGGATTCAGGAAGACCTGGGTTCATATCCTTCCTCAGACACTTACAATTCAGTGACTTTGCACAAATCATTCAGTTATCTTTATCTCAATTTCTTTACTACAAAATGAAAGGTTAGACTCAGTGGCTTCTGAAGCCCCTTCTAGCTCTAAATTTGAGATTCTATATTCCTGGTATTTTCTTCCCAGGCTTAAAATACCATCTTGCATACCCCACTTTGGAAATCACTAGCCTCTATTATTCTTAGACTCCTTACTGATTCTTCCCCTCCTCAGTTCTTCTGCATTTTATTCTATACATCACAGCATTACCAGATAATTCTTCCTAAAGCCTGGACCCTCCTGGGACATTCCCCGGTTCTAAAATCTTTATTGATTCCCACTGTTTCTAGGGTAAAGTAGGGTAGCAAGGTGATACAGGGGTTAGAGCACTGGACCTGGAGTCAAGAAAACTCATCTTCCAATCTCAGGCACTTAACAGTTATGTGACTCTGCTGGGCAAGTTGCCTAACCCTATTTGCCTCAGTTACCTTATCTGTAAAATGAGCTGAAAAAGGAAATGGCAAACCGCTCCATTATCTTTGCCAAGAAAATCACAAATGTGGTTACAAAGAGTTAAACACAACTGAACAACAACTTTGGACAAAGTATAAACTCCTTAACAAGGCATCTTAAGTCCTTAACAAGTGAACCCCAATCTACCCTTCCAATCTTGCCAATTTTGCCTCCCCCTGCTGCCAATTACTCTACTCCAACCTCATTGGACTATTCACCATTTCCTTTACACACATCATCTATTCCTTCTTTTGGAATGCCCTCCCTTGACTTCCCTATCATCACCTCTCAGAATCCTATCCATCCTTGAAGGAAGTCCCCACTCAAATGCTCCCTTTTCTACAAAACTTTCCCTTCTCCCAAAGCCATAACTCCCCCTCTATGTGCCCTGGCTACTTCCACCACAATTTTTCTGATCTCTTTATTCACTGAAGCCTATATATACATTGGATTGTGGTTATGTGTGGCTCGTGTCTTATCTGTGCTGCTGGATTTGCAGGTTCCTAAAGGGCAGAGATCATATCTTCTTCATCTTCATGCTTTGCATATAGAAAGTGTTCATATTTTTGCTGAATGAAACATTCTCCACAAAAATTACATTGATTAGCCACATTTTCCCAGGTGTATTTTTATAGATTAGTTTCATTACTAATGAGACTAAGTTTAGTTACAACCAGATAACTTCCATGAATCTATTTAACTAGGCATGGATAAGCTGCAACACATGGCAACTTTACCTCCAAATTCAAGGAGACAGAACCCAGCTTAGAGATATCACTTAAAAATGGACCCTGATGTTCTGCTTCCTTCCTTCTCTTCCCTCCCCTTATCGCTATCCCTCTTTTGGTAGTATGAGAATCCCTACCTCTGAACTCCTTCAAATGCTACAGCCTGATATCTTGGAGTCCCCTCCTTTATTTTTCTCTTCATTGGATCCTCCCCACTCCCAGACAAACTACAATATCCAATACTGCTACTTTCTGTGTCCTTTTGCTACAACTTCTGCTTGGCACTTCCATCTCACATCCCATAGTGTCTAGAACTTAAAATCTTCTCTCCTGTTTTGGGAGACCAGAGGGTAGAGAGAGGAGGAGGAGGAGGAGGAGTAAGCTATGGAACAGACAAAAGATGTTATATTTCCTCTGATACAGTAGAAGAGATGTGTTCCTGGTCTCCCTGGCTAGATTTTAGATTGTACTTTCCCAAAGATAATATTATTATAATTATACTTTCTAATACTGTTATTGTTAACATTAATCTCCTTGCTTTCAGTCTTCCCACGCTAATCCATTTTCCACACAACTACCAGATTAATATTTCTGAAAGTCAGATCTGACCCTCTCTCTTCACTACTTGAAAAATCTCCAATAGCCTTCTATTGCCTTATGTATAAAACACAAACCTCTAAACTTGGCATTTAGAGACTCCACTAATTGGGCTCTCTCCTTAGCTTTCTAAACTTATTTCAAATTTCTCTTTTCCTCTTGCATTCAACATGGCAGCAAACAAACTGCTAGCTGTTCCCTAAAATTCATGCCAAGAATTCACTTTTCTCCTTAACTCCACCTCCAAGAATCATTCATTTCCTTCAGTGTTCAGCATGTGTTTCACTTCCTATATCATGCCTTTCCCAGTTCTTCCAGTTAGTGTTCTTTCTCTCTTCAAATTGCCTCATTTTACACTTCTGTGGAGCAAATAGGTGGTGTAGTGGATAGAGTGCCAGGATTTAGAGTCAAAAGACCTGAGTTCAGATGTGACCTCAGACACTAGCTAAGTGACCCTGGGCAAGTCACATCACTCTGTATGCCTCAGTTTCCTCATCTGTAAAATGAGCCAGAGAACGGCATGGCACTCTAGTATCTTTGCCAGGAAAACACCAAATGGAGTCATGAAGACTCAGAAATGACTAACATGATTCAACAACAACAACTATATACTATATTCATTCCACCCCTACCCCCAGAGGAAAATGTTATCTCCTTGAAAGTAGGAATTGACTCATTTTTGACTTGGTATTCCCAGTGCCTAGTGAGGCACCTTATACAATAAACTTAAATGTTTGTTGCATTGAATTGTTTGTATTATGCTTTTGTTATCTCATTTGATCCTTGCAAAAACTGTGACATTGACAGAACAGATATAGTTCCTTTTTATAGATGGAGAAATAAAGTCATTTGCCCAAGTTCACATAAGTTTTAAGTAGTAAAGCAGGACCCAGAACCCAGGCTTTCTGACTCTTAGTTAAATTATTCTTCTGAATAAATCATGTTTGCTCTTCATTGGATTTTTGTGGGTTGACTTGGAAACCCAAGTGGTATTGATCACATTTTTTCCTATGGGAAAATAAGTTCCAAGTTCTACAAAACCAGCCCTGCCACTAATCGTGGCGTACTAGACAAGATATTCACTATTTCGGAGCCTCTTTTTCCATATCTGTAAAATGACAGTATAATTCTTCCATGTCTCTTCCAGTTCTGAAATTCTTTGGCTCTGTGACTTTGTATTAGAGAAACTCAGTGAATGCCAGTCATGTTCTAACAGAATGTGGCATGCACTATTTTGATTAATGCTGTTGTTAATGCTATTCCTCCTAGAACTGAGGCCACATTTTAGCCTGGCATCTGAGAGTGATACAGCCGATCAGGATGACCTGGATGTTGAAGATGACCATGATGAACAGCCTCCCACTCAGACTAATCGAAGACCTCAGGCAGTCATTGAAGATGCTGTGGCCACCTCTGGGGTGAGCACACTCAGTTCCACAGTATCGCATGATTCCCAAGGTGCTCATAGATCTCTGAATGTCCAGCTGGGGAGGATGAAAATAGAGACAAATAGGTAAGTGTTCATTTTGTGACCTTGAGGTTTTTTTCTTCTTTTTAAAATTAGTTTTATTGACTATTAAAAAATTGTTTTCGTTTCCTCCCTATAATTCAAGGTATTTAACTGTCCCAAAAGAAAGAAAAACAGTTTTAAAAATTGATACACTGCTCATGCTCGATAAGATATGCAACATCTTATCCAAATTTTCCCCAGTCTCTTTGCTGAGAGAAAGGAGGGATTTTTTTTAATCTATGCTCTGAGACCATTATTGGTACCAGTTTCACTTGCCAATAAGTTTTCACTTACCAATTCCTTTTAGTGACATTTTCATTTACATTGTTGTAATAAGTATGAATATAATTTTTGATTCTACTTATTTCACTGTGCATCAGAATTTTCTGTTTCTCAGAATTCCCTGTATTTGTAATTTCTTGTTGCATAATAATTGTCCATAATATTAATATACCTGATCTATAAGAACCTACTTTGTTCCCAGGTTTTTACTACCACAAAAAAAGTGCCTAAATACTAGAGTGTATATTCTAGAATTTTCTTTCTATTTTGACCATATCGGGATATATGCCCAATATGATCATTGGATCAAAGGATAGGAGTTTAGTCACTTTTCTTGAATGATTTCAAATTGTTTTCTAGAATGGGTGAACCATTTCACAGGAATACCTACTATATATTAGTGTGCCTGTCTTCCCATAGCCTGTCCAACACTGATTTTGCCCTTTTTGCATCTTTCATTTTAGCATGATTTCCAGCCTATTCTTTACAAAATAACACTGATGGATTTCTGATTTCATCAGTTTAAGTACTCCTTCCCTCAACACAAATCACCAACCCCCTCCCCATGCCTTCTTGCCCTTTTGTTCATATTTTCCCACAAATCCTCTATAGAAGACCAATCCAATGGCAAAAGAGACCTTCCATTTGTATCATTGCTATCATTAAGACACCTTTGTAAGCAAAGAGAATATTTTAACTTAGCCAGATTAGTTGAAAATCACTTTTTGCTCCCATTAACATAGATGTCAATTTGTCCTTTAGAGTTTTATCTCTAGAATTTCTGGAACAACTCAGATATAACATCTCAGAGACTGCCTAGGAAATTGACTCCAGAACAATATCTATTCCTTCTGACAGATAGTTAAACAAAGAACAGAGAGTACACATTCTTGAAAATCCATGAATAGAAATATAGAGTCCTTTCCAGAAAAAAAAGGACAAAGTTAATGCTGCTAAAGGGTTTATTTTTTGTTCCAAAAAAAGAATATATATTAATAAATATTTATTACTGTCAGTGTTCATTTGACCAAAAATGCCTAATGTATTAAACCTAATTTGTCTTCATGAAAACTTAGCAGCACAGAGACTTCATAATATGAGAGACTTAAATGACTGTTAGTATTTCCTCTTTTTGTCCTGTTTTTGGTACAGCACAAGGCCTAAATTTTTATAATTTATAGCTTCCTGAAATAACAAAGGATTGGCATGTGGCAGTTGATTTTATAATTCTGGTTATGCAATGAGATGGGGCTTCCTTTGTTTTTTTTTAACAAAGTAGACAAAACTCATAAAATGGCCTGAAGGCTTTTTATAAAGGATCAAACTTCACTATAAGTTTACTCTTAAAGAGAAAGACTTATGATATCTCATTACCACTTAGTGAAAATGTTCACTCTTTCTCTGGGTATTTCAATAAAATTACTTTTTAGTGATTCATTTAGGCTTTTAAAAATTACTCTGAAAAATGTGAAACTTATTCCATGCTTAGCAATATATATTGGCTTCTCAAGATTTAAAAAAAAAAAATCTTGGTCCTCTTTGGTTTGATGAAGCGTTTACCTTGGATAGCTTTGTTAAGAAATGGGTTGAGGGTGACAGGTAGGAGGTACGATTTTCCATGCTGGAGTTCTCATTTCATGCCCTGATACCAAAATTCTTTATGTGTCAAAACTATAATTCTCAGAGTAAGAGAACTTTCTTGTTTTTGAAGCTACCCTTTGAGTCCAGCTTCATTCACTTCCTCCTCATATATGACCATACTTTGAGTTCTTTATCCACTTGTGGAAATCCAGCACATACATAAGAAAGGTTTGACATGTGACACTTACTAGAAGTGATAATATAACCTTAGCATAAAATCTTCTGAGTAGAATAAATATATTACCTCTTGAGGCAGACAGTCCATTTATTCCATTAAGGAATAGCTTTAATATTGGGAAGCTATCCCTAACATCAAACTCATATGCCTTCCTGCAACTCTTACTCATTAATGTTTCCACCTAAGAATTCCTATCTTCACATTCTTTTGGTTACCCCGTCTCAATATTCCCAATCATTAGTCTTGGAAGATTACATAAATAAGAAACATTTTTAATATTAATGTAATTCCACAATCAATTTTAATTTCATAACACACATCAGTTAGTGTCCCTATCTCACCAATAGATTAGATTTCAAAAGTGCATCTGTTTATAATCTAGCAGCTCATTTCCCAATTTTATAAATGACCAGTCTCCCAGCTTACCCACAAAACCCTTTTTAGTCATAATGTTCACATGAAGTTCCTATTATTTCTTTCAGTGTAGTGCAGATTTTTTCATCTTACCTACCTACCTGCTCATCTTGTGCAATACACTAACTATGGAGTCAGTGGGCCTTCTGATGAATCTTACCTCTAGTGATTACTGTGTGATTTAGTTTCCTTATTTTTAAAATGAAGGTGGTGGACCTCTTCAGTTCTGTGGGTTCCTCCAGATACCTTGATATTGCACGGACACCTCTGAGCACATTGAGGGGTCTATCAGTTATTCTTCACCCAAGCCATTTCTAGGTATACACCTCTCTGTTGATATCCTTTTTGCTGCTTTATATGCCTAATTCTTTCTCCAAAATATGTCTTAGCCTATTCATGCCTTCTTTGTACCTCACAGACCTTTTGATATTCAGGTAACCCTAAATTCACTGGACCAGTGAAACATAAACTTTAGTAAGTTCTACCATGCTAGAAAGGTTTTGAGTGCTATCCAAAAAGTCTTCTGGCATAAGGATTATATTTCAAATATTATTTTTCCCATCTTTCTATGAAAAAGCATGTCTCAGGAAAGGATCACATATGAACATCAATTTAAAGTTTGGTAGAACCTTGTTGGTAGGGCATTTAAAGATGAGGTTTGGTAGGTTATGTCAAGTCACATAGGTAACAAGTATTAAATGGTGAAACCAGTTCAACCCAGATTTTCTGTTTTCATATCTAGTCATCTTCTCTAAAAAAAGAATAAAATATCATCTTCCCAAAGAGTTCCCCACCTAATAATTGAGAAGGGTTTCACTGCCCAATATGTCAAGTGAATGACGATATGAGTAGGGAAATCAAGGTATGGTCTTCCAAGCTTTTAGATTTATTAAGCAATACATGCCAACTGCCCAACAAATCAAGACCAGGTCCCTTCCTCAGCTTACAGCTGAATCCCAAATACAGGAGGAGACAGATTTTTATACATTAAAAATAATTAATCAAATAAGACAAATTAATTAAAATGAAACAATATAACATTGGGTAATCTGATTTCTAATTGGATGAAAGACTAAGGACTTTCATGTTGGGAGGGGAGAGTGAAGAGGTACAATTCTTTGAATTCAGAAAGAGATCTCCCATTCCCCACAAGTTTCTGAATAATCAAAGAAACATGGAAACAATAACTGACTGATCATCATGGAGCCAATTTATTTTCAAATAAAGCATATGGGTTCCTTGAGATATACAATTGAGAAAACTCCTTGCATCAATCTTGGGGTCTCGTGGGGTTTCTGGTCAGCATAGCCTAGGTCCTTGGAGAGCAGTTTGAAATGATCCTGCTTCCCAGCCATGTTGGGCTAGGTTCAAACAATGTAATATGGTTTTCACCCAATTCCCACATTTGAATAGAGTTTTCTCACAAAAAATATAAGTTGGACTTAATCTATAATTGACTAGAAAGGTCACTGAGTTGTTCCAGAATTGAGTCACAAGATAAAGCCAGTGTGGTTCACCCAGTTGCTTCAATTCCCACTACCACTTGCTGTCCTAATCCTCTCCATCCCTCACCACATCCCAGTATCACTCTAACCCTAGATTCCTCTTCTCTCTCACATGTGCATCTTATCCCTGAGAGCATGTACCATTTTCTTCCTTCTCTGTAAACTTGTCAATGAGAGGGGAAACTTCCTATGACCAGTATAGGAACAGACACCTATTGCAGTTCACATGTAAGCGGGGTTCATAAGTGTTATATTTGTGTCTCAAAGACTGCCTTTTTTTGGCCATAATCATAGCCAAAGAATTCTTAAATTATATTAGTTTGAAAAGAGAAGTGGACATTTTTTTCTTTATAAACATATTACTCTCAGTTTTTTTATAAAGAAGTGGACCTTGCATAATAAGTTTGATAAAGCTCCAAATTTTAATTTGCCACTTAGTAACTACAAAATAAAATATGACAAAGTGATTTTGGTTAGAAATTATGTTTCTAGGATAAGTCATTTCAAGTTGTCCCTGCAGGCAAAGGATAGACTGGAAGATTTCCTGATATTTTAAACTCTTAACAAAATTAATTTTATTGTTCAATTTGAATTTTTCTCCTTATAGACTACTGGAGGAATTAGTTCGGAAAGAAAGGGAATTCCAAGCACTCCTTCATCAAGCAATTGAAGAAAAAGATCAAGAAATTAAACACCTGAAGCTTAAGTCACAGCCAATAGGTAAATGGTGGAGTCTTATAGTAATGCGTACATCAACCAAAACAAGAAAAAAAAAACCTGAGAAAAAAGATACTTTTATCTCATCCCCTCGAAGTCAGCATGTATCACTTTGACTTATACCTATGAGCAACCATTGCTTTGGGGGCGGGGGGAATCTATCATTATTGGTAGTAATCAATCAATCAATATTTATTAAACATCTAGTACGTGCCAGGTCTTGTGCTAAGTGCTAGGGATACAAAAAAGATGCACACAAGTAATAGGGTTTTAAATATGTGTGTGTATATATATACACACACATATTTAAAACCCTATATACACACACACACACACACACACACACATATATACAGTAGGAACTTATTTTATGCAAACTCACATGCAAATTCAGTCATATATAATTGGCAGTTGAAAAAATAAAGGCAGAAAAATAGATGAAATAAAAAATTTTAATTATACACTGTTTTCCTAAGTAGCACTGTCTCATAGCAGTTTATCCAATCATGCTTATTCTTGCTCTAAGAAGCATTAGTGTGAGTCGTCACTTTGTTTTGTGCCAAACATTAACTCCTGCATCAGTCTTTGGCTCCAGTTCTTCCTTGTAACAAGTTGCATCTGAGTCAAAACAGTACTTCTCTTTCTTTCATTAATGCAATTTAGTTATTAATAATGGTTCCAAAGTACAAGAGTAGTGATGCTGGTAGCTCTGATAAACCTAAGGAAAGTTGTCAAGGACCTAAGTATGTTCGTATAACAAATAAGTCAGATACACTGTACCTTGTTCCCAACTTAATTGTGTCATTTCGGTCCTCTTCCAGTATGAAGAACAACCAGCCAACACAAATGTATATACACACACACAAATGTGTTTGGGCATATATTATATACATCAAATATATTTACACATTATATACACAAATATATATATATGTATATATATGTATATGTATATATATATATAGCCAAGTAGTTGTGGTTTCCACCAATTATATTTTTAATGACAAAGTGAAAATCTATAAGAAGGTTAATTCAAATTCTTATAACTGAAAAGTCAGGGTTCTCAGATATCTAAATATATGACTGTGTAAATTAAACATTTACAAATTACATCTTCCCTAGATATTCCTGGGCTATACGTTTGTCATCTAAATTCTCCTAGCATAGGAGCTGAAGATTCTGAACTTATTGACTGGCTGAGAGAGAATGGAGCAGATGAGGACACTATAAGCAGGGTAAAAAAAAATTAAGAATCTGTAGGATGACTATTTTCTGGGAGCCAAAGCGTGAAGGGGGAGGGAGCAGAAAATTGTCTTTTTAAAATTTATTTTAAATGTTTTTTTTAATTTTTTCCCATAGTTGTGTGATTCATGTTATCTCCCTCCCCTCTTCCCTCCCGCTTCCCAGAGCTGACAAGCAATTCCACTGAAATAAAAATCTATTTCCATATGATTCATTTTTGTAATAGAATAATATTTTAAAACCAAAACCCCAAATCCTATACCCATATAAACAAATGATAAATCATATGTTTTCTTCTGCATTTCTACTCCAAAAGTTCTTTCTCTAGCTGTGGATAGCATTCTTTCTCATAAATCTCTCAGAATTGTCCTGGATCATTACATTGCTGTTAATAGCAAAGTCTATTACATTTGATCATCCCACAATGTTTCACTTTCTGTGTACAATGTTCTCCTGGTTCTATTCATTTCACTCCACATCAGTTCATGGAGGTCTTTCCAATCCATATAGAAATCCATTGATTCAATAATATTCCATTACCATCATATACCACAATTTATTCATCCATTCCTCAATCAAGGGACACCCCTTTATTTTCCAATTTTTTGTCACCACAAAAAGCACAGCTTTAAATATTTTTGTACAAACAGGTCCTTTCCCATTTTTTAACTCTTTGGGGCACAAACCTAGTAGTGATATTGCTAGATCAAAGGGCATGCAGAAAATTTTCAATCATATTTCCAACCTCAAATTAGAAAAAGGATTAAATGTTGTAATGGATAAATAGATAAAAAAGAACAAGAAGTTTTTATTTATTTTTGTATCTAATTCAGTCACACAACTTAAAAAATATTTTGAAAGAAACTAGAAGTTTTAGAGATTGTGTCATTTCTTTGCAACTTTAGATCTTTCTAAACAATGAATATGCTGTTTAATGCAGTAGATGGAATTGGTGACTTTAGTACAAGCACAACCAATTCCTTTTGATCCAGGTGAATAGTGTATCTAATTGTAGGATTCTCGCTGATTTTTCTCAAGTTGGTTATGACCACCATAAATGTTAATTGCTTAAATGTTTATATAACTGTTTATTATAAGATGGATGAATTATATTACTCCTTTTATTCTAGCCCAGTTTTCTTACAAGACTGATATTGTCAAAATTCCAGTTTTTTAAGATAAAATCATGAGATCATTTGTTTCACCTTCCCCACCAAACCCTCCAAGTGAAAACTACTGTGTGACCAGACAAAACCTAGATCAACTCTATAAAGAATTACAATTTCTCAAGTTATTGATAAATAGCCAGGAAAAATACATCCCAGCTAAGACATATAATCATATAACATTTCATTTAATGTTTTTAAAAAACAAAATATTCATGCCTGTAACCAGATTAAAACTCCGCTTTTCACAGTGCAGCACCAATGATCTTTGACTATCCCATAAAAAACCCATGTTAATCAGAAGCTATATTTGAAATTAAGCAAATAAGTAATTTAGACATTACTTCTGTGAAATTTGGGATCATTTGGACACAGCCATAGCTGAAATATCCCTTTAAATGAGAGACATTCACTAATCAAACAATACTGACAGAATTGGAATGGTGATAGTATTTCGCCCACATGACAAAGTAAAAATAGTAAACAGCTTGGCTAACTTGTTAAAGAACCTTAAATGTCCTTATTTTTGTGTCTTCTTTATTTCCCCCTAGTTTTTGGCTGAAGACTACAGTCTAGTGGATGTTCTCTACTACGTTACCCGGGATGATTTGAAATGCCTGCGGCTGAGGTAATGTACTGTTTTTATCGTTGTTTAAGAAGGAATATAGTGTGGTGGAAATCATAATATAGTAGGGTCAGGAGCTTTATAACGCTAGTCCTAAAATTCTGAAAGGTTTACATAAATACATTAACTGGCAGAATTTCTTGAAAAATACTAATTTTTTTTGCTTTTTTATTTTTATTTGAGTTTGAAATTCCAAAAATCATTCCACTTGAAGATATATCATATCATATATCATTGAAAATGAGGATGATGCTCCTTAAAATTTTTCAAAGTTCAATCTGTTTTAGACCCTGATAAATAGTTCTTCATATTATATGAAGCATGTAAAAAGCCACTTCTCAAGAGTAACTGATTTGAAAGATGTCATATTTAAAATTTTGACTTTATTTTTTACTTGAGACTTTGTGGATTAGAAGGGAAAAGGAAGTAAGAAGTGGGTTGAGGATAGATTTGGAGTTATAAAGAAACGTAAAAAAAGGAAGTTAAATTCAAGCCTTTAATGATCATAATGCTTCAGTGTTTGGAAGCTATGCAGAATTGAGGGCAGTGTGGAAATTAGATATTATACTCACCATGTTTGTATATTTTTACCCAGGGGAGGGATGCTGTGTACACTGTGGAAAGCCATCACTGACTTTCGAGAAAAACAACCTTGACTGTCTATGGTTCAGCGTGCTTCTGCTCTTCAGTGGAGAGTCTGAAAATTCACCCATCACAGGACTGATGTTTTCAGGAAGGATGGGTGGCAGGCGGGGGTTGGGGTGGGGGGATTGGGTTTGGGGTGGGGGGTGGGGGTTGGAAGAGGTGAAGGAGAAGAAAGACCCTGCACTTTAATCCAGTATTTGTTTACCAGTGCTAAAAAACAACACTGCAGCTTCCTAACTGCTTCAATTTCTACAGTTCCTATGGACTCTCTTTAAAGAATGTTTAGGGTTCTTTTAGTCTAAACATTTTTTACACGGGGATGTATTTTTATCCTAGCAGCTATGATCCTTAAAGAAGCAAATGCTAATTTCACACAAAACAGATGTAACATTTCATATGATTGTGCATCACTGGAACAAAAGCAAAATGTGACCATAATTTTTTTTTAGGTTTACGTTTGTTTGTAACATATCCTAATATCCTAAAGTAGTAATTCATAATTTCAAATATTGTGTAAAGCTTATTTTTAAGTGTGTAGAATCTGTGAGCAATTGTTTTTACTTACTAGTTTGTGTTAATTATAATATTGTATAGTTTTTGTAACTTAAGTTTCTGGTCTATGGTACATTTTGTTTTAGAGTTGTTTATGTACTACTGAACTGTACCAGTTGTATATGCCTGAATCATAGTAATGTTAGCTTGTTCTAAAGCTATCTATTGTGACACACTCTTCAAAGTAAAAAGAATCTAAACATAGTTTTTGATAAATTCTGACTAGAGTTTTTATTTGATTTTGTGAAATCAGATTAATTCTTGGGTAAAATTCTTAGCCAGCATACTCACCTAGAACATTTCATAGAGTTTAGGTTTTGTGCAAGAGATCACAGAATGACCAACTCTTCCACTTCCCCTTCAAAAAAAGATAAAGGCAAGAAAGAGCACTGGATTTCAAATCAGAAGTCAACAACAACAAAAATGGCTAATATTTATATTCAATTCAATTAAATAAACATTTTTCAAGGGTCTTTTCTGTGCCAGGTACTATGCTAAGTGCTAGGGATACAAATAAGAAAAGAAAAAAAGCAGTCCTTGCCTGCAAGGTGCTGGCAATCTAATGGGGAAGACACTACAGTAAAGGAATGGGAGGTGGAGGGACCAAAAAGGCAGCTAAGTGGATCAGTGGATCCACTTCAAATACTTGCCAGCCAGGTGACCCTGGGCAAGTCACTTCACCCCAACTGGTAACCCTTACCATTCTTGCCTTGGAACCAATACATGATATTGATTCTAAGACAGAAAGTACGGGTTTATTTATTTTTAATTTGGGGATGGGAAAGGAGCAACCAGAGCAGCAAAACAGAGCTACACATAGTGTAGAATGAGTTAGAAGTCCAAATGACACCCTCTATGAAGGGAAGCTTTAAGAAGAATTTGGCACTCTAGCCTCTCAATCCAAAAGGAGAGAAGGATGAGAGAGGTAGGAAGGAATTGAGTATCCAAGGCTGAATGAGAAACCTGTGTTGTTGTTCAGTCTCATCAGTAGTGTCTGACTCTATGTGACCCCATCAGGGCTTTTCTTGGCAAAGATACTGGAGTGGTTTGGCATTTCCTTCTCCAGCTCAATTTACAGATGAGGAAACTGAGGCAAACAGAGCAACATGACTAGTCCAGAGTCCTACAGCTAGTAAGTGTCTGAGGCCAGATTTGAACCCAGGAAGAACAGTCTTCCTGACTCCAGAGCCACTGCACCACCTCACTGCCTCAGTGAAATGTGGGGTGATTAGATTATCCTGGAAGGAAGAGCCAAGCAGAACAGCAGACAAAGAGCAGAGTGATTTACAATAGTGTTTAGGACAAAACCAGGAGCATTAAATGTTGAGGGAGTCAAAGTCTAGACCACTTGGGCAAAGCCAAAAAGGTAAGAGAGGGAATGAAATACATGGGAATAACATAATAAGCCAGACAACTTCTAAACAAGTCACCAAGTCTTCGTCTAGCAATATGAGATGCTGTGGGGGAGCTGGGAAGGAGTGAAAGCATTTATTAAGCACTTACTCTGTACCAGATGCAGTGCTCAGCACTTTATTACCTGCCTGGATCTTCACAACAACCCTACACAGTAAGTGCTTTCATTATTCCCAGAAATCTGATGTGAAGCATGCCCAGAGTCACACAGTTATTAAGTGTCTGAGGCTGGCTTTGAACTCCGGTCTTCCTAAATCCAGGTCTGGCACTCTACCACTGCCCATCTAATTAGAATTTTTGTCCTTTGAAAATATTGTCTTGGAAACATAACCTGGCATGAAATAATCAGCAAACAGTATCATAATCTGAAATAGACTCTACATAGCATAGTTATATTTTTAATTTATATATTTATATGTACATATGTATCTAGGATACATATATTTATCTTTATATTCTATTGGCATATGTATATATTCTACATAATATATGTGTGTGTGTGAACTATGTGTATCTTTAAGGGTCCTTATAGAAGGGTAGCATATATGGTAGGTATATGTTAGAATGTACATAGAATATAGGTAGTATATATATTACATATATATATGTTTAGCATCTATTTAATAAATATACCTGTAGCATATAGCATAATATAAAGATAATCCTTGATGAGATATATTTAATTCACCGTAATACCTTTTAAATATTTTATATGTATAGATCCTATAATTAACCTTTGTGTAATATTTGTACAGTGTGTAGGCTATAAATATACACGTAGTGGGGCAGCTGAGTAGCTCAGTGGATTGAGAAGCAGGCCTAGAGATGGGAGGTTCTAGGTTCAAATCTGGCCTCAGACACTTCCCAGCTGTGTGATCCTGGGCAAGTCACTTGACCCCCATTGCCTACCCTTACCACTCTTCTGCCTTGGAGCCAATACACAGTATTGACTCCAAGACAGAAGGTAAGGGTTTAAAAAAAAAGAATATAAATATACACATATAGTGCTTGTGTGGCATATAAACAGAGTATACTAACCTCATATAAAGATTACAGGTATAGGAGACAGCTGGGTAGCTCCGTGGATTGAGAGTCGGGAGGTCCTAGGTTCAAATCTGGCCTTAAACACTTCCCAGCTGTGTGACTCTGGGCAAGTCACTTGACCCCCATTGCCCACCCTTACCACTCTTCCACTAAGGAGCCAATACACCGAAGTTAAGAGTTTAAAACAAACAAACAAATAAATAAATAAAAGATTACAGGTATATAGCAAATAATATTTGGAACATATTTATATGTGTGGCACATATAATAATTGGCATTGTGTGTATTTAGTACATATATACTAAATATAAAAATATATAGAAACACTGTTCAGTGTACCTAGTACTGTGTATATATTCTATATAGTATATTCTTTCTATATACTACTGTATATATACTCTATAATATATTTATACTATATATGCTATATAATACACACTACTATGTATTCTATATACTATATACTACATATTATATGTGCTGTGAAGATAGAATTATCTCTTTGTCAATTTTAATGAAATCAATCAGCAACTTTTAACTCAATCAATCAAGAACTCAAAGCACCCCTAACACTTAAGTAAGAGAGTTCATACATCAAAATCTCTCACCTCCAAAGGGGACTGCCCAGCCCCGGGTAGGACTAAGCAAATTGAAAGACTGCAATTGGTTTCTGTGAAGAAGGGGGAGAGACAGGAAATGACATGGAAAATGGGGTATAACAGAGACTAACCTGGGCTGGAGAGCAGGGCTTCTGCCATTCCTTTCCTGGCGTTTGGAGAGATTGGTTCTGGAGATTCCTGCCTTGGCTTTGGAGGAGACTCTTTCCCTGGATCCTGTATCAGCTTTCTGGGTGAGTGGCTCAGGCTGTAGAGGAGGCTGTGCTGGAGAACTTCTGGCTGAAGACTCCATGCTGAGGTTGAGAGCTGAGGAAGACTCCTGCCAGGGTGCTGAACCAGACTTCACTTCACCAGAGAAGCTCTTAGGGCTGGTAGGCTTGTTGAGAATCTGTCTCTTTATCTACATTTCCCACTTTCA
Source organism: Gracilinanus agilis (assembly GCF_016433145.1). Lineage (NCBI taxonomy): Eukaryota > Metazoa > Chordata > Mammalia > Didelphimorphia > Didelphidae > Gracilinanus > Gracilinanus agilis. The sequence goes on along the minus strand of NC_058133.1, from coordinate 394,817,068 downwards.
CTCTTTGCATCTCTTTGTAAATAAAAGCTGCTAAAAGTCATTTTGACTTAAGCTATAATATTTTAAAATCAGCAACCACAATATTACTATATAACTCTCTTATTGAGTCAAAAAACTAAATTTAAATCTTACAGAGCTATGTGCTATATAATGTATACTACCATATATACTATATACTATATAATATACTACATACTATTGTCCTATGGAGTGTAAACTAATCTCATAGATAAATATTTATGTCTATATTCTGTGTGTCCATACCATGTATAAATGGATTATATGATGAGTAGAATTACTACTATATGATATCTATAGTATCTACTGCATCTGGCATAGATGTAGAATATATCATATACTATACTCTGTCATTTTATCCTTACGAAATCCCTTGAAGGGAGGTGTTCTTATTATCCTCATTATTGCAGATAAGGAAGCTGAGACCAACAGCGGTTTAGTGACTTTGGGACAGGCATATGAGGTCGGATTTGAACCCAAGTCTTCCTGACCCCAAGTCCATTACAATTCCTGACTCTGTTCATTGTACCAAGCAGCTTCCTTGAAAGAATAATAACTAACATAAGCATTTACTATATGCCAGGAATTGTGCTAGACACTTTATAATTCTGTTCTCATTTGATCCTCACAACAACTCTGAAAGGGAAGTGATATTATTATCATTACAGTGCAGGATGGAAACAAGCATTTCATTCCAAAATATCAAGCTGCAAGAACCCAAAAGAATTTTTTTTAATTTTCTTCTGTCTACCTCTTTTTTTTATTTTAATTTTGAATATTTTCCCCTGGTTCTATGTTCCATGTTTTTTCCCTCTCCCCCAACCCTCTAACCTCCCTTAGCCAATACACAATTCCACTGGGTTTTACATGTATCATTGATCAACATCTAACTCCATGTTATTGATAGTTGGACTAGAGTTATCTTTTAGTGTCTACATCCCCAATAATATCCCCATCAGCCCATGTGTTCAAGCAGTTCCAAAAGAATTTTAAAGGAATTGTGGTAATACTAAATTCTTGCCATGCCAAGCATTAAAAACAAAGAATTCCTACTAAAAGTATTTTGGTAAAATACTTTTTTTTTTTTTTGGTAAAAAAGATTTTGGTAAAATCCTGCACGTAATTTCATATTTTTTAAATAAAGTTTCTTTTGCAAATGAGGGGGGAGAAAGGAGTTAACTACCAGAGTGGTGCTTCAAGGGGGAGCTGGGTACATGAGCCAGGTCTGAGTGGAAGGGCAAGACTTGGCAAGTGGAAAGGTGGAGAACATGACTGCATCATATTCAGGAAACAAGGACTGGACTGGTTTGGCTGGAGGAGCAGAGATAAGGCTGGAGTGGGAGGTGGTAAGTAGCTGCCAGTTTAAGGAGAGCTTTGAATATCAGGTTAAGGAATCAGGACTCTACAATGCTGATCTCATTACCTAGGATAATCTAGCAGTTGCATAGCAAGGATAGGGGGAAACATTGGCATCTACCAACACAGCCACCAAAGAAAAATAATATGTAAAAATATTTCAGCAAGAAGACAAGACTTTCTGACCAAAAGTGAGTTTTTTAGGAAATTCTGTTGCAGTATACCAGAAGCAGATCAGGATTCTTTTCAAAGACTCTACTAGAAATGTCAAGTTTTAAAATTTCAGATAATACAATATTCTTTCAACATCCACAAGGGAAGGTGTTGTTCAATCACATTTATTTAATACACTTTTGAAGGATATAACTTTTGAAATCTGAGCTCATATGCAAACGAATTTTTATTAGTAGAAAACCTGATAAAATGAATCATTGGAATTTGGAAGCCTGTAAAAAAAGTTCTTAGTTTGCCTATAAAACTGTTCTAGTGATCTACAAAACATACTGAAGACAAAACCATGACAGGAATATCTCTTTTTTTTTTAAACCCTTACCTTCAATCAATAGTGTACTGATTCCAAAGCAGAAAAGCAGTAAGGGCTAGGCAATGGGGGTTAAGTGACTTGTCACACAACTAGGAGGTATCTGAGGCCAGATTTGAAACCAGGACCTCCCTCCCATTTCTAGTCCTAGCTCTAAACTTCCTGGACCACCGAGTTAACCCCAGGAAATATCCTTTTTGACAATACTATAAAAAGTTATTTTATTGACCTGGATCCAGGCATTCTGTCACTAGATTATAACAAAGTTCCATGACAATCTCCATTTATAAGACAGCTTCAGACATATTAATCATTTGTCAAATCTAATTTTTTAGGACTGCTATAAAATACGTGTATGAATCTGTGTGTGTGTGTGTATATATATATATATATATATATATACACATATATAAATTAAACTTTTTAAGATTTACAAAATACTTTCTCCACAACAGCCATGTCAAGAAGGTGGCATTATCCCAATTTACAGATGAGAAAATTGAGCCTTAATATGGATAAGTGGTGTGCCTATGATCATGCTTCTCTGTTGTAGTGGGAGTTGGAAACCAAGTTTCCTTACTCCCAAAGCTACCAATCTGCTATACCATGCCACTTGTGTGTAAAGAGTAAATAATAAGCAACCACTGGGTGACACAGCGGATTGAGAGCCAAGTCTAGAAATGGGAAGTGCTGAGATCAAATCTGTTCTAAGACATTTCCTAACTGTGTGACCCTGGGTAAGTCACTTAACATCAATTGCCTAGCCCTTACCACCCTTCTACCTTAGAACTAATACACAGTATTGATTCTAAGATGGAAGATACAGATTTAAGAAACTGAAAAAGGAATAATAGCTTACATTTTATAGATGGTGTATATGTATGTCTGTGTGGTTTGTTTACAACATGCATCACATTTATCATCTTTCAACTCTTTTATATAGATACAAGTAATTTTCCCATTTACCTGTTGGGAAAACTGAGGCTGAGTGGCCAAGAACACAGCTAGGAAGTGGCAGGGCTATAGCTCAAACCCAGATCTTACTCCAAGATCTTTTTACTTATGCCATACTGATATGCATGTAAATCAATAAGTCCTAAATAACTACTATATTCGAGGCACTGGGCTAAGTGCTGGATATTCTCCACCACAGAGGCTCTTGGAGAAGAGAAGACTGCAGGGACTGGAGAAGATTGTCAAGCGTAGTGCGCCCTCAATAGCTATATTTTAGTATTTGATGGGCTATTATATAGAAGAGGGCTTAGACTTTTCTGCTTGGATCCAAAAGACAATTAGGAGCAATGGATATTTCAAAGAAGCAAATTGGTCTTGGTTGGAGGAAAAATTTCCTAACAATTAGAACTCTTCAAGAGTAGAATGGGCTGCCTTTGAAAGGAATGGGTTCCTCCTCAGTGGAGGTCTTTCAAAGGTTTAATGAACTTCCCTGAGGAGTCAAAGTTCTGCTTGACTAGAGGTCTTCAAGCAAAAGCTTGATTAAGCATATGTTAGGAGTATTGTAAAGGAGATTGCAGTTTAGATATGAGTTGAATGGTCTCAAAAAATCTTATCTGAAAAAAAATTTTCTCCAATTACATGTCAGAACGATTTCCAATATTTTAAAAATAATTTTGAGTCTCAAAACCATTCTCTCGCTCCTTTCTCCAGCCCTCTCCATTGAGATGGTAAACAATCTCATATAGATTTTACACGTGCAGTCATGTAAAACACTTTTTAATATTAATCCTCTTGTGGAAAGAAACTCAAACAAAAAAATTAAGAAAGTGAAAAAAAGTTTACTTTGGTCTGGATTCAGATTCTGTCATTTCTTTCTCTGGAAACAGATGGCATTTTTTTTTATCATGAGTTCTTTGGAATTGTTCTGGATCATTCTATTGCTGAGAATAGCTAAGTTATTCACAGATGTTCATTATACAATATTTCTGTTGCTGTGTACAATGTTCTGGTTCTGCTTATTTCAGTCTACTTTATTTAGTTCATGTCTTTCTAGGTTTTTCTGAGCTCCTCTTCATCATTTCTTACAGCACAATGGTATTTCATTACAATCATATGCTGTAATTTCCTGAGCCATTTCCCCAACTGATGGGCTTCCCCTCATTTTCCAGTTCTTTGCCCCTAACAAAAAGAGGTGCTTTAAATATTTTCGTGTATATAGGTCTTTCCTCTTTTTGTTTTTTATCTCTTTGGGATTTAGACCTAATAATGGTATTGGCTGGGTCAAAGGGTATGGACTGTTTTATAGCCCTTTGGGCATAGGTCCAAATTGCTCTCCAGGTTGGCTGAATCAGTTCATAACTCCTCCAACAATGCATTCATATCCCAGTTTCCCAATATCCCCTCCAAGTTTTGTCATTTTCCTTTTCTATTATAATAGCCCATCTGATAGGTGTGGAGTGGTTCCTCAGAGTTGTTTCAATTTGTATTTCTCTAATTAATAGTAGTTTAGAGCATTTTTTGGCAAGTTTATAGAGAGCTTTAATTACTTTGAGAACTGCCTGTTCATAACCTTTGACCACTTATCAACTGGGTAAAGTCTTATATTCTTATACATTTGCCTCATTTCTCTATGTAGTCAAGCAATGAGGTTTTTATTAGAGACTTGTAAAAAAAAATGTGTACGTTTATGACTACTGTGTATTACATTCCATCCTATTTCCCCCTGTTTAGTTTTTGACTACCACATCCCCCAATTTGCTCTCTTTTCTATCAGCCCCACCCCTTCTCTTATACTTTCCCCTCCTACTTTCCTCTAGGGTAAAATAGATTTCTAAACCCAATTGATTGTGTATGTTCTTCCCTCATGGAACCAATTCTGATGAGAGCAAGGTTCATGCGCTCTTCTCTTCACCTTCCCCCATTTTCCCCTCCACTGTAAAAGCTCTTTCATGCCTCTAAGGTGAGATAATTTACTGCATTCTATTTTTCCCTTCCCTCTTCTAAGATGTTCCTCTTTCTCGTGCTTTAATTGTATTTGTTACATATCCCATCCTATTAAACTCACACCCTTGTCCTCTGACTATGTATATTCTCTTTCTAACTGCCTCAAATAATAATTGTAACAAATAAAAAATGCTAGAGGCTCAGCACCACCAGAGTTATAAGTATTTATTAATAAAGAGAGACAGAGAGAAATTGTTAAAGGTAGAGAGATAAGATATTGAGAGATTTCAGCCTAATTCTAACTGATTCTTCATTTGGCTGGCTCAGGCCCTGCCACAGTTCATAGATCAAGGGCCAAGATAAAACAATGCTGGGACAGCTAAGAGAAAGAAAACACTTCCCACCTGGGTTTAAAAATCCTCCTTCCCATGGCCTAGCAGTACCAGATATTAAACTATACTATAAAGCAGTGGTCATCAAAACAATATGGTACTGGTAAGAGACAGAAGGGAAGATCAGTGGAATAGAATTGGGATAAGTGACGTCAGCAAGACAGTCTATGATAAACCCAAAGAGCCCAACTTTTGGGACAAAAAATCCACTATTTGATGAAAACTGCTGGGAAAATTGGAAAATAATATGGGAGAGATTAGGTTTAGATCAATATCTCACACCCTACACCAAGATAAATTCAGAATGGGTGAATGACTTGAATATAAAGAAAGAAACTATAAGTAAATTAGGTAAACACAGAATAGTATACTTGTCAGATCTCTGGGAAAGGAAAGAATTTAAAACCAAGCAAGAGTCAAAAAAATTTACAAAATGTAAAATAAATAATTTTGATTACATTAAATTAAAAAGGTTTTGTACAAACAAAAACAATGCAACCAAAATCAGAAGGGAAACAACAAACTGGGGGGAAAATCTTTATAACAAAAAACTCTGACAAAGGTCTAATTACTCAAATATACAAGGAGCTAAATCAATTGTACAAAAAATCAAGCCATTCCCCAATTGATAAATGGGCAAGGGACATGAATAGGCAATTTTCAGATAAAGAAATCAAAACTATCAATAAGCACATGAGAAAGTGTTCTAAATCCCTAATAATTAGAGAAATGCAAATCAAAACAACTCTGAGGTATCACCTCACAACTAGCAGATTGGTTAAAATGATAGCAGGGGAGAGTAATGAATATTGGAGGGGATGTGGCAAAATTGGGACATTAATGCACTGCTGGTGCAGTTGTGAATTGATCCAACCATTCTAGATGGTAATTTGGAACTATCCCCAAAGAGCTCTAAAAAATTGCCTGCTCTTTGATCCAGCCATACCACTGCTGGATTTGTACTGCAAAGAGATCATAGGGGAAAAGACTTGTACAAAAATATTTATAGCCGTGCTCTTTGTGGTGGCAAAAAACTAGAAAACCAGGGTATACCTGTCAATTGGTGAATGGCTGAACAAATTGTGGTATCTGCTGGTGATGGAATACTTTTGTGCTCAAAGTAAAAAATAATAAACTGGAGGAATTCCATGTGAACTGGAAAGACCTCCAGGATTTGATGCAGAGTGAAAGAAGCAGAACCAAGAGAACATTATACACAGAGACTGATACACTGTGGTAAAATAGAATGTAATGGACTTCTGTACTAGCAGCAATGCAATGACCCAGGACAATTCTGAGGGACTTATGGGAAAGAATGCTACCCACATTCAGAGGAAGAACTACAGGAGTGGAAACACGGAAGAAAAACAACTGCTTGAACACATGGGTTGATGCAGACATGATCTGGGAAGTAAAGTCTAAATGACCACCCTAGTACAACTATCAATAATATAGAAATAGGTCTTTATTGATGACTCATGAAGAAACCAGTAGAAATGTGTTTCGGGAATGGGGGAGGAGTGACTAAGGGGGGAGAGAGTAAGAACATGAACCATGTAATTAAGGAAAAAGTTTTTCTAAAACAAAAAACAAAAAACAAAACAAAACCAACCTCCTTCCCCACTAGCTTTCAAATGTCATGCTGTCTGCTCTTCCATGGAGACATTCCCCTGGCTCTCCCACACTGATGGTGGATATGCCCACCCTCACACTAGCTCTACCACATCATTCACACTGATGATAACACCAGGGGATGCCAGGAAATGCCAGCATGTTTCTACTCTGTGACATCCACCAAAGGATAGAGGTATTATATTGCGCCACACTATCACCCCACCTGATTCTTTGGGAGACCAGCATGTTATGTCTCTCCACTCTAGTTTCTCCATGAGATTGACTTGTCGGGTCTCTCCAATGAATCATTCCATATTTGGAGTCTATACTTTTAGGATTTTCTCACTAGGGGGTATAAAAATAGAAAAGATATTGTACATTTTATAGAGGAAGTTATAACAATATTGAGATTACAGGAGAAAGAAAAAATGATTTATAGGCACATTGATAAAAAGCCAATTAGGGGGCACTCTCCTTGGGCATAAGAGTTTACAATCAGGATAAATGTGGGTTCAACAACACCCCTCAGTTTGGCTTATTATAACCAAAAGTTCATTCTGAATCCCCTGATGTAGTGTGTAATTTCTGCAAGCATCCTTATAGCATCTTCTCAAAAAGATCCACTTTCCTGGTCCAGCGTGATTATCTTTTCCTAAAATTACTTTAAAAGATCTTGAACTTTGGACTTTTAGGATAATTACACATAATGTTCTTAAAAGTTATAAGAATCATCTTCCCATGTAGATATCTATACAGTAACCTTATTGAATTTTTTCGCTTTCTCTTTCTTATTTACTTTTTCTTTGCTTCTCTCGAATCTTGTGTTTGAGAGTCTAATTTTCCATTCAGCTCTGGTCTTCTCATCAGGAAATTCTGTCTCTTTTGTATGCATTTTTGTGCCTCTTTTACCAATTAGTCTATTCTGTTTTTTTAAGATATTCATTTCTTCAGCATTTTTTGTGCATCTTTTATCATACCATTGACTCCTTTTTCATGATTTTCTTGTATCAATGTCATTTCTTTCCCCAATTTTTCTTCTACCTCTCTCATTTGACTTTAAAAAATCCTTTTTTTAGACCCTCCATTAATTCTTTTGGATTTGATAGCAACTTATATTTTTCTTGGAGGCTTTGGATGCAGAGTATTGACTTTGTTGTCTTTTAAATTTGTATCACCAAAATAATTTACAATGTGGTTTCTTTTTTGTTGTTGTTGTTTGTTCATTTTTCAGCCTTTTAATTTTATTTTAACTTAAAAAAAACCCCTTAAAGTTGGCCTCTATATTTGTGGAGAAGGGAGCACTGTTCTAGGCTCCTGATTCTTTGTGCAGCTGTCTTCAGAGCTGGCACTGGGATCTATCTGCTTTTAGGTCTTCTGAAATGTTTGAGGTAAGGAGAGGTGTGTTTAATACTCTCCCAGCCTGTGCTCTTGTCTGGGAGTAACCTTAAGTATTCTTTTACCCCTTGGAGCTGTGACCAAGGTTCCAAGCTCCCCTGTGGCTGCAAGCACTAGTGTGTGCTGGTGTTCCTCCTCACCTGAGACCCTAACCCAGGACTATTACCTGGATATGCATATGGGCAATGCAACAAGAATTCTGTAGCCAGAACCAGCAGAAACCCCTATAATCTCCTTCTGAGAAGTTGTCCAACCCCAGGAACTATCTGTGGCTGAGAACTTTAGAAGCCTCTGTTGTGTCTGTTGCCTGATGAAGCTTGCATTGGCTTCTTGTTGCTTTGCACTCCACTTTCAACCTGGTTCGATAGATCTTTTGTGTTGGCCATCTAAGTTATTTGGGGCTGAAAAATTATTTTATCCTGTCTTTTTGTGGGTTTTGCTACTCCAGAATTTGTTTTAAGGTGTACATCATAGTTGGGGGAAAGTAATTTGATAGAAATGAGGTGAGTCTCCCTTGGCTCCACCCCCCCTCAAAAATCTATTACAATTCTGACAAAAATAAGATGACTTGTAATTTCATTGGTTTAGGGAACTGAAGAAACTCCTACCAATGTAGATTGACATCTTTTCTGCAATTAATTGTCTTAGAGAGCTGCTTAGAGCAGAGAAAGAAGTAGCTTGTCCAGATTCTCACAGCCAATAGAGTCTGGGGGCCAGTTATTTCACTACATGAGACTGCTAACATAATGATTCATTTCAGTCCTGGTATACTCTTTGTGACCCCCATTTGGGGTTTTCTTGGCACAGATCCTGGAGTGGTTTGACATTTCCTTCTCCAGTTCATTTTATAGATGAAAAAACTGAGGCAAACAGGGTAAAGTTACTTGCCCAGGATCACACAGGTAGTAAGTGTTTGAGTCAGATTTGAAATTAGGAAGTTGAGTATTCCTGCCTTCAGGACTAGTGTGCTAGCCATACTACCTAGATGCCCCAATTCAGAGATAATAAATAAAATAAGGTTCATTTTTGAGCTCTAAAAGTTTATAGAAAAAGGTATTCTTAACCCAGAGTCAATGAACAAATTTTAGGACGTTTGAAAACTATATTACAAATGTATTTTTAAAATATTTTGGCCCAATTTACATATAATTGGTTTCCTTTGTAATCCTATATATTGTATTTTATTCATTTAAAAACATTATTCTGAGAAGAGGTCCATAGGCTTCACCACATTTCCAAAAAAAATCAGACCCCAAAGAGGCTAACAACCTGATCTAGACGCTCCAGGTGTTGCAAAAAACAAAAACAAAAAAACAACAACAAAACCATGAGAACTATACTCCCTAGGAGTAAATCCAACACTATTCCCAGCCAGACCTGGACATCATAAAAGGATTTTAAAGGATTGACAGTTGCCTTTCTTCTCTTTCCGGATTAAGCTCAGCCAACCTGTGGGTGTGTATTTCTGTGTAACTAAGCAGAAATGAATCACTCCCCCTTTTGTTTCTCAGTGTTCTGTTTCAATTTATTATGTAGACTACATCATGTGTTTTTTTTTTTCACCAGACAACATTTTGTTGTGCGCTATTTGAACATTTCCACAGAAATGGGTTTCCAGCTTTTCTTTCAGCCTGCTGTCTAGGTATAACTTTTCATCTTGAATTTATTGGACAAAGCCAGAGATACAAGACAATTTAGTTTTAAACTATCTGAAGCAGCCAAGGTGAGAGGTTAGGGGGGAAATATCAATTTCATTAATTGAGTCTCAACAACAATGGGGATCATTAAGTTCCAGCAACCAGAGTGGAGGTCGATTTTTCATAAATAGCCTAGGAGTAGGTGGAGTGACATCAGATCACGGAGTGGTGTGGCATTTCACCGAGACTGTCTACGTAGGAACTGGTTCAGTGAACTCTAGCCCCATAGGGCCGGACAACTCTGACACTACTTTCCTGTACTACCCGACAGGAGGGTAGATAAAGCCGCAGAGGTCTCGCCTGATCTCTACCGGACTGTCCATGGCCTGAAGACTTAGCGCAGGTTTCAGCCTGCTTCCTGCCTCGGAAAAGCGGGGAGCCAGATCCAAGCCCTTTGGGTGTAAAGGTGCCAGATTCCAACCGACCTTGCTAGCTCTGAGCGCCTGCATTCTCTCACCTGTCCACGAGGGGGCGGCGCCGCTGCGCTCCTTGTGCTGGGCTGCTAGGCTCCAGCCTACGTTTCCCCACACTCCTCCCTTTGGAGGCGCTCACCTGTCTGCGCCGGAGAGGCGGGGGGAGACTGGCTAGAGGGAAACAGGGGAAGAGGGCGGAGCGGCTCTCCCTGGACGCGTCACGGGAGCACCATGGCGGAGCTGGGAGCTGGCGGAGGGAACAACATCCACGGGGGCAGCGACCGCGCTTCCTGCAGCGAAACAGGTGAGTAAGGTGGCGACCCAGGAGCGCCCTCACTCCTTGCTGAGAGGGGGTCGGGGTGGGGGCAAGGACTGGGCAGTACTCAGTGCGGGGAGGTCAGTTTGAAACGTTGCGAGTGCCAGCGCTTTTCCCCTCCCCCTTCCTTGGAATGTTCCCGGGAATGGGCTTCAGGGCGCGGGGAGTTCGACTTGGCCCCCCTTTCTCCCTTACCTGGGAGAGGGAGACCCCATGGTAGGGAGCATGGGGTGGTCGCCTCTACTGACTCCTAGATGCCGCCGTCATGCCTTGGCTCACAGTTGAGGTCATCTTGCCCGTCGCCAATCGATCCTTGCCCTGTCACCTCCTCTTTTCCTGCTAACAGGTGGAAGCCACAGAGAGCGAGCGAAGGAAATGGAGAAGGGGTGAATGTGCTCTCCTCCCACCCCAGGGTGTTGGGTTTAATTCAATTAAAGCAGGAAACTGTATCCCTAAAAGAAACCCCGTTCAGGTGTGAATAGGAATCTCATGAATTGAAGGATTAAACTGCTTCTGGGACTGCGATGCGACCCCAGAAGCGGGTTAAGGTACAGACGAGTTTTGTGCCTTGGGTTTTTGTTTTGTTTTTAACCCAGAATCACCCCGGATCATGGTATCCCAACCCTGTTATCCAAGCTGAGGGGTTAAAGGGCTTACTTAGCCTGGAGTTTCTCTTTTCTTTGGGGGTTACAACTGGACACTCCCTGACGTCTGAACTTGAGAAGGGAGAAGAGCAAGCACCTTAGGATGATGGTGCAACTGGATGAAACTTGGTCTTCGGATTTGACTGAAACCACTAGTTTCCAAAAGAGTATACAGAAATTTAGGATTTGGTTGCCCTACACAGCATGGAAATTCACATTTATTGTGTTGTGTGTGTGTGTGTGTGTGTGTGTGTGTGTGTGTGTGTGTGTGTGTGTGTGTGTTTTGCTCCAATGTGGATGCTGCAACAGTGGGAACTGAATTCTGAATCAGCCAAAAATAATCGAGGTTGAAACTTAATTTCTGCCTTGAACTTGTCCTGAGTGAATCTGGATTCTCTTGAAATGTGGTCTGGCTCGTCCTTAATGTGTAAACCCCAGGTAGTAAATCATTATTTTGTTTTGGGGTGGAGAAAGGGGATGGCTAATATTGTTCCAGGGATCCTGTGGAGCTGGGTGCAGCACCCAAGTTCCCATCCTGAGGGCAGGCTAGGAAGGGCCTGCTCACTTAATTTAATGCAAATAATGTGTTATTTACCTTAATATTTCAGGGAGGAAGGGAATTCTATCTTATTAGGCTTATACATATTTATTCACAGCAGGAAATGTTGATCACTTTTTACCATTTCCATGGGAACATCTTGTTCAGAAATAAATGTAGAAGAATAAACTGTGACAGCTATTTTCAGTGTCCATAGTCTCTGATAATTGGTGATCTAGTGATGAGTAATGAATATTTGGCCCAACCCAGAGGGATACCACTGAAATATTTTGCTTTATGAAGGATGACATGCTATTGTTTTCAGTCTCAATAAAACCAATTGCCTATTTCTGTCTGAAAAGATTATACCAAACATGCATATATGCGTATGTCTTTCCAGTATGCTTCATTTTCTAATAATAATTTAAATATTCTAATTTTAAAAATTCTAGGGGGCAGCTGGGTAGCTCAGTGGATTGAGAGCCAGGCCTAGAGACAGGAGGTCCTAGGTTCAAATCCGGCCTCAGACACTTCCCAGCTGTGTGACCCTGGGCAAGATTGCCTACCCTTACCAATCTTCCACCTATAAGTCAATACACAGAAGTTAAGGGTTTAAAATTTAAAAAAAAAATTCTAATAATAATTTAAAACATTAAGATATTTTCCTAAATTTTTCTAGTGCTATTTTTAAAATCTGGGAGTACTTAGTATAAGGTGCCAGAGAAATTTTGCAGATTCGATATAATTTGGATTTTTTTTGGGGGGGGGGTCCAGACCTGTGGTTAATGCCCTTCAAGTAGATACTATTTCTTAGGTGACAAAATCTTAAAGAACTACCTACTACCCTGAAAAGTTAAGTGGCAAAATCAGAATATGTGAGAGATTTGAACCACAATCCATCTGACTCCAAGGATAGGACGGTTATCCACTGCAACTAGCTGACTCTAACTATAATTATTGGTCATAAAAATGCCTCTAACAACTAGTATTTTGAAAGAAATTAGGTGTTTTTTACATGCCAGTATCATCTTAATGAACATAAAAAGTCAATGAATTTATCAAAGAGTTGGATCTTTTAAGTTTGGGAGGTGAAAAAGTTCAGTAAGCAGGCTTTGTTGGAGTCATGTGATAGACATGTGAGTTCAATTTTAGTGATTAATCATCCTGGATACAATACTGGATGTTTTACACACCCAGCAGCTGCAAGTCTTCCTTCTTTAAAGGCTCTGCCTGTGTACTACTCTTTTTATTCTCTGCTATTCTGTTGCTATTGAAAAGTTCCAATTGCAACCGTAATGGTAAGATCTAGTTGAAAGATACATTTTATTACTTTCTTAGTTATGCTTATCAAAAGGATAATCTGTTCTTAAAATTCTCTTTATATCTTGCTTCAAGGATCCTAGTGTAATTTTAAAGTGACTTACTCAATCTTGTGTTACTGCTTTGAAAACAAACCCAATGTATCAGAAATACAACATAAAATACACAGAACCATAAATTATACTGCTCTTGAATCTATCACTGGAAGAAGCTACAGAAAGTATGAGTTAAAATTTGGAGTAAAAATTTTAGAAAAGGAATATAATGTAAAATATTTATAGTATCTGTTTCTACCTACATGTTTCACAAGTCTTTAGTGAGAGAAGAGAAATGAGAGTACTTTTGATAAAAAAAAAGTACTCTGTACATTTAGCCCATGCTTACAGAAGTTGAAGAGATGCTCTCTGTTATTGGGCATTTTCCCCCTTATGTTAATTTCACTGATAACCAGCAGAGGCAGCATAGTTCAATGGGAATAACTTGATCCTTGTTTTCAGGAAACCTGAATGTCTGTCTCAGTTTCTCTTCCGCTTAAAGTTATAGTGGACTAGCTTTTAATCTGTTGTAGCCTCAGTTTCTTCAACTAGGATTTGCAACCCTTGAAGTCCTTACCTTACAAGGTTGTGCAGACAAAAATAATATTTTGTAAAACTTAAAGCACTACATAGATTTTTTATTTTTAGTTCAAGCTGAATAACTTTGTTAGAAAGTTTTTTTAAAAAGTATGTGCCCAAAGGACCAGGAAAGCTATTAGAATAAAAACACTTATTATTATTATTATTATTGTTATTATTATTATTATTATTACTAGTTGGGTTGAGTACAAATTTTAGCTATTAGCTTTATTTGCATTGAGGGAAGAGACTAGTCCATCTATCATTCTATTATCTTTATAGGTTAAAATGTGGGCAATTAAGAATTCAGAAAACATAGCAGAATTATCTAGTTATTGATACCACCTAGATTTCACCACTAGAGGATCTCATGTACTTTCCATGTTTCTTGTCTCTGGAACTAAGAGTAGTTAGTGATTATTTACAGAAATGACTCAGCTGAAGCTGTGTGGACCAGATGCACTGAGTCAATAGAAAGACAGTAATAAAGATTAGTTTGAAGATCTAATTTGCCTTTCTAAGGAAACCTGATGATTTAAAAGTTGCTTCTTGATAATTTTTTACTACCATATTTTGTCACATGAAAGAATAATAATTTTATCTATGAATATAGCTAATATTCTTTTCAAAAGGTTTATTACTTTGAGAGTTTTTAATTCAGTTTTTGAATTTTAGAAAGCCCATGGCTATGGAGTCAAAAAGATGGCATTCAGACTACTCTAAGGACTTTTACCACCTACTTGTCTGCATCTTTGCTTCCACTAGAGTACCCTTCCCTCTCTCCCCTTTCCAAATTCCTCCCTTATAATGTAAACTGCTTGAGGGAAAGAATATTTTGTTTGATTGTTTTTGTATTCCAGGCATCCCAGCACTTAACATGGTGTCTAGAACATAGTAATTGCTTAATAAATGTTCTATTCATATAGTCAAAGCACACATGTCATAGAGTAATTGCTTATTATTATTATAAGAGCCACATGTGGTTCCCTATATATTTAGGGTAAATTTCTTTCATAAAAAGAGGGTATGATTTTTAGTAATTTGATTTTGTAAAATTTGGGGCCAGAAAGTACCTCAAAGGTCATTTAGGCTATCCTTCCCATTTATTATTTTTTCATTGGTTTTTTTTTTTAGTCAGATGAGTGAACAAACCCAGAGTGTTTTATGACATGCCCAGACCACTGAGGCAGTCAGTGTTTGAAGTGGGCTTTGAATTAGGTCTTTTGACACATGGATCATAGTTCTATCTCAATTCACATTGTCTCCATAACTATGGTTTTTTTATATTTATATATTATATTTATTTGCTATATTCCATTCAAACACCATATATGAGGCACCTACTATTTGTAAAATACTGTCTGAGACATTGGGGTATAAAAAGAAAAATGAAACTGTCATCAAATGAGGAATACAACATGTACACAGCATGATACAGAATTTATAGGAAGTAAATATAAATGAATTTCTAAGGAGGGAGGCGGAGGGACTTGAAAGATGCCAAGATTTCCAAGAGATAGAAGTATGGAGGGATAGCACTGTATTAAGTGAATCTTTTCATAAAACAACAAGGAGTTGGGAGGTTGCTAAACATAGTGTGTAATGATTAGTGTCTGGTAGTTTCTGAATGCCATGAGGAAAGAAAGATTATAAAAGAAGCAAGATATGACATGAGGCAAGTTGTTCTGTTCCTTTAAAACAAAATCATTTATTAAATTTAATATCATCACTTGTGATCTCACTAATGAAAGTGCACATCAACAACCCCAAGTAATCTTCAAACAAAAATTCCATCTCACTTGAAAAACATGAAGCAGGCAAATAGGTAGTTATATTTCTCATGCCATGACATGTTTTGTGCAAACAAGATGTGGGGATTTTCACAGTGTTAGAACCCAGGATAAAGTTTGCAGGATGAATGACAGAAAATTTCAAGTGAATTATAAACAAATACAACTATTGTCCTTTCTCCATATTAAAAAAAAAAACTAAGTGGAGAAAAAATTTAAAGGAATTAAAAGTTAGGAGTTTGTTGTTTTAGCTTCCTTGCTCAAACTATGTTGTCATTCGGTTGTTTGGATAGCTCTTCTGTCTCCTCCAGTAGTTGACTGGATGTCATGACAAGTGGGAGGATGTATCATTAGAAGAATGTGCATGTGTGAAATATTAAAATACACTTAAGTTTCTGAGGTATATTTCCTAATCCTTCCTACTTTCCAGTTATTTTGAGAGGAGGAAAGGGATT
Organism: Gracilinanus agilis; assembly: GCF_016433145.1. Lineage (NCBI taxonomy): Eukaryota > Metazoa > Chordata > Mammalia > Didelphimorphia > Didelphidae > Gracilinanus > Gracilinanus agilis. The sequence continues at coordinate 394,801,067 of NC_058133.1, read as the reverse complement.
GGACCTGTAATTTCACTGGTATAAGACATTCTCAGAAGAGGAAACTTCTTTTACTGACTGGCCCCTTCTTTATAACTTAAGGTCTTAGTTGCCTGGGATGCTGAGAAATTAAATGACTTGCCCAGAGTCACACAGCTGGTATGCATTAGAAGTGGTATAACTCTTTGGAAATAAATCTAATAGCATTTATAATTAAATGACAATTTTAATAACACATAAACATAATCTGAATTAAGAGCATATTATTTATCCTTATACTCTTATGTTCTAATTTGTATTAGGCATATTTGTGGCCATGTTTTTTCACCCAAACTCTTAGCTAAGAGGCAATGTAGAGAGAGGAGGCATTGGAAGCAAGAAAGCTGGTTTCAGTGTTCTGCCTTTGACACATACTGATTCCATGACTTTGAGTGAGTCACTAAATCTCTCAGGGCCCCCACAACTCTGGAAGACTGTAAAATGAAGAACAGTTGCTAATTTGTATTTGTCAAAAGCGTTTCCTAATGGGATAGGGGGGAGTTCCCTACATCAATAAAACTAAACAAAATTTTTATTTCATAAAAATTATAAGCTTCCTGAGGATAAAGACCGTATTATTAATTTTTATCATTCCTCCAGTGTCCTGGACATTGAAAGTAATTGATAAGCATTTGTTGAATGATGTTGATGAACAATTAATTAAGGATAATAGTCAATATTCATCAGATTTTTAATGGGCACTATTTTTATGGAGGGGATCAAGAAGAATACTAACGTGGGCAACACAAGTCCTTGCCTTCAAAAAAGTTTCAGTGTGGTAAAGAATTTTAGATCTATGCAAAAAACAGAAGTAGGTGGTAGGGCAGATAGGTGGCACGGGGAATGGAGCACCAGGCCTGCAGATATGAAGGAAAACCTGAGTTCAAATCTGGCCATAGATGCTTAGTAGCTATTTGACCCAGGGCAAGTCACTTCACCCTGTTGGCATCAGTTTCCTCACCTATAAAATGACTTGGAGAAGGAAATGGCAAACCACTCTAGTACCTTTGCCCAGAAAACTTCAAATGGGGTCATGAGGAGCCTGACACAACTGAAAATGATTTAACAACAAAATAACATTATGTCAAGTCCTACATAATTGATACAAATTGTAATAGAAGTATTGAGACAGCTATGTGGCTCATTGGATAGAGTGCCAGACCTGGATTTGGGAGAACCTGGATTCAAGTCTGGGCTCAGCTAGTTGATCGCACTAGCTTTGTGACCCTGGGAAATCACTTAAGCCCAATGCCTCGCACTTATCACTCTTATGCCTTGGAATTTATACAAGTATCAATTCTAAGACAGAAGGTATGGATTAAAAAAAAAGCATAGAGGAAGGGGAGGGACCACTTCTGACTGAGATGATCATTTAAGGCATCATAGATGATAGTTGTTTGACAAATGAGAAGGACTTCTATTTTCTGGGCAATTTTACATTTGTTGAAGTGTTGGAAATTTGAAACAACTTCAGGAAAGAAGCCAGAGTATGACATAAAAGAATAGATGATATAAAGGATAGAGATACATAGATAGAAGATATTGGATGTCACCAAATGCCCACAATATAAAGAGGTGCTTGTGAATGAGAAGGAAAAGGGACAATCCGAGAGACAGGAAGAGAACCAATATATCTTATTGAAGAAGCCAAGAAAACAAAGAATTTCAAGGAAAAAGGATAACTAAAAAGTTTCAAGTGCTGAAATAAGATCAGAGAAAACAAGCATGAAGAAAAGGTCATAGAATTTATGATTGGGAGGTCTTGGTGACATTTATAGGTCAATTTCAGTAGACTGGTAGAGGACAAAAGCCAGTGTAAAATGTTAATATGTGGATGACAAAAAATGGAGCCACCAAATAAAAATGACTCTTTTCAGAAGTTAATCAATAAAAATAAAAAGAGAAGAAAGTGAATCAAAGAAATAGGAAGATTAAAGAAACATTTTTCATAGAATCTGGAACTAGAAGAGATCTCAGAGGTTATCTAGTGCAACTCTCCTCATTCTACAGCTGAAGAAACTGAAGCGTAGAGAAGTTAAAGTATATTGCTCAAAGTTACCCAAATAGTAAACATCCAAAGGTGGGATTTGAGGCCAGGGCTTCTGATTTCTGAGCTGGATAGGGGAGACCTAAGCATGTTGGTAGACAATGGGAACAGGGAGAGAGAGAGACAGAAAGACACACGACTAACAAGGATAGAATCAGAACCTTAAGTAATGAGGAATTAGTCCATGGAAAGAAGAAATTCTCCCTTGCTCTGTTTTCTTGGAGAAAAATGTACAGGTGAAGATATATAAATATTTTGAAACAATGGGGTAACCAGAGGAGGTGCACCAAGAGAGATGAGATACACACAGAATCGAGTGGATAGCCTCACTTTTAATAAGTACTTCAGTAGGATACTAGTTAAGACATGGTTCAAAAAAGCTGAGTGTAGAAGGCAGGAGAGGAAAACTTTTATTTTGGAAAAGTGGTGTTCAATTTTTCCAAAAGGTAAATGCCCCCAAAATTCAGAATTTTGATCCTCTCTTCATTGAACTGCAGGAGATCCTTACCTCTAGGATCAAAAATATAAATTCCTCTGACATTGAATGCCTTCACAAGTTGGCTGCAGCCTTATTTTGCAGTACTCCTCTTTGCCTCAGTTTTCTCAACAATAAAATGGAATAATAGTAGCCACTTCCTCTCAGATGTGTTGTGAGGATCAAATGAGATAATATTTGTAAAAAGTGCTTAGCGCATGTCTAGCACATAGTAAGCACTATATAAATGCTTTCCCTTCCCTTCTTCTTTTCGCATAGTCTGCATAAAGTCCAGGAATACTCCTTTTCTTGCTGTTCTGCACACATGGAATTTTATCTCCTATCTCTGCCTGTGCACAGGCTGGACCCAAAGCCCAGAACTTCCTCCTTCTATCTCTCCTTACTGCGCCTCTTAGAATGGCCAATTTCTTTCAGAGTTCAGCTCAAGTACCACTTTTTTACAGAAGACTTTTTTCTGATTACTTCCCCCACCTCTAGTTCTGGCTCGCTTCCCCACAAATTATCCTGTATTTATTCTGAGTATGCTTACATATGTTCAAACTGTCTCCCATAATAGAATGTAGGCTCCTCAAGGGCACAGAGAATTTTATTTTTGTTTTTGTAACCCCAGTGACCAGACATAGTCGGCTCATAATAAATAAATGAATGCTTGTTGGTTCATTGAAAGGAGGTAAAAAGCTTTTAGTTAGATTGCTACCTTGACATCTAGATTTTAAAGCCTTGGGGTTTCTGGGTTTAAGCATTCCTCTGACCCTGGCAGCCCCAGCAGGTCAGTATTATCTCATTGACCTATTTTCATTCTTCCCTGCCTGTTCTCTGTTTGTACTATTCCAAGCTATAACCTCAGGAAACAAGACACAGTAGATCTCCAACTGCCAGTAGTGTTTTTATATTTGCATAATTAGAGCCTTCTAGAGAAATCATTGCTCAATGAAAGTCTGGTAGAGAATACAGACACTCTGCTACCAAATGCAGATAGATAGGCCTTCGGATACCCTATATGCCTGGAGCTGGGCTTGTAGGCATTTTGATTTCTGAGGGTTGAAATATACAAATAGAAAATGATTTCTTGGACAAGAAAAGGATTAAAGGTGCTGCAAATACACCTCTGACTTTATAAGACTTAGCCTTCCCTTATTTTTATCTTGATCATCTTCCTGTTTTATTCTGTGCTGTAAACACAAATATTTCCCCCAGTGCCTAATACCCCATATTTAAAAAATCTAAAATTCTAGACAATCTTCCCTGATACTTGTGACTATATAAAGTTGTATTATCTCCAAGAGCCCTATATCAGTGCAATTTAATATGTATTTCTTTGCACATTTTTCTGGTCTGAGATTTGCTTCTCTCTGGAGCCTACCATGATGAATAATGGACCTGTCTTTTTTTTTTTTAAAACTGCATTTCATGCTTATTGAAAACCATAGTATCTTTTCAGATAAATTAATGTATATGAAAACATTATATAACCACAACGTTCTTTTATGTTCTTCCAATTTCTTCTGTCTCTGTTTTCTAACTTTAGATCATTATTTCCATAATAGGATATGTAACACATAATTAAAAATGGAAGCACTTCATCATGTGACCTGTTTTGTTTGGGAGTCCAGAGTCTTAAGTCTTTGCTTATAGCAATTAGAAGCCTAAGCATTTAGTATCATTCCAATACTTACATGGATGACTTACTTGGTGGAATCTATGTGGGTACCTCCCTCTACCAATGCAAATTGAAATCCCTCCAGGCTTAATGAATATCTGTGGCAAGAAACAAACAAAAAAAAATACCAAGTGGTTAACCTGGTAATGTGTCTCTCTGAATTTAGGTAAGCTTGAAAGAACTAAAGCCTGTCACCATATTCATCCTTGAAGCCTTTCAATTTTGATGTAAAACCAGCCAGAACTTGAAGTTCATTGGCATAGCTTTCAAAACTCAGAGTCACCATTGTGCCATGAATAAAAAGTAAGGATTTTTCTGACTCAGTTTTGCTTATGTTGGTTTCTGAAAAGGAAAAAAAAATCACCGATAATATTAATTGATCATTGGCTATTTGGTCACCAAACATGGTATAGATTTATATAGGAAAAGAATTAATTTAGATACTCTTTTACAAAATCTAATTTTAAATATTGTTTAGATCACTAATTGAGACTAAACACTAATTTTTTTTCCCTCCAATTTGGCAAACAGAGGCTCATAAATTTAAATCTGGAAGGGACCTCAGAGGCTATCTAATACAAACTTCTCATTTTATAGCTCCAAAGAAGTTAGATAAATTATTAGAGATCTGCTTTGAGCAGAGCACTGAGCTAGGCACTGGAGAAGATACAAAGATGATATAAGGAGCTACCATTATGGAGCTAAGAATTTTGTGAGGGATACAGGAGAATATGAAGCATACTTAACTGTAGGATATAAGTATTTGAGAGATGAAAGCCTCCCTTTGGGCTTTGCAGAGTAGGGAGATGATGCATTTAAAACACTGCATATACTGTTGTGTTTGATTGATTTCTGTTACTTTGATCACTGAGGTTTTTTTTTCTTTTTTTGTTCTTTGTTATTAAGGATTCCTCTCTGGGGATATGGGGAAGGATATATTAGGAAATATAGACAAAGTAAAAAAATATTATCAATAAAAATTTAAGTGTGTGGAAGTACAAATAAAGTGCTTTTCAAGATTTGAAAAAGAAAAGATTTTTCATGATTTGGGGAATCAGATCATGGCAGATTATATATAGTATTAAACTTGAAGCAAAGTAGACTTGGAATCAAATCCTGCCCCAGGAGTTAGATTATATCTATCTATCGATCTCTTTATCCTTCTATCTATATGATAGTTTACCATTTCCTTCTCCAGCTCATTTTACAGATGAGGAAACTGAGGCAAATTGGATTAAGTGACTTGCCTAAGGGCCACACATAGCCAGTCTGAGGATGGATTTGAATTCAAGAAGAGGAGTCATCCTGACTCCATGCCACCTAGTATCCAACAAGGAAATACAATTAAGCAAAAATATTTGACATAATAACTGCATCAGACACAGTTTACAAACATTCTCTAACACAAGAGTTCTTAACCTTTTTTTGTCATGGACCCTGTTTGACAGTCTGCTAAAACCCATTTACTACTTCACAGACTCCCTAATGGCATCCATAGGTCTTAGGTTAAGAAACAAAGTAGGAGAGAGATTTATCTAGTTATCTGTTTTCTAGGATCACTATTACTTTTTCAGTAACTCAGGGCTTGGCTTCCTTTTAATGATCTTTGATTTTTTTTTTTATGGTCCTTTTTACTCTCCTGATTTTACTCTGCATTACTTCATACAGATCTTCACACTTCTCTGAATACTTATTTATCACTTTTTACTCTCTAACAATATCCTATCATATTTACATATTGTAGGGTGTTTTTTTTCCCTCCATCTTTTCCCCAGTCAACCATTCTCAGTTTTCTAAGAGAGTGGCTGGTTATATAAATTCAGACAAAACATCCAATCTCTCAAGATCTCAGTTTCATCATCTGTAAGAGGAAGGCATTGGACTAGGATAACCCTGAGGTTCCTTCCAACTTTAAATCCCATGTCCAGCCTGTAAATGGACAGCATTCCTCTTTATGAAGTCTCCAGCAAGTGTCAACCACAACCTCTTAAGAACATTTAGTAATGGGAAACTCCTAAAGCAGCCTATTCCACTTTCAGGCAGCCTCATCGTTAGGAACATTTTCTTTATATCAAAAATTAAAATATGGGGGCATCTAGATAGCACAGTGAATTGAGTGCTAGGCCTGGAATTGGGAGGACTGGGGTTCAAATGAGACCTTAGACCCTTCCTATCTTTGTAATCCTAGGCATGTCACTCATCCCAGTTGCCTAACCCTTGCCACTCTTCTCCTAAGACGGAGGGTAGAGTTAAAAAAAAACAAACTCAGAAACCAAAATACACCTTTCTGTCTCTTCTTCCCATTGCTTCAAGGTCTGTTTTCTGGGCTCAAGTAGAACAAGCCCTTCAAATGTATGAAGACAGCTATCATGTCTCCCCCAAATCAGGGGCCCTTAATCAGGGTGTTTGTGTCATGGAACTCTTTGACAGTGAAGCCTGTGGACCCCTTCTCAGAGAGAGTGATGTTTTTAAATAATTGAAGGAAATGCTAAATTTCAATTAATGATCAGTAAAAATAAAGGTGTTATTTTTCCCATCCAATTTTATGAGCCCCTCCAAATCTTGTCCTTGGACCCCTCAGAATTTGCAGAACCCTGGTTAAGGATCTCTGTTCTAAACCTCTTCTCCAGACAAAACATTCCAATTCCTTTATTTTTAAAAATTTTTATTTATTAAACCCTTACCTTCTCTTCTGACTTAGAATTGATACTAAGTATTGTTCCCAAAGCGGAAGAGCAATAGGGGCTAGGCAATTGGGATTAAGCCCAAAGGTGTCATAGCTAGGAAGTGTCTGAGGTGAGATTTGAACCCAAACCTTCCCATTCCTAGATCCTGGGCTCTATCCCCTTAGCTGCCCCTCCAAGTTCCTTTAACACAGAGATGTCAAACTTTTGCAATCTGTAAAACTTCCCAGTGAGGCCTGAATGAGATTAAAATACAATTCAGAAATGTTTAACAAAATAAACATAATACAACATAGATGTGGGGACAGTGTGAGAGCCCCTGCTGTTCTCAGGCTGTCCCCACACATAGATAATATTAATTTGTGGTTTTCTAAGTCAATATGTATGCTAAGGAATCTGTTTCTGTTTAAGCTTGATGTACTTTATACAAGTCTCAAACATAATGGTCTCTAGTCTCCTCACCATCTTGGCAACCCTCTAGTCTACTAGTATTTTCTTAAAACGTGCCTCTCATTTCTATGATGTTTGTGTAAGAACAACAACAACAAAAAATTCAGTACTACTGTTACTAAACTCAGAATCCCCAAATAAAAATTCTCAAGAGAGCTCCCCTCATTTGGTAAGATCACCCCCAATACAAGATCTGTTCAGATGGCATTTATGCATGTGCCTCACTTTTTCAATGAAACTTATTCCTGTAGCCTAGACCTCAGCTCTTTCTAAGGAATCCAACTACTGGTTCTCAGAAGCTTGGTATGCTTCACTGGCTTGTGCCTTGGACCTCTCTGTAGCATTCCTGGGCACCAAGTGTTTGTTGTCATTCATTGGGGTGACTCTTAATTAGCTGGGTGACACTCTTACCTGGCAATTCTGCTAGATACATTTCAATATGGGTCATCACTCTGGCATCAGGCTGTTACTAGTCAACAATGACTGTGCTGAATCAAACATAAAATTAGACACATGCCCCACTTAGTGGTTTTTTCAATGATAAAGTTAAATATGGGCAGTGCATACTATTTTTTAAGCCTTATCTTCTTCTTAGAATCAATACTAAGTATTGGTTCCAAAGTAAAAAGAGTTTTAAGGGCTAGGCAATTGGGGTTGTGACTTGCCCAGGGTTTCACAGCTAGGAAGAATATGAGTCCAGATTTGAAGCCAAGGTTGCCTGACTATCCACTGAGCCACCTAGCAGTTCCTCTCATTTCTATGATGTTTGTGTAAGAACAAAAAAAAATTCAGTACTACTGATACTAAACTCAGAATCCCCAAATAAAAATTCTCAAGAGAACTTCCCTCATTGAAAAACTGCATGCTGTTCTTCCTGAGACAGTTTGGACCATCCCATTTATCTTTTAACCTGAGAACCTTTCTATTTCTAGTATTCTTCATTTCTAGTATTCTTCACTTCCTTTCTGTTCCTTGTGGAGTATTACCCTCACTGTGTGATCCTAGGCAAGTAATTTAGATCTTGTTTGCCTTATCTGTAAAATGGAGTTAGTAGAAAAAGTGCTTAGCACAATGTCTGGCTTGCAGGAGGTGCTATACAAATGCTGGCCATAATTATTATTACTATTGTTGTTCTTATTATTGAAATTCTTACTCAAACTAATCATTTTTTGGAGATATTTTTCAAAATTTTAATGTTTATTCAAATTTTCTTCTTTTCACATAAGAATATTCTAGCGAAAAATGTAGACATACTTAAGAGATAGTTGTAGATGAATCATTATCTACCCATTCCTTGTCATCATTACCCTTTGTAGCTACAGTATTCATCATGGAGACTCTTACCTCTGATGCCCCATGGGCTCAGCCCCAAGTTAAATAGAAGGTAATCTTAGCTTCTTCATCTGGAAACTGGTGATAACAATACTCAGACATCTTACTTCACAGGATTATCATGAAGATCAAACAACATAATGTGTGTAAAGTACTTTATAAACCATTAATTGCTATGTTTCATCATTATCTCATTCTTTTCATAGTTTTACATAGAGTTCACATAGAAACAGTCCTGAAACCAGGTTGTTATCCTGTATTATTCTTTTATTTTGATGTTCATTGGACTATTGTACTGTTTGCTAAAATTATTGTTGTTTTTATTTTCAACAAGGCAATGATTGTGCTTCTCTGAAATCAAGAAAGAATTGACCCCAGACTTTTTGCTCAGATCCCTAGAGCCTATCTTCAGATTAAAATGAATAAAAATGGGACTCAGAAGCATCAAGTCACAATGTATAGCCTACCTGGATATCCACACAAAAGTTTCCAGACACTCCTAGAGTTTATCTTCACTTCTTTTTTTCTGTGTTTTTATATACAGAGCTTGTGATTAGTATATACAAAAAGACTACCATGACATTTGTAGCTTTTGTATAAATACTTCTTACAGACCATGGATTGGGAAATAATTAAACATTGTGGCACATGAATATAGTGGACTTTCATTGCACCATAAGAAGCAAGACATTTTAAGAATTTAGTGAAGCATAAGAAGAATTATATTAACAGTTAAAAAGTGAAATTAATCTAGGAAAAATTTACAAAATAACAGCAACAATATAAATGGAAAGAACAAAAAGATTAAGCTGAACATTGGGTAATTATAATGAGAAGCTTGGTCCTCTGGAAGAGATAAGAAAATGTTCCTCCTCATCTTCAAAGAGGTGGGAGACAATGGGTGTGGAACATTAAATATCACATTAGGCTCAGTTGATGTGTTTGGTTGTTTGTTTGTTTTTTTAATGAGTTTCCTTTTTTACCTCTTTGTTTTTAAATCTTTGCTACAAAGTCTTTCAATACTCATTTAGAAATAAAGGTGATTTAAAAAATCCTTAACCATCTATTGCAGATGATGAAAACATTGAGAACTTTTGTGAGAAACTCAATTAAGTTCTTCAAATTTAATCAAAATAATGCTTTCATACTTGATGACTTCAGTAGGCATAGAAGAATGAAAAATGTAGGAAAGTATGGTTCAAAAGAGGCCAGAAGCTTGTAACCTAGCCTCATGAGAACACTCATACCTAATCGTCATGAATATATGTTTTCTTCAAGAAAAGAGCTGGGTGGTGCTGGACATGACCAGCCACAAGTAACATCACACAAAAAGTGAAACCATCTTAACAGACAAGAAATGATTAGTCACTGACGGCAGTAACTTCTGAATCAGCCCTTTGTCTATTTCTCCGACCATCAACTTGTTAGAGCAAAGATCAGAATCAGCACCAAATTAGAGGAAGGGATAAAGATGAAAAGAGGATTTGCATACAATTAGAAGAGCCCTACCCTTGACTTAGTCAAGCTACTGATGCTGGAAAATAGATAAAGGAACATTTTAATAGACAGTATCACAATCACCCTCAGAACAATTGGCATAATAAGGATACTAAAAGAACCTAGAAACCCCTCAGCCATCAAGCACCTCTCATAGTTACCAAGAAGAGAATCATGGAAGCAGGGGTTATGCTAGTTTAGAATGTAGGCTTATCTGAAAAATAGCCTAGAAGTTTGGTAGCAATGTCACCTCATAATACAGTGAAGAAACTGGAGGGAAAATAAGTTTCCTGAATGGTTGGTGGGAGATCCATTTAGCTCCTAAAAAACTAAAAATGAAACTGGAAAGGAGACAGCAAACAGATGACAAATTGAAGAGATCTGTCACCGTTTCTATAACAAACTATTTTCTTCATCATTGACAATTCAGTCCTTAATGTACTGTATGAAGAAAGAAAATTAAGAGAAAATGAAGGTACAGATCAGACCAAGGAAGTTTGTGCTGGAGGCAACATAATTTTGAGAGTGTTGAAGGATCAGTATCTCTTAAAGATATCTTAAAGAGGGGGAAGCTAGGTAGCACAGTGGAGAGAGTGACAGGTCTCCAGTCAGGAAGACCTGGGTTCAGATCTGGCCTCATACATTTCCTACCTGTGTGATCCTGGGCAAGTCACTTAAACCCAGTTGCCTAGTAGCCCTTGCCACTCTTCTGTCTTAGAATTTTATAATAAGACAGACAGTAAAGTGTTTAAAAATATATTTTAAGGAGAACATTAACAATTAGAAAAAGTTGATTCCTAGATGTTACTACAAGAAAAAGAAAGGTTATAAAGAAAGCACAAATAACCAATCTGTTTTTTTTTATTTTTATGAAAATTATTTACTCTCATTTTTAGAATTACCTTAATGAAAGTATGGGGCAATTAGGTGACACAGTGGATAGAGCACTGGGCCAAAGACCTGAATTCAAATCTGGCCTCAGATACTTAGCTGTGTGACCCTGATTACTTCAGTTTCTTTATCTTTAAAATGAGCTGGAGAAGAAAACAGCAGATCACTCTATTATCTTTATCAAGAAAACTCCAAATGGGGTCAGAAAAAATTGGACACAACTGAAATGACTGAACACAACATAATCAAAGAATGAGACATGAACAGGCAGACATATGGAGGAAAATGGAAAAAAATGGACGATGTGCATATTTAGCAATGATTTGCATGTAAGAAGTAGCATAAAATATATTATTCTCAAGATGAATGATCAGAAAACTAGGTGGGCCAGTGATGCATCAAGTATGAGTGATAGATAATCAATCTGAGTGCTGTACTTTGCAGCTTGATATAGTGGGAAAAGCATAGTATTTGGAACACAGATCAGATCCCAGGTATGTCATACTCAACTCCTCACTCTTATTCACCACATATAGCAAGTCAATTGGTGCCAAAACCTTTTTCTCCCTCCAAAGCAAAATTCTCCTCTATCTCCTTTCCGTTCACACAGCTACCACCATAGTTCAAGTTCTCAGTACTTTTGCCTAATCTATTAAACTAACCTCCTAATTAGTTTCCCATCCTTAAGACTATCCCTACCCCATTCCATCCAACACATAGCTGCCAAAGTGGTTTTCCTAATGTACACTAGGTCTTTATTACATTTAAGTTAAAAAAAATGCTTCTTTTGGGAATTTAAAGCTCTTACAATATATCTCTCCTATCTAGATAGTGGGCACTTGTGGATGCTTTTCCTTTTTCTTTGATCTCTTTAGGGTATAAATGGATTATGGTGTTGCTGGGTCAAAGGGTATATTATATTTCTTCACATGCTATCTCAGTTAATGAGTCTATGATAAACTGAAATCTCATGAGGCTAGGATAACACAATCAGAGAACTGGGAATATCTGCAAGGGTCTGAGACAAAAACATTCGTGAGGAGGAAAGGGTTGAGGGTGGGCTATGGTGGGACAAAAACTGAGTCAATTAGGCATAATCTTGCCTCTTTCCCACTCTCTGCTCATGTGGGATATGGGGTAGGCAAACCCCCCCAAAAAGGGATGCTGCTGTGAATGGAACCGAGGGAGTGGCAAGTAGAAGACAATAAGGTGAATCATGGGTACTGTGGTGGTTGTGGGGAGGAAACTCAGCCTCCACCCATTCTCTCCAGGTCTGCTTCCTGAGGCAAAACCCCTGGTGCTGTAGTGGCTAAGAGAGGATCTGTGCTTCCCTTTCCCCACCCTCTTAACTTCTCAACTGGAGAAGGATCAGATTCTCCTCATCTCTAGAGCTACCTAGATTTCATTTAAGTCTCTTGTGACACTTGGTGGTGACCAACAGTAGGAAGGACAAATAAGACTTACTGATGGGGCCACATCCTAAGGCAGAAAACATTTTCCTTTGCTTTTTTCCTAAGACTTCTCTGGAACTAAGCCTATGGACTTTCCCTCAGAATTAAAAGTTAAAAGAAGTTCATCCTTCATACTAGGCTTTTTTTTAGGTATTGCAGATGTGTTTTATAGTGGCATCAATGTGAAATAGAAACAGACTCTTGGGCTCTGAGACCTAACATGACAAATTTCTACATTAAGCAAATTTTTGCTTTATTATCATAAATGTCCAATATAAGCAAATGAAAAATTAATTTAATTCAGACTTAATTATGACTATTTACTGTTACTATCAGATGAACGAGGGTACTTGACTTCCTGTAACACATTAGAAACATTTCTTCTTCAAATGCTGAGTAAAACATTGATTAGTTCCGACCTGGGTTTATATACCAACTTTGTCACTAACTTGCTGTTATCTTAGTCAAGTCAATTAACCTCTTGGAACCTCAGAATTTTCTTCATCTATAAAAGGAGGGGGGTTAGACTACATGATCCCAAAAGTCCTTTCTGGCATTAAATCTAAGATCCCCTAAAAGGTTTGAGTTTTCTTTTCCTCATCAAAATGGTTACTGACACTAACATCCCTTTCAAGCATGAAAAGGTTGGTTTAATGCAAGTAATATTTTGTAATAATAGAAGTATTCGATGGTGAAATTTTTGCAGCAGAGTCACAAGGTTGTAGATTTTGAGCCAAAAGAAATCTAAGAGATACATTATTTGAAGATATCCTTCTATATTAGAAAGTAGTCATCCATCTCTTTAAGTTTTCTTTATAGATATTAGATAGTGGTAAGAAGAGGTGGAAAGGAAAGGATGGGGTTAAATAGGCATTGGGCCAACTGTTACATAGAGATGATATAAGGTTAGTAGTATGGAGTAGGTGTGCAGTTGATGTAATCTTGGGAGCAAATCAAGGTGGAATATTTCTTCAGTAAGAGGAATAAGGGCATAAACTATGGGCTGAGAAGATCTCTTCTAGTATACAACAGCCTGGGATGTTATTGTAACCCCAGGGAGTAGGCAGTTTTGACAATTGTCTCATACATTCCTTGGTCTGACTAAATCTGTGTCTTCCAATTTTAAGGTACAAAGGCTAGGCTATTTCCCGAAGTTTCTTTTGCATAAATAAATATTGATTTATTCATTTGTCCCTATCAATGGAGCTTTAGGAAGTTTACAAGGCAAGTAAATGAAAAATGCTCCCTCTTTTCAAGGGGTTTAGGAACAATAGGATAAGCATAATAAAACTATATATGAAAACACAACAAATTTAAAACAGATAATCATAGCCAAGGGGTTGTTAGCATTATTGATTATAGGTAGAACCAGGGAAGGTTTCATGAAGGGTAGAAGTCTTTTGACCAGTGCTGGTTTTTTTGTTTGTTTTTTTTTTTTAAACCCTTACCTTCTGTCTTAGAATCAGTTTCCAAGACTCAAGAGCAGTAAGGGCTAGGCAATGGGGATTAAGTAACTTGCCCAGGATCACATAGCTAGGAAATGTCTGAGGTTTTGAACCCAAGACCTCTCATCTGTAGGCCTGGCTCTATTCTCTGAGCCACCTAGCTGCCTCTTGAAAAATATTTTGAAAAGAGAGATATGTACTGGTAGTTAGCTGGAAGGGACATGATTTAGAGAATGATGAATGAAAGGGATGGTATCTATTTTCTCACAAGCAAGAATCTACCAGTTTTGGAGTTCTCTTACTTGTAAATTGCTCACAATTTACACAAAAAAGATTTTATTTCCTTTGTTTTTTTCAAAGTAATTTCTTAAATTATTTTTAACATTTTTAAAATTTTTAATTTTTAATTTAAAAAAATTTTTTTTAAATTTATTTCCCCTATTGAATAGAAAACAATGAGAATTTTCATAGAATACTTATGTAATATGCCAGTTATTTGGAGTATTTATTAACCTCTTCCATTTATAAATAAATGAAAATTAATAAAGATTTTTCTCTGAAAGCTTTGGGGGGAAAAAAGAGATAAGATAGGATTCAGGGTGGAGAATAGAACAGAATCTACTCCCTACTCATGCTCTCCCAGTGTCTCTGTCTATAAAATAGAAATGACCTAGGCTCAAATCCCTAGTTCTATATTCTTGAGTTGTATGACTTAGATGTTATTCAGAGCCATAAGTCATACAAGAGGGTAACAGTAAGAAATTTAGAGGGTATCAACAACAGTATCTCTGAGGGTAATTTTTCCCTCTGGTTATCCTGCCCCATGATGGCAACAGTGACCTCTTCCGAGGTATCATTTCACCCTCTTCACCATCATAGAAACTATCTGATGTCCAAGACCAGGCTTCATTCCCTTGGTGGCCACATTTGAGGTGAGCCCATCACTCCTCCTTCATCCCCTTCAAATGCCAGCCCCAGGTTTAGAAATTGCTCAGGTGCTATAGAAATGCCAACCACTATTCCTATATTTTTTTTACTGTGGTTTTGCTTGAAGCACTTCAAGTGTCACAAATTAATAGATGATCTATCTCAGATTGCACATGGCACTTTTTTGTTTTAAAACAATCTAATACACTTATCATGCAAATTGTATGTATCTGTACAAATATCTATACTTACACCATTCCCCTATCAAACTATAAACTTCATGAGGACAAACATTTTCTTATCTAGACTTTTTATCTCCCCCAGGGTCTAGCACAGGATGTATATAATAAATGAGAATGGATTGATGGAATTAATATAATTATATTCTTTAGCTAAATAAGGGGCCAGCTTACTGCTCAAATTTAGTGTGATTTGAGGAGGCTTCTGCCCATGTTCTCATCTCCCAGTTTTCTTTTACTACTCTGCCAAAGATTCCTACCACTAGAAAGTTATCCATTAGTTAAATTACACATCAAAAGGGGTAACATCAAACTATTATGAATTTAACATGAATTATTTCATCAAGAACTAGTCATTGCGATGGCTAGATGGCACAGTGGATACAGAGCCAGGCCTAGAGATGGAAAGTCCTAGGTTCAAATCTGAATTTCCTAGCTGTGTGACCCTGGACAATTCACTTAACACTAATTGCCTAGCCCTCCCTGCTTTTCTGCCTTAGAATCAATACTTAATATTGATTCTAAGACACAAGGTAAGGGATTATTTTTTAATTAATTAGTAAGTAAATTAATTTCAAGATTTCTGTGGGAGGAACCACATAAGTTTTGAATGGGTGGCAGAGCCAAAAGAAATAAATCTAAACTTGCTTGTTCCACCTGCTGCCTGGGAAGGCATTGAAACAGGTACCAAGTGCCTGTAGTAGGACAAAAGAGGCCACAGAGAAGGAAGGTCACTGAACAACATAAACAAACTTCAGTTACGTTAGAGGTTTGTTGAGGGATAGTCCTGGCAAATTTATCCATTACTCATTTTTCTAACTTTTTATATATGCTTTACATAGTATTTTCTGACAGAGGAATAGGAGAGGAGATGTTTCTATACTTAACAAAGCTTTCAAATTTCAGAGTAGAGACCATAGAATCCATATGGTCTACTCTATACTTTAACAAGAATACCCTTTATGTAACATGCATACCCATGTAACACATTATTGCCCCATTTGTGACTCAGAGAATTATAAGAGGTTTATTATTATTTAATTATTAAAAGGTTCATAGACTTGTATAGGAAGGAAGGAAAGAAAGAAGGGAGAGAAGGAAGGAAGGAAGAAAGAAAGGAAGGAAGGAAGGAAGGAAGGAAGGAAGGAAGGAAGGAAGGAAGGAAGGAAGGAAGGAAGGAAGGAAGGAAGGAAGGAAGGAAGGAAGGAAAGGATAGTTTCAGAAAAACCCTAGGAAGATTTATAAGAATTCATGCAAAGTGAAGTGAGCAGAACCAAGAGAACATTATAACAGTTATCAGCAATATTGGAAGGATGATTAACGCTGAAAGACTTAACTACTCTGCTCAAGACTGATCCAAAGGATCTATGATGAAAAATGCTATCTACCTCCAGAGAGACTAAAGCATCCTTTTTTTTTAGACTTTTTCCACTCTTGTTTTATTTGTTTATATTTTCTTTTGTAACGTGACTGAAAACAGAAATACATTTTGCATGACTTCACATATATAATTGAAATCAAATTGTTTGCCTTCTCAAGTATGGAAGAGGAGAAGGATAAGGGGAGAGAATTGGGAACTTAAAATGTTTTTAAATGATGGTTTAAAATTTTTACATGTAATTAGGAATTATTTGATGAAATAAATAAAAATAATTCTAGAAAACTAAAAAAAGAAAAAGACTACTATGGGCTGCCTTCCTTGAGCCCATCAAATAACAGAATGTCATTATAATGATTTTTCAGGAAGGGATGTAATACTTGAGTTGTCTGTTGGTGGAATTCTCCTTGAGCCACAACCCCAGAAGTCAACTGAATTCCTCTTTGGTACATGCCTTATACAATTTTCCAAATGGCTACAATTCTCTCTTTGGCCATCAGAAAGTATTCACCTGGAAAAAAGATGTATATTGTTCTTCCACTTTAGTGCAGTGGGTTGGTACTTAACAGTTTCAATCCACATTTGCTTGAAATAAGGATTGGTATGGAATTTTTTGTTGTTCTTTCATTTCAGTCATGTCTGAGTTTTTGTGCCTCTATTTGAGGTTTTATTGGCAAAGATACTGGAATGGTTTGCCATTTCCTTCTCCAACTAATTTGACAGATAAGGAAACTAAGGCAAATAGGGTTAAGTGACTTGTCCAAGATCACATAGCTAGTTAGTGTATGAAGCCACATTTGAACTCAGGAAAATGAGTCTTCCTGACTCCAAGGATTGAACTTTATTAATGTGCCACCTATCTGCCCATATTGCCATATAATTCCATTAGTATTGAATATTACTTAGAATATAAAAAAATGAAATCTGTAGCTCTAAGACTACCGCCCCACATCTGTACTCTTCTCTGTGTTCACAGTGGTGGTTTCCATTACTTTAAGATTTCTCATGGCGGGGGAGCCTGCTACCCCCAAGTCAGGTTACCCTACTTTGGGAAAGCTCTCATTGTTGAGCAGTTTTTGCTTTCATCAGATAGAAATTTGCTACTTTGCAAATTCTATCTATCACTCCTTCTTGTGGCCTCTGGGGCCAAGCTGAACAGTCTCAGTCTCTCCCCCACATGACTTACCCTTCAGATACTTGAAGACAGTCATCATATTCCCTCGAAGTCTTCTTATCACCAAACAGTTCTGTGATAAATGTGAGAACCACTATGAAATAAATGGAAATAATATGGACCATGGGGGCAGAAAACCTAGGTGAGAATTCCAGCTCTACCACTTTTTGACTATAATTTTGAATCTCTTTGAGGTACTGAGTCACAACTGTATTCAAATCTTGCCTCTGACATATATTAGCTATATGACTCTAGAAAACTCACCTAACCTCTCATGGCCTCCAAAGAGTTCTATAAATTGTAGAAGAGTCACCCATCTGAGCTAAGAGAGGGAGTTTCTTTCCTGGGAGTTCTCTATACCAGTAAAATCATGTCTAGAACAAAAAAAAAAAATTAGAAAATAATACTACCTACGTCACAGAGTTGTAAACTTTAAAGTGCAGTGCAAGTGAGTTGGTATGTGTTTAATTGCATATGAATCAAACACAATCACATTTTCAAGTTGGTTGTTGTAATTGAAACCTTCTCATACATGGAAATTAAGTGGTCCTAAAGTCGGAAGGCCCGTGTGTACTGGGTGAAGAGCTTCTCAAAATTTCTCTCAGTTGTATCTCTAAAGGGACAGCCTTTTTACTTGTATCTCCTATAACGCTCTCTACAGATCATTACCATGGTTCAGTAGGCAAACTGACCTCTTTTAGTAGGATTCCAAAATCAGAGCAAATCTATTTTTATCAGACTTTCTACTAACAAAAATAAATTGCCATTTGCATGTGGGCAGTTGCAGGATTTAATTCCCCAGTACAGCCTCAGAAATTATATCTTGCAACTGCATTAAATAAATGTGGTTGAACATCTTTATCTGTAGCCAGTGAAAGAATCTTGCTGTACCTTTATCTAAAGAATTAATCTCTGGTAGAACCCATGAAAAGAATGCTACTCTTTTATCTACCTCATATTATTTACTTCAAGCAAACAGAAATATCATGAAAAGTTCTTTTCGTGTCTCCAACTTATTGTTGAAAAAGTCATTACCCCCTTCTTTCTGACTTTCTTTATTATTTCTTAAATTATCATTATACTTGGTCATTGTCAGTGATTTCCTGTTGCATATAGAATAAAGTCTAAATTTCTTTTTTTAAATATTTTTTCCATGGTTATATGATTCACGTTGTTGCCCTCCCCTTTTACCCTTGCCCCTCCCAGAGTTGACAAGCAATTCCACTGGGTTATACATTTATTATCACTCAAAACCTATTTCTATATTATTCATTTTTGTAATAGAGTAATTAAAGTCTAAATTTCTTATTCTTGCTTTCAAAGCTCACTATTTTGGGAGGACTCTATTCGTAAGATATCTTGTTTATTTGTAGGAGTTTTTCCCCCAGATATTAACATAAGTATTAAAATTTAAGTATGTTTGTTTTCCTTTCTAAATTCCATTTCCAGTCTCAGAACAGAAATATCAGAATGCTTTACCACTTAATTCTATGGTCAGTATTGGAGTACAAGCAATTAAAAAAAGGTATAGGGTAGTTGTTTTTAGTGACCTGTGAGCTATAAATGGCATTTTGATTTCCTTTCAAAGGGAAACTCATCTTTCTTTATTTCTTCCTTCATTTACAATCTGACGTAAATTTTAAATGTTAGCTCCCCAACAAAATGTTACACAATGACAGACTATAATGTATATTTTAGTTTCCTTTCCTTCTTTCTGATTGACCTTAACTCAGGGAGTACTGTGCAATTTGTTATAAAGCATCCTAGTGTTTGGATTTTGTTTGTTTTATAATAAAAACTGGATATCAGTATCTGCCTAGGCTTTTCTCCTAAAGAGAGTTATTTCTTTCATCATGAAGTCTACTCTCATGACATATCACTGCTCCTAGGTTAGACAAGCCTGAGATAATGGATTTACTGAAAAACTTAGTCGATTGCTAGGAATACTACTGAATTATTAAGAATTAATATTTTATTCCAGTATTACACATCCCAGGGGCACCTTATAGCAATTATTGCTGCATTTACATTTTTTAATCTTGCTAATATGATTTGAACAGAATTTGTAGGCTGACCCATGAAGTGGTAGAGAGTATGGTCTGTATGGACCTGGCCTCCATTAGTAGAATCTAATAGTATACTGTCCCTCTACTCACCTTACCATATGAAGGAAATGGATTCATAAGATTTTGAAAGTAACATATGGTCAATATTCTACTGGCAACTTAAAAGAATATTTTTATATTTATATTTATATTATATATTTAATACATATAACCAAGCATTTCCTCTAATATGAGAAAAGAAAGTATGGCTTCATCCTATATCTTCCTACTTTCTGGTAGGTGAGACAACATGCCAACTACTCTATACATATATGGTTCTGCTTGTAACCATCATCCAGGGAAATCATCCTATGGAGAGTTGGAGAGTTGCCAACCAACTGCCATTCGTAGGGCAGGTAAGCCAGCCTAGCTGAAACAGCATGGCTCTTCAAGGAGAGACAGGAGGTAGAGTGTGCCATGGAAGTCATATTACTACCATACTACCATCACCTTGATCACCATTACTCCTTGGACCCTGAACCCAAGGGCTTTGGGAAAAGCAGTTCCTCCCTCCCTCTAAACCACCAGATGTGCTTCCAGCCCAGTCCCTCTGGCCAAAATTCAAGAGAAAAATAATTGGGGAGAGGGAACCCGCCTTCTTCTTCATCAGTAGCAATAGGCAGATAAACACAGCAACCCTGCAAATGGCTACACTTGTCTCCCACTCAGACCTTCAGTGTTGCCTTCACAGCCATCATCATCTAGGAAGGTGACTCCAATGGAGAGGGAGCCAGCCATCCTTGCCAGCTACCAACCAGTTTCTATACAAGAGACAAGCAGCCAGATTAGGAGGAGGGAGGAAGCAGCATGCACAAGGTAGGTGAGACAAGTACTGTCACCTTGGCAACTGCCTCTCCTCCCAGACCCTGGTGATGACGACAACCCCAGACCTTGAACCCAAGAGCTTTGAGAACGGTGGTGCTTCTGGACCACTATCTACAACCATCATTCTTGATGCACAGGAAGCAACTCTTATATAGACATAGCCCAGCAACTATTCCCAAAGGTACTGTAGTCACAGCTATTAAAGACCCAGAAAAGAAATTCTTGTCACCAAAGTCCTTGGAACTATCAAATCACTTAGTATCAGAAATGATATGATTTAGAATGCCTGGTCTGGAGGCTGAAAAACTGGGTTGAGATCTAGCCTTGGACATTTACTTCCTATGGGGCAAGTCACTTAATCTTGTTTGCCTCAGTTTCCTCATATATAAAATGAGCAGAAGAAGGAAATGGCAAACCACCCAAGAAAACCCTTAATAGGGTTGGGGTCATAAAGAGCAGGACATGACTAAGAAATGACTGAATAACAAAAATACTTCAGAGCCTTAGGATTTCTCATCATTATGACTATTAAAAAATAATCACTAAATTCAGTTTTCTCACAATATCTCTTCAAGGCATCTCACAGATAATGGCTAATGCCAGTGTTCCTCCCCCAGACTCTTCACATATGGCACAAATCCTCATTCTGTTTTCTCAAGAAATGTCTGTCTTCTTATAGTACCTCCATGTACTCCTCCTGCCATAATAGTTAACTATCAATTCATCAGATTCTCTTCCCTCTTAAATATACAGTAAAAATATTAATAATTTATGTGGGAAGAGTCTATTGAAGCTGATATTTTATATTAATTAGATGAATACCATAATATCATATGCCAGTAACTGTTGATGTCTTTATTATCAACTTATTATTTCCAAGTTTACTTGTGACAGAATATTTTCCAATTACTGAAGAAGCTGATGAAGATAGGGAACTTAATGTATTAAATTATAAGGCACACTCGATTAAAAATATTCCCACTTTTCGGTACTTGTTTTATAATAGTTCTGTAAAGCTTCATAATAATTATGAAGAGGCTTTTAAAAAATGTGGCTTTTCTACCGAGGCTACCTGCATAAACTGCATTTAATATCTTAGTTCCTGAGAGCACTACTAGACACAACCAACACTGAATTGCCCTGGTAAGGAAACAATTGATAACATTTAAACAACAGCATTTTCTTTATACCATAAAAAAGCCATGATTTTATCAACTAGATATTCCCTCTACCCATTTATTTTTGTCCATGTTTTTCCTATATATGCTCTATCTATCTATCTAATGTGGTTCTGAAGACATTCCTATCATTCTTAAGTATTCTTGCTTCCTAAATTATACCACTCATGTTGTCCTCTTATCTCATAATAATATGACTGGCCATTGCCAATTATGTTTTATAAAATATAACAAGTTATCCCTCCCTTGTCTTTCATCATTACATAACCAGCTCTGGGTTACATTATTTCTTACACACAGATGTTCATTTTTAACGTGCTATCACCTACTTGTGCCCATGGCATGGCATTTTTCTTTTTCCTTTTGGGTTGTTTGCTAGCTCAGAATTTTCTAAGATATTTGTGTTCCATGATTCACAGCCATATGGTACCACTGGGAGAGAGCAATGTTGAAGAGTTGAAACAACAAGCAATTTGTAATCAGTAAAATCAGTTTTTTATCTCCATTTGAGTCTCCTCTTATAGTTTAATACCAGGCCTAATTAATTAGTCAGCATTAGCTTATAATGAAGATATGCATATTAAAAAACTGATCTAGCTTCATTTGGACAGCATATATTTTTCATCCATTTTGTTTTTGATGTGTGGTTGATTAGCCCAATATGTGATTTTTCATTGAAGAGTCTATTATGCACTTAGTTCAAATCAATATGTAGAATGTTACCTAAAAATATGAGAATTTAGAAAATATCACCACCCATAGGAAATCCTTTCACCAGACATTTTTTATGGTTAAATTTGTTTAATTTCCTTGGGCTCTGGTTTTCAAAGTGTCCTTTGATTAGCTAATTAGCTGATTGATTTCTTTTCTGGGCTTTTCTCTTGTTCTTTAACTTTAAATTTAATTAGAAAGCTATAAGAAGTTAATTAAGAAAATATTCTCCAAAGAGCCTAGTGTACACCTTAAAAATAACTGTTGTTGAATAAGTGTTTGTAAGAACACCAAGAACGATAGCAGAGACTTACAGTGAATGGTAAGGCCTCATTAAACAATAGAAGCACAGAGCTGGAATGGAGCTCAGTTGGGCCCCAAGGCCAAACTTTGTCTGAAGAAAATTTCCTATAAAATAGCTCAACAGGTAATAATCCAGTTTCCAATTGAGAATTGGAAAAGTTGTCTATTCTAAAATTAAGAGGCAGATGAAGAGAATGTTTCATATTTCTCCCTCCAAAAATAAACCCCCCCAAAAGCAGTATTTTATGACCCTTTTTCCACTTACTTGTTTTCTGAGTTAGTGGCCTTATTGTATTTTTTAAAAGGTTCCTTCTGTTTAAAAAAAAAATGCTTGTTTCCACTCGAATTGTGAAAAGAAAAAAAAAAAGGCACCCCAATTATATTTTTACAAGCCTGTGGTTCTCAGTCTTTATAGTATTAGTCAATATTCTATCTTCATTTTAAACTCTTCCCCCTAAAAAATTTCCCTCTATGAAACATATCCATATATGTCTCCAAAGTCACATACTGGAAATCCAAAATAAAGTGATAGCAGCTAAGACAGTAAAAACAATTCTTAAACCTGAATGAATGAAAAGTCAGAATTATTCTATTTTTAAAGGTATTTTCATTACTTCCAACTATGTGGGTTGACTCTACTGCTTTAATGAAAAGAAAGGAATAATTTATTTGTTTGTTTGTTTGTTTGTTTTAAAGACCCTTACCTTCCGTCTTGGAGTCAATACTGTGTATTGGCTCCAAGGCAGAAGAGTGGTAAGTGACTTGCCCAGGGTCACACAGCTGGGAAGTGTCTGAGGCCGGATTTGAACCTAGGACCTCCCATCTCTAGGCCTGACTCTCAATCCACTGAGCTACTCAGTTGCCCCTGGGAATGATTTATAATTAGAATATCAGTTATTTATAGTGAAATAGCACTTCTACAATATTTAAACTTGTCTATATAACTTTGATTACACTATTCATCTATTTAGTAAACTTCTTATCAGACATAGGAAGAGTAAAGATAAACTTGAGTCCAACTGTCCATTATTACAAATTCCAAATGAATAAGGCATGGATATGTTTTATTGTATTTCATTTAATCAATAATTCTATGTTGAGTGCTTTCTATGTAGCCAGAGCTGGCCAGAAAAATGGTATTATGATCATCAAAAACCTCATATTTTCTCTACATTTTTTCCCTATTTCCTATACTAGCATTCATCTTTTAAAAGATTTATACACAAAAGTTTGGAATTCTTTCATATTTTCAAATGCCATATTCTAATAGAATTATACTCCTTGGATTGCACTCATCTGGAATGCATATTCCTTTGTAAGAACTGTGAATCTGATTCTTTCCAAATATATAAGAAATGTCTTGTCTGAATATTTTTTGTTTTCTGAGTTAGTGACCATCATGTATTTTTACATCTATCTGTATAATTTCTCTATATACATATATATCTCATATGAATATAAATTGTGTTCCATGAGATGGTAGGAAAAACTAAGGTGAATATAAATTATCAACTACTGATACAGATCCTTTCCTATGCTACCATTGTATTGGTTTACATGATGATATTCATTATCTACTTTATAAATTACTCATTAGGAAATAATGGTTTCAGTGAGTTACTGTATGGAGTAACTTTTAACTTATGGGACAGGCAAGCCAGATCAAGTGAAAAACCAAGGTACTCTGTGCAGAGATAGGAGGTAGAACGTACCAGCCAATTAAAGTGCCACCACTGCTCCTCAGAGTCTGATGGGGCTAATGCAGGTTCCTGAACCAAAGAGCCTTGAACATAGCAGTGCCCTCAAGACCATTTCAGCCCAGGTTCTGTAGCCATCCCTGAAAGGAGCAATCTGATTGGAGAAAGGCTCTTCTTGCCACCACCAATACCAACCATTGACCAGCTTTCATCAATGGACAGCTAAGTCTAAGGGTTCCAAGAGTGGCAGCACCCTACCCCATCACCAGTTCTGCTTCCAGCTCCATCCCTGCTGGTGACTGCTTCCTCAAGTGCCACAACTTCATCTTGTGAGCAGCCACTGCTACTGAATCCCTGGAAAACAAAATTGTTGCCACCAAAGTCCTTGGTAGAAATGGCAAGTAGTTCAATATAAGAAATAAATATGATTAACAGTTGGGAGATGCATTTATCATCTGCTTTGGCTTGGCCTCCTAAATCTCTGGGGGTTTTCCATCTAACTTGCAATAGAAACCTTTATGTCTTGTTTCCTCCATAAGAGTACCAATTCGTTGAGAGCATGAATATCTTGCTTTTCGAGTTGTGTTCTCACTGCCCAGTGTTTTGCATATAGCTAGTATATTTTAGTCCATCTATCCATTCCTTCATCCATCCATTTATGCTAAAGTAGATCAGCTCAGCATTGCAATTCTTACTGTGAAATGTAAGCATGATAACCTTAGAGTCAATGTGATGATGTGGATTTAGGTGAAATCTTTGACAGGCTCATGAGACATAAAATAAGGCAGGCTTATTGGGGTGGAGTTTGGGATTTGGTAGTGTGAGGACAAAGGGAGTAGTAAAAGAGGCAGAAACTTCCAGACTAAAACTACCTCAAAGTTCTAATTAGAATGTTCTGATAAATGTCTTACTGACATTGCCCTTGTTGTCATTTACTGAACCTTCAACAACTCTTTCATGTTTGTCAATGGTTATAGTAAAGTCTTTAGCCACTGGTTTAGAGTTTTTCTCTAGATCTATCATTTGGTATATCCTTGTGATCACCTCACACTTTATAATGATAACCCATCTAATACTCTGATGCATAGAGATTATATATACATACATACACACATATATATATATATACATATGTAATATAATATAAAGGTGGAATGGAAATATTTCCAGCCCCCTCATTTTACAAATGAAGAAACTGAAGAGTAGAGATGAAATGACTTTGCCCAACTTCTTATAGGTATAGCAAAACTAGGATTCAAGCCTAGATATTCTTATTCCAAATTAAATGGAAGAAATAAAGAGAAGGTAAGTAATTTGCCCATGGTCACAGAGCTAGTAAAAGGCAAAGCCTAGAATCCAACCCAGGTTTTCCATATCTGAGACCAGTTCTCTCACCATGATACCATGTTCCCACCACCATAGGTCAAACTATCATTTCCTCTTGCCTAACCTGTTGAAACAGACACCCAACTAGTTTCCTTCCCTCTAGACTTTCTCCTCTCCAATACATCCTTTACATTACTGACAATATAATCTTCTAACTGCTCATCTAACTCATTCTTCTGATCAAAAATCTGCAGCTACTCCATATTGATTATAAAATAAAATGCAGACTTTTTAACCTGGCATTTAAGATTATGTAATTAGGTTCCAACCTACTTTCTAGCTTATTTCATTCTACTCCCCTTTATACATAAGCTTCATTCCATCTGGATAAGACACCTAACCATGCCATGATCTCATCCTGCTGCTCCCATGTCTGTACACTTGTATGGGCCACTTCCCCCTCTATCCCCCCAACCCAATACCTGGAATGGCCTCTCTCCTTATACATCTCTGCTTGTGGAAATCCTTCTCTTTCTCAGGTATGATTCATAAAGTGGTAGAACAGATAATGGGACTTAAAACAATTGGGCATCTGTATTTGGTTGACAATCTTGCCATAATATTCTAGGATTCCATTTACCTCTTAAAGATCTTCTATGCTCAGAAACATTAATTTTTAACTGAGTTCATTCAAGTCAGTTCATATAAAAAACATCTATTATGCATGTGTTAGGCACTGGGGATAGAAAAGTGAAAAATAACACAAGATACCTGAAAAAGTATATGTAAAAACCATTGGCAGTTTCACTTATAACTATGATTGTGGTTCTCTGAGCTAAAAATTAGGAAAGTTAAAGTGAGATGAGTTGTTCTTGTTCCTTTCTTTAAATACCTTGGCAACATTCTTCATAGTTCTATGTGAAAACATGTCTCTGACTCAGGAATTAATGAGTGAAAAAGCGTTTGTTGCACTTTTGGTGGAACTATGAACTGATACAACCATTCTGGAGAACGATATGGTACCAT
Organism: Gracilinanus agilis; assembly: GCF_016433145.1. Lineage (NCBI taxonomy): Eukaryota > Metazoa > Chordata > Mammalia > Didelphimorphia > Didelphidae > Gracilinanus > Gracilinanus agilis. The sequence goes on along the minus strand of NC_058133.1, from coordinate 394,774,207 downwards.
GCTCAAAGGGCCATGAAACTGCATGGACCCAGTAATATCTCTACTGCATCTATATCCCGAAGAGATCAGAGAAAAGGGAAAAAGACCTACCTGTTCAAAAACATTTCTAGCAGCAACTTTTGTAGTGGCAAAGAATTGGAAACTGAGGGATTGTCTGTCATTTAGGAAATGACTGAAGAAGTTGTGTTATATGATTGTAATGGAATACTGTTTCACCTTAAGAAATGATAAACAGGATGAGTTTAAAAAAATGGAAAGACATATGAATTGATACAAAGTGAAGAGAGCTGAACCAGGAGAACAACATATATGGTAATAGAAATATTAAACAATGGTTAACTGTGAAGGACTAGATTATCAGCAAAGCAGTCTCCCAAGATATCCATAAGAGACCCATGATGAGAAATACTATCCACAGCCAAAGAAGGAACTGTTGGAGTCTGATTGCAGATCACAGCATGTCATCTTCCACTTTATTTCCTTCATGAGCGTTCTATTATATATGTGATAAGTGTTTTCTCTCACAATATGAGCAATATGGTAATATGTACTGTATGAAAGTACAGGTGTAACCTATACCAGACTATTTACTGCCTTGGGGAGGCAGGGAAGGGGCCAGAGAGAAAGTCTGAATCCTAACATGTCAGAAAACAATTGTCAAAAATTGTTTCTACATGTAACTGAAAAATAAATAAATAAATTTTAAAAAGTAAAAAAAAAAAACATTTAAGCCCTTGGGATACTACCTGCACTTAAGTAGTTTACATTTGAATGTGGAGAGACAATAAATAGAAAAAATTTCAACTTCAGGGGAGATGGAAGGCACTCTAAAACTCAAGGAACAATGGCATGTCTCAAGGCCCAGAGATCTTTGGGTAAGAAGCATTTACAACAAATACACAATAGAAAAGTTAATAGTGATTGATAGACAGGCAGAAGTCAAGAGGAGAAATAAATAGCCAAAGAAAAAGACCATCTCAATGAACAAGTATTTCCCAGTAAAGGCAACTGAGTTAATCAATCATCTAACTGGGAAATTTTGTGGAAAAGCTATTTCCTAGAACCAGTTTAAATCCTAATTATAGAAATTCTGTTCTTAGATTCTGTTATATGACTTCATTCAAACTAGATGTAGTCAGTTACCTCAGTTTCATTTATGGAGTGGTATGGATTAAATAGTGTTTGACTCTTTGACCCAAAAAAGATTTTGAAAAATAATTAGTATGGATTAAGTACCATTAAATATGAATAAAGAAAAATATTAAGCATTTACCAAATGCCACACCCTATGCTGAATTGAGAACATGAATACAAAAGGGAAAACAACCCCTGCCCTCAAGGAGTTTATATTCTAACAGAGGAAAATGAACTAGATTTCAGAAAGAGGTGTTTTGGTCAGAGGCACCACCCAGGATGGTAAATGTAATCATAAGATGCTTGGTTGAATCCTTTCCAAGTGTTGCTGTGGAAGTTATGGGCATGAGAGGGATGAGAGGGAAAGGGTACCTATGTAGTGTCCTATCAAGGAGCAGGATGCCTCGAACTAGAGCTGACTGGGGTGAAAACAGTAAATTGTCTAGGACTCTGGAGAGGTAGCTGGAATACTGCTGAGAGATGGTAGCTAGAGTGTATGGCATTAAGAAGACTGAGAAGGGGATCCCAGGGGGAAGGCTGCAACTGCAACAGAATACCTTGGTACCACCACAGGAAGCTCAGGGCTCTGACTAGGCAGCTGACAGGAAGAGAGGAGGAGGAGTAGGGTAACTACCTTCAGCTTCCACACCTTCACCTTCACCTTCACCTTAAGCTTCTGCTCTCAGGGGGTGGAAATCTGGCCTCACGGCTCATTAATATAAAAGGTCAGCTCCATCAGCCTAATACAGTTAATCAGCAGAGCAGAGAAGCCTCTTCAGGACAGAATAGCCCAAGCTCACAGATCCAGCAAATAAGCAGAGGAGCAAAAATATAGCCAGTGGGGGTGGGGGGCAGGAATATGAATAAGCAAGAGAAAAAAAAAAGAAATTACAATGAACAGCTTCTATGTAGGTAATGAACAAAAAACAAATGGAACAGAGAAGGACCAAGGAACACCAAGGAAAAACTCAGGAACTCCAGTGAATTGGACACAAGCTTTGGAAGAACTCAAAACACAATTCAAAAAACAGTTAAGAGAGACTGAAGAAAATTGGGAAAAGAACTTAAAAAGCAATATAGGTCATCTGGAAAAAAGCAACACATGAACTGAAACAAGAAAATAGTGTCTTTAAAGCCAGAATTGACCAGCTTGGAAATGAGGCAAAGAAAGTGAAAGATGACTTACAAAGAAAAACAGACCAAGAGAAAAAAGGATGATCAAAAATCCAGGGTTGAAATTTAATCTTTAAAAATTAGAATCGAACAACTAGAAGCAAATGACTTCATAAGGCAGCAAGAATCTATAAAACAAAATCAAAAGAATGAAAAAATTGAGGAAAATATGAAACACCTCATTGATAAAACAATAGACCTGGAAAATAGATCAGGAGAGGCAATTTAAGAATTATTGGACTACTGGAAAATCAGGACAAAAGAAAAGGCCTGGACATCGTTCTACAGGAAATTATCCAAGAAAACTGCCTTGACATTCTTGAACAAGAGGGTAAAGTAGAGATTGAAAGAATCCACAGATCACCTCCTGCATTAAATCCCCAATTGACAAGGTCCAGGAATGTTATAGCCAAGTTCAAGAACTTCCAGACCAAGGAAAAGATACTACAAGCTGCTAAAAAGAAACATTCAGATATCATGGAGCCACAGTTAGGATAACATAGGACCTGGCTGCATCCACACTGAAGGACTGGAAGGCATGGAATATGATATTCCAGAAAGTAAGGGAACTGGGCCTACGACCAAGAATCAACTACCCAACAAAATCGACTATATTCTTGGAGGGGAAAGTATGGTCACTTAATAAAATAGAAGACTTCCAAGTGTTCCTCAAGAAAAGACCAGATTTAAACAGAAAATTTGATGCCCAAACACAGAACTCAAGAGAATCATCAAAAGGTAATTAAGAAAGGGGAAAAAAAATTTTAAGGGACCCAATATGTTCAAATGATTTGTATTCTTATAAGAAAAAATGGTATTGGTAACTCTTAAAAATTGTTATTATCATCAGAGTAGCTAGAAAAAATATACTTAGAGGGTACAGTGACAAACTGTATAGGATATGTCAAAAATATATAGAGAAAACTAGGGGTAAAAAAGAGGATAATACTAAGAGAAATGGAAAAAGAGATAAAATGGGGTAAATATATATTTCATAAAGAAGCTCATGGGGGGAGATGGGGAGAAGACCAATACAATGGAAGGGTTGAAGAGGCTGGCTACAGGTAATACTAATTATATCTTAAGCACATTAAAATTGACTCAGAGAAGGAAGAACAGTCAGATCTATTGGGGCAGAGAATTGTATTTTGCCCTATAGAGAAGTAGAAGGGTAATAAATGGGCTGGGGCGGGATGGGGAGGGGAGCAATGCAAGGGAAGGAGAGGTTGGGGGGTTGTTTAAAAGGCACTATAGTAAAAGGGGAATAAGAAGGGAGGGGGTGAGAAAGGGAGTAACAAGAAAACTGGGAAGGGGCTACTGGGTGGCTCAGCAGATAGAAAGCCAGGCCTAGAGTCAGGAGGTCCTGGTTTCAAATATAACCTCAGCCACTTCCTAGCTATGTGACGCTTGGCAAGTCACTTAAACCCAATTGCCTAGCCCTTGCCCTTCTGCCTTAGAGTTGTTGGTAAGACAAGAAAGTAAGTTTTTTTGTTTTGTTTTTTTAATGACTGGAAAGATAGTCTTGCCTAACTCTGAATATGGATTTATGTGCCGAAACAGTGATTGTTGTCATAGGATCATAAATTGAGATTTGAAAGAGACCTTGAATGTTTCTTCCTCATTTTTCAGATGAGGAAAGAGACTGAGAGAAGTTAAATATATTGCCTATGGCCATAAAACTATTAAATGTCTAAAGTAGGATTTCTACTCTTTCTTCTTGGTTCCAAACACTGGTTCCTCCACCTCAAGTTTTAAAAAAGAAAAACTGGATACCTTGAATTATTAAGATGAATAAGGCAGATCTATAGAACACCAAATGTTCATGCAGTTACTTTTTCTAACACATTTGAAAGTCTTTATCATCTACTGTAAATAAAATGTAACCACTAGTTGGAAATCAAGGACAAACAGACCCAAAGGAATTTTTGCTCTGGGTTTTGTGATTTGCTAGAATTTATGTCAACATATTTAATCTGACAGTGTGCCACTTTTGCAACTTGCTTTTATGATACCAAATAAATGCTTAGAGGCTCTGAGTGGTTGAGGACCCACATCACATTTAAATAAATATATAGTGTAGAATTGACCTGAACCCACAATATACTCAACATATGGGTTGAAATTGTATAGAAATGTAATAAGAAGCCCCTAGGGAGCATTCCTGGAGAATGGCCTTATCACTCCTGAAATAGGGTTCACTGTTTGTAGTACAGGTTTGACACAAAAGACATTCAAATGAAGAACATTAAAATGAAATTGCCTTTTTTAGTTTTTACATAGAAGGTCAAGATTCTTTCAAAGCCATAATTTGTTGGCCGTCGTGAATAATGATTTAGGAATTGTTCCGCTATTCATTAGAAGCCATCAAAAAGTGGTAGGATCCTTATTGACCATGAGAGTGGTTTATAGGGATCCTGAGGGTGGTGTAGAAACAACCAGTAGTCCATCTGAAGCCTGAAATAACTCTGAAGTCTACATACACTATGAATTCAATTTAACAAACATTTATTGAACATCTAGTATATACCTAGTAACAACAAGAAGGTGAAGCTGGATAAATTGTTGGACCTGGAGTCAAGAAGCATCTATTTCCTACATGCAAATCTGGCCTCAGACACTTGCTGGCTCTGTGATCCTAGGCAAGTCACATACCTCTGTTTGCCTCAGTTTCTTCATATGTTAAAGGAGCTGGAGAAGGAAATAGGAAACCATTCCAGTACTTTGTGAAGAAAACCCCAAAAGGGGTCACAAAGATTCAGACACAACTGAAAAGACTGAACAACAACAAAAACAACAAAATAATGATAGCTATAATTCACATAAAATCTTTTGGGACCTCCTCAGCTTTTAAAAGTATAAAGGAGTTCTGAAACCAAAAAGTCTGAGAAGCAACACCTTTGGACTTTAAGAATTTACAACTTTAAGAATTAACAAAATCAAAATCACAGTACTGTAAGGTTTTTATTGTTCTCAACATCTATAACCCCTCACACCACTAACAGGTTACATAAAAAGACAAACATGCTTATGTATATTCACTCTATTTTTCACAAAGTCTAGATGAAGAATGCATTATAGGTGCTCTAGGAAACAAGTATTCATGATTACATTCATATTTCCAATTCTTTAAATTTATTTTGTGGCAAAAAAACATCTGTGTTCACTACTAATCCTGCTCCAAGAGCATTTAACATAATTGGGCTTAAGATTAAAATGAAAAATTAAAGAGAGAACTGACTTTGCAGCCTATATGACTAAGCAAATCACAACTCTGTTTAGGATCAACAGTATATTTGGCATTGCATTAGATACTGGAAAAGAAAAATTCATTTGGGTTACTATACTTATGATATGGATTCTATGTATTATTAAGCTGGACACAACATCACATAATGTTAAATAAGGTGCAATGATAATAATCCTTGTAGTTCTATGACAATTTATAGTTTATAAAGGACATTCACAAATACCTCATTTGGTAATTTTGTGCCTCATGGACACAAAGGAATGAACTCTGTGCTTGCAAAGAGTTTTTCTGTCTTTTTTTAATGGATACCCTGAATTCCTCAGTGGTTACCAAATGAAAACTCCCACATCAGAAATTGTACAGTACTTTGAAACCATAAAGTATTAACTCTCAAAGAGAAAAGAAATTTTAATAATAACAGTTTAGGTTTTTTCTTTAAGTGACAAAAAGATATTATTCTCCCCTACTGCTCATGCCAACTTTGTTATTAAAGAAAAGTATGTTCTGTAGTATGTTATTAAAGAAAAGTAAACTTTGTGCAGGATGGAAGTGCTGCCTAGGAGTGAAAGAATCATCAAATATGAAATTTGGAAGAAGCTTTAGGAGTCATCTAGTTCAACTCTGGAGTGTGTTTAAGTCATTCTACAACTTGTGCATCAGTTTTTTAATGACTGTAATTTTGTCTAGGAGAACATTTCTGCCTTGGCATAGGCCTCAACCTATTCGTGCTTGTTCCATGTTTGCTCATAAATCCAAACACTAAGCACATATCCAATATTCTAGAAGACTTTAAGACTTTTTCTGTTTTGTGGATGTCAGTGAAGCACTTGAATTATCTATCTGTTTTCCTTCTCCATCAACACATTTTGGATATTGCTTTTGAACATAGGTCAGTGATGGGCAAACTTTTTAAAGAGGGGGTCAAAGGAAAGGAAATGCTCATCTGTCAGTCTGTTTCTAGGGCAGCTCTTTGGAAGTTTCATTGTATTGTATCCTACTCATTGTATTCGTCAGATTAGGAATAATGTTGCAGGGCTGGATAGAACATTTCAGGGGGGCCACATCTGGCCCGTGGGTCGTAGTTTGCCCATCGGTGACATAGGTTATTTTTAGAAATATTAGTACCCACTGTGCGTTTAACTGGCCAGCGTCTTTTTGGTCACAAACAACTTCAATGCCTTGTTGATTATGGAATTCCAAAATTCACAGTCATATAGCATTGCCAGAAGAGCCTTTGTGTTGAAAAGATGAGTTGCACATAGCAATTGTTAAAGACAAGATTCAGTTTCCCAAATAGAATCTACCCTTCTTTCTTCCTCCTACTCAATTCTGTACCCAACTCATTTTTCTTTGTTGTTGCCTATCACAAATATAATGTATTAACTCCAGCTATTCAACTGTGTGATCTGAATGATAGATAATTTGCATCCATTTAGTTTTTCATGTATGGGTTGTCGGGCCAATTGCCTTTAAATGTTTGTGGATTTCATTGAGGTTCTACAATGTTTGCTTTCATATATTGATTAATTTTTAGATTCTCCTTAACATCAGTGTTTCTTTCTTCTCAACCACCAATGACAGAAGATCTAAGTTGCCCTCAAAATAAATCTTCTGAATTTGAAAAAAGTCTTTTTATATTTACAAAATTCTTCAGAATAAAAATCCAGCACACATTATAGGGAATGCTGCTTGTTTGTTCATGTATTATATTGGTTTGCATTGACTATGAGACACTGTTTTGGTGAGAGATAACCAAGAGTAGTGGTGAGGATCTCAGCCTTGGACTATGAAGAGGGGCAGGACCACGTCCTACTTCTAACATAAACCAGGTAATAGTGTGTTATCTGAAACATTACAAGTACCTAATAAATTCATGGTGATTAGTTGATTGATTGATACTATCTCTATGATGACAGGCAAGTCAATTAATCTCTCAGTGCTACAGGCAAATCTAAAATTATACATTACAAATGAAAACCTAATCTGTATAGATGGAAGGAGTTTCTACACCCTGATGAAATCACAAGTCTGGGCCAAGAAGAAAAAGACTTTTAATTATAAATTTTGTTATGGAATCATAGTGCTAACTACTTAATAAAGAATATGTGAAGGCTTTTACAGATTAGTTTTCCTGAACAGGAGGCTCAGTTTGTACACAACAGAATCCAGGGTACTTTACCACTTTTTATTTTTAGGAGGAGAAGATGGAGAAAGAGAGGAATTCAAAAGGCAGCTTTATATGTTGAAGATTTAAGATCAAAACTCATTTGCTTTCTCAATAAGTTTAATAGCATTTATTAAATATTTACTGTGTGCTAAGCATTATGCTAAGTACTAGTGATACAGAGGCAAAAATAATTACTACTTTCAAGGAACTCATGCTGTAAAAGAAAAGTCAGCCTACAAACACAGTCTTACAAACAAGATATTCAAGAGATAAATTGGGAATGGCCTCAGAGGGAAGGCACTAAGTTTAAGGATGACTGGGAAGGCTTCTTGCAGAGGATAGAACTTTAGATAAGAATTGAAGAAAGCTAGGGAAGACAGGAAATAAGAGAAGACAGAAAGGGTTCTATGCATGGGGACATTCAATGAAAATGCTCCATGTTAGGAGATGGAGTGTTGTAAGGGAAGGAGACTAGTGTCAATGGATTGCATAATACATGGAGGGAAATAAAGAGTAATGAGTGAAAAGAAGAGAAGGGGCCAGTGTATGAAGGGCTTTAAAAGCCAAACAACTTTTTTTTTTCAGGATCGTTTGCTCCTGAAAGTGATAGGAAGTCACTAAAGTTGATTCTGTCATAGTCATAGTTGTATTTTAGGAAGATTAATTTGACAGCTGAGTGGAGGATGAATTAGGAGTGGAGAGAGTCTTGAGGCAGGGTGTTCAAACAAAATACTCTTGCAGTAGTCTAGGCATGAGATGATAAGAGCCTGAACTAAGAGGGTGGCACTATCAGAGGAGAGAAAAGAATGTCCATAAGAGATATTACAAAGGTAAGAATGAAAAGACTTGACAACAAATTGGGTATGGAAAGTGAAAGAGAGTTTGAAGTTGAGGATTACACCTAGGATGTGAACCTTGCTGACAGGGAGGATGTTGGTACCTCCAGCAGTAGTAGAGTAGTCATAACTCATATTTCTATAGCACTTTTAAGTTTCCATTAGATTATAAGCTACTTGAGGACAAGAGCTATTTTTCTCTTTGTTTTTATATTCCTGGTGCTTCACACAGTGCCTGACACATCGTAAATGCTTAATTAATAGTTGTCGACTTAATCTGAGAAAGGGGGGGGAAAGATGAGTCAGTTTTAGACATTCTGATTTTCCTATCTCTACAGGATGTCTAGTTTGAAATATCTAATAGGAAGCTGGAGATATGATGCTGGAAGATAGCAGGGGAGATAATTAGGGCTGGACAAGTAGATCTGAGTCATCTGCATTAAGATGGTAATTTGAGGGTCTTTAGTAAGCCTTGGGAGATCTCCTGGGTCAGTAGGCATCAAGTGAATGAAGAGATCCAGCAAAGGAAAGGAAGTCAAACAGGTAGCAGGAGAACCAGGTGAGAACTGTATCATGAAAACCTGGAGAAAGGAGAGTGTTAAGAAGAGAGTGAAGGACCTTGTCAAAGGCTATAGAGAGGTCAAGAACACTTGCTAATAACTCATTTACAAGCTTGTGTGTTGTGTGTTCTCACTGAATTCCCTCTGAACAAAATCCATTTACCCCAACGTGCCCTGGTTTTGAGTGAGTAGTGTGAAGGACAATGTTGATGGCAATTTTCATATTTTATAATTAAAACAAACCAGAATTCACCTCTAGACCCCAGTGTTGGCATTAAGATAGCAAAGAAGTGCCTCTCAGTCACCTGGTACATTCTACTAAAGCCCTTTTTGTGAAAGCTTGTAAATTAGCATAACCTTCCTGCAACTGGCAAAGTAAAATGAAAACCATGAGCAGACTGGGTGTGGTGTTTAAGACCCAATTCTGAGCCACTTGGGTGCAAGCTGATAAACTTGATTTCTCAAAGGGAGTTTTACAAATAAGAGACTACCATAAGTTGGGTGGGGGTAAGGTAGAGAGAAAGAGAGAGAGAGAGAGAGAGAGAGAGAGAGAGAGAGAGAGAGAGAGAGTGTGTGTGTGTGTTAGTGAGTTAGTTGCTGGGGAATGGAAGGAAGAGCATAAATAAATCACAGTTTCTGCCTTCATGAGCCTGAAGCTAAATTATCAAATAGCTTCTCAATCTGATCCTGTGCTCCCCTCATAAAATGGTTTTAAAACCATTTAAGCCACATCCTTGAGAGTAAGATGGAAAATAAATATTAAGTAGTGGCCAAGGCATTTGGATTCCTGTCAGCACTTAGCTTTTCAAATGCCTGCATGTCAATTTGAGAAAGTTTTCTCTCACTTCCCTAGAAGTAATAGGTTGCCAATTTCCTTTATATATCTAAAGTGCAAAGAGATCTCGTCTAAAAATGATAGTGATTTATTTTAATTCAGCAAAGAAATTAACCATTCCCTGAAGTCAGTAAAGTTATAGTCTGTTTTGTGTTTGTTATTGTTATTTTGGTCATTTCTAAATATAATGTCATTTGACGAAGCTGATTGAGAGACTCTTACTTTATTTATCCAATGACAGAGGTGGTGTTTTTAAACATGCTTATTTTGTGTGTGATCCTGCTGTTGCTGCTACTAATCTGACTGACCCTGTGGAAGAAGTGGGTAAAAAAAAAAAAAAAAAAAAGTTCTGAGAAACTTGTTCACTTAGTGTACATGTGTTGGCAAAAGAAAAGCAGATTAAAAAAACAATTGCTTGTGTCAGCTTTCAGAAGAGAAAAGTGTCTAGGAGGGAAGCATAAGAAGGAAAAGGGAATTTCTGAAAAGAACTGATATTTTAATTTTTTTAAATGCCTCTCCCAAAGAAACATGTTATTTTCATGAACAAGACTTGGCCAGAAACTCAAGGTTGAACTTACCTCTATTTTCTTGGACTCTAGGTTTAGTGAGTATTAACTTAATTTAATACTTAAACCTAAGGAATAGACTTTTGGGAACCAAGATCATCTAATCATTTACTGTGTAACAGAGTATTGCATTGGGCATTGTGGGAGGTTTCAAACAGAAATCTGAAGGCTTCCCTGGTGGATAATTTCAGTTTGTGGAGGTAGAGAAAATATACATACATAATAAAATTAGGGAATGTTTATAAAGCAATGAATGAACTAGTATAAAATATATATATAGGGGGCAGCTGGGTAGCTCAGTGGATTGAGAGTCAGGCCTAGAGACGGGAGGTCCTAGGTTCAAATCTGGCCTCAGACACTTCCCAGCTGTGTGACCCTGGGCAAGTCACTTGACCCCCATTGCCCACCCTTACCACTCTTCCACCTATGAACCAATACACAGAAGTTAAGGGTTTAAAAAAAAATTTAAAAAAAAATCTCAAAAAAAAAAATATATATATAGTAAAATACTTACTGGCATGGATGGGATTTTTACTGTCATAGAAAACCTATAGAATGGATCTCATCTTGGCCCAGGAACATACTGTAGTTGTCTGGATTGTATAAACTATACATATAAATTCTGGAGGGACTTATCAGAATATAGTCACGATAGTCTTTTTTTTTTAATAATGAAAATCAATGAATGAGGCAAGGATTTTCTGCTTGTGTTGTTGCAGAATTATGTAATTATTTTCTTTGAAAAATTTTAGACTCAAATTTTCAAAAGTTCAGTGCTTTGGGGAGGTCATCAATAGGGAATACAAATGGAAGAATCTCGTTTTTTGTTTTTTTTTTCATAAGTAACTCCAGAATGGTTCTAGGATTGTCTGCCTTAGAGATAAGAGCCTAAAAAGGAGAAAGAAATTTGGGTCAAGGACTATGAATTACCAGGAACACCCAGAATTGCTGGTAGCAACTTGCTTGTGCAATAAAGGAAAAGTTTTCTGGATGAGCCCTAATTGTGGCAGCATTTTCTCTTCTGCAGAACTAATTTATTCATTTCTCTTCTGTCAACTTGTCATTGAAGTGCTCTGAATGTGTTCCAAGTTATGATCTCTGTGGATATCAAGCAGAATCGTTCAGTTTACCGCCTTTGGAGACCACTTTGTACTGGGTGCACAACGGGAGTGTCTCTCTTGACAGCTACTGGCAAAGTTTGTGGGAGGAGTATGCTTATGTTTATATATAAAGGATGCCAGGAAGTCTTGGATGGGACATTGGACTTGAGATGATGGGAGACAATCCCAGCCATGGTTTTGATTCAACCAGGGATTTCGAGTGTAATAATTGAGTACCTGGCCAAAAAAAAAACAAAAAACAAAGCAAAACAAATAACAACAAAAAAAAATCAGGCTCCCTGCCTGGAGCCTTTTCTCTTGACTTGAATCCTCCTATGCTTGTGCAAGCAAAACTCCATCCCTCCTCCCATCCTGCCGCTGCCTCGCTGACTCCTGCTGCCAAGGCCACTGCTGCTGCTGCTTTGGGAAGGAAAGGAGCTGCCCAGGTTCACGCTGCTTTTGAGTTCCCAGGACCTGGCATTCCAGCAAGCTGCTGCTTTGCAGCTGGGGGAGACAGAGACGCTCCCAGCCCTCCTTTGATTAGGATATGTCAGGGTTGTCAGGGCAACTGTTAACGGTGGCGTATCATATTTTCCCCTCTTGTGTTGCGTGCTGAATATTTTAGTGGGCTGTAGCTGGAAGAAGATTGGAGAAGGGTGCTGCCGCAGGAAGGAAAAGCTGTGCTCTGGGATCTGATTGAACAGGTTAGCCAGTGGAGAGAAGCATCGGATCAATGCACTGTGCCTTTAATCAGGGCTTTCCTTGAGAGTGCAGGGATGGGTGAATGCGGAGAGTGAGTGGGAAGGGGCTTGTGAGGGAGGTGGGGTGGGGGAGGCAGGTGGGGGGAACCGCAGGCCCTCCGCTGCCAAGCAGATAGTAGTATTTGTCAGCTGTTTGCACACTGTTTACCCGTAGGGGATCTATTACAAGTGCTCAAATGATCCGGCAGCTTAGAAGCTAGCAGCTTCACCCGGGCTGCAATTACATAAACATATATTTTTAATAACAAACCAACCAACAAAACCCCCCCCCCGAGTGGCAGCGACATGCCTGGATCAGCTACTGCTATCCGACAAGAGAGGTTGAAGAAGACCAGTCCAAGGCCAAATCCCCCTGGTTTATTCACCATTAATGAGGAAGAAGAACAGCAAAAGAATGGAAATTCCAGAAGGCTGAAAGGTATGCATTAGCTCTCTCTACAGTTTGGTCAGGTTGTGTACAGTACATTCCTGCTACTCTGCCCAAGGCAGGCTGTTCCCCTCTGTACTTAAACTGCATGCAGCACTGTGTAGTGTTTATGACCTACCAGGACACTTTGCAGGGGGACATTTCCACACTATGTACATTTTTTTAAAATTCGGGGACTACGCATTGCCTCTCCTCCTCCTCCCTTCCTCAGTTGATTTTGTAGATTTCAGATGAAACACTTTGTTGAACAAAGCCACCTTCTTTGCTCTCTCAGCTTTGCCACCCTTATTTTCCACATGGGTCTCCACTGATGGTTAATGATGGCATCATCAGTATCTGGAGGAGATAATTTGAGTAGTCAAGATTTTAAATAAGCAGGTCCCCCAGTTTCTTAGAGAAATCAGATGATTTCTATGTGTTTTAAGGGAAAGGAGTTTTGAGTTTGTGGCATAATGAATTCAATCTTACCTGAACCAAGGATGGAAGGACAGAATTCTATGTTTCTAACCTGATGTAGGAGATAAGAGTGGGTGGGAAGAAGAAAATGACATGAGTGAGGGGAAGGGGAGGGATCGAAAGTTGTAGAGAAACTGGGGTGGGGGGTGGGGGTGGTAGCAGGAGCAGTTACCTTTTTTTTAAAGAATGTTTTTATTTTTTCTCAGTTACCTGTCAAAACCATTTTTAACATTCATGGTTCCAAATTCCTTCATCTTTCCCTTGCCCCTCCTTGAGAAGACAAGCACTTTGATATAGATTATGCATGTGCAGTCAGAGCATTTAACTTTTGAGGATAACCTTTCTAAATGTTTTTCTGGAAATCAATATATACTGAGTGTGTATATGCATACATATAAACATATGGGAATATATATGCATATAAATATGAGTATGTATATAAGTATATGTGTATACATATAAATATGTGTGCATGTTATGTAAATATATAAATATGTATATACATATATAAATATGTGTGTATGTATATATGTATGTATATAGGGTAAGGAGGTTCTTTACATAATGCTGGAATATAACAGAGCTCACCCAGCCAGTTCAGTCACTGTGTAACGCTGCATGGTGTACAGCCCTGTCTTCCAGCCAGGACTCCTAGAGTTTTAATTACAACACAGAGAAGGCAGCATTTCAGAATTGTGACTCCCATTCTTGAGTTTTAAGTTTTTAGCATGTTAGCTCTCTTCTCATCTTCCTAATCAGTTTGTAAGTGTTTCTTCCTCTGACTACAAAAAGGATTGTCTTTTGGGATTCCTTCCTCCTCTTTTCCTCCTCCCCCCCCTTCAGCTCTTTGTAGCAATTTAGTGTACTATGTATTCCATTTCTGGCCCTGAGTTGTTACATTTTCTTCTTATACTTATAAGAATGAAACCTGGAGTTCTAGTGGGGAAATATTTGAGCTGTAGGAGACTAAATGCTTAATCAGGACCCCATGGCTGAGGACTAGTGATTTTTCTGGTGCTTGAATAAAGTGTAATCTAGTTTATGATAAGGCTGTGCTTTTTGCATTAGCACTGATGATTTTTAGTCCTTCATTTTAATCTCATTCAGTGTGTTCCTGTAACATATAATCTTATTACTATAGTCATTCTTATTTAATATCTGGCAGGGTTTTATCTGGGGACTGCCTCTTATCTCTTTGCAGAATAACCTTAGTGATTTAATAGTACTGTGAACAGAAGTTTGTTTACTTTCAGTCTCCTTGTTTGCCTGGGAGTTAGCAACATATTCTTGTTCAAACGGCTGTTGACAGTGAACTAAGCCCTTTAAACTGTATTAGCAAGTCATCTAGTCACCTAAGAGTTGGTGACTTTCAAAATTAACGTTCTAGTGGATTTTATGGGATTGTTCTCATGGGGTTTTTTTAGAGGCATTCTTGTGATTTGTGATGATTTTCCTTTGTGTGCCCTTGGGGCAGTGTTCAAAAAAAAATGGCACTTCTTTTCCCTTAGTATTGTATTGCTCTTTTCTATAGATTTTTCTCTCCTTGATATCCTTCCTCATTACTCTTATCTTTATAAGTCCAATTTGAAAGGGAAAGAATGAGAATATTAAAAAGAAAAGTACTCCCTATGAATATATTCTCTTCCCTTAGATCAGCATATTATAGTGGTTCAGGGGGAAATAAAGAGCCTTAAATCTTTGGGGGGGGGGGTGCACAGCTGGAATCTTCAGTCTTTCACTCCTCCCTCCCAGATGGAAATTCATTCTGCTGTCAAAGGATCTCATATCTTTCTTGCTCTTTACAAGTTGGACCCCTTCTGAAGTGGTCTCTAATTGTCTGACATTGACTTATGCCAACAGGTCTTTGAGTGAGAATATAACTGATTACTCCAATACCACAATTTCTGATCATAAAAGAGCTTCCTAGTCCACAGAGAAGTGATTTTTGGAATTCTGGCATCTCCACTAAGGATACTCCTGTTTTTACTGACACTCAGTAAGGCTATGCCCCTAGATAACTGACATGGGTTCAAAGATCTATAGTTAGAAGGAATTTCAAGGGTTACCTAGTTCAGCTCTCATTTTATAGATGAATAAACTGAGGATCAGAGAGATGAAGTGACTTGTTATTTGCAGAAGGGAAACTATCAGTGAGTTATAGTACAGCAACCTTCTATTATAATTGCATGGTCTGAGTTTGTGGAAAATTTCAAATATTCCCTTCTCCAATCTGTGGCTGCTACTTGATAGACAAGTTTTGTTTGTTTGTTGTTGTTTTTTTTAATTCCCTTCTAGCTATCAATTCCCAGTACCTTTCCTCTGCAGCTCATATAGGACGCCTAAGTTCTCCAATGATAATTTTCAAAACAACAGACCCAGATAGCCTAATGGGACCTTTTCTGTGTGCCATTATTAAGATTAGTGATCAAAAACTTGTTTTCTTCTCTATCAATTTCCCAGCTTAGTCAGACAGTCATGTCTAAACCTAGTTTTCATGACTGATATCTCTTTCCACTATCAGTCCTGAGAAAAAAGAAGCAGGATAACAAAATTGAAAATGCTAAAGGGCTCCTATCCAGGGATACATTGTGTGTCTGTTTTAATGATGAATTGTTGTGTTCCCAGGTATCCAAAATGAAAGGTAACTGCTTTGAATGAATTTTTAAAAGGAATGCTTCTGCTATTCTCAGCCTCCCCCCTCACCCCCCAACTGGCTAGCTTTAGGAATTGATTTCAGTGATTTCATTGGTCTAAGGAACCTACTGAACTCTCTGGTAGAGGAAACACCCTCTACCAATACAGATGGGCTCTTTTTTTGTACCTCATGATCTTAGAGTCTTGCTCAGAGGTTAAGTTATTTTTCCAGGGGCATATAACTTAGCTAGTATATATCAGAGGCAGCCAGGTATTTGTGTACCTGTCGTTATCTACTGTACTGTATTGCCTTTATTCACAATTCTTTTAGGGTAAGCCTTGCTATAATTTGGTAAATGTTTGTATAGAGGCCACCTTAATTCTGCAATGATAATTTGTTCTACCATGCAGTCAATAAATATGTATTTCCTTGTTTTTCTTTTTTAAAAGAACCCTTTCTCAAAGATCCATGATTTCATCATGGTGGATATATCCTCTACCAATGTTATTTATACCCTTTCTACCCCTTTACACTATACTTTCATGAGTTGCTATGACCCAAAAGACTAATTCATTACCTGGTGTTCTACCTTGTCAGGATAAGCCACTTTGAACTGTTTTTCAAACTACAATACCCACAATCCATCACTACACTTCTACTTAATTTGGTTTAGGACCTGGGGATTCCACAGCTATAGCCTTGGTGAACTCAGTCACCTTGAGCCAGGATGAGGTGTCAGAGAAGCACTTTAGCATAATTTTTAAAAAAAAGTATATGACATTTAAAATAGCAGTAGTTGTTTTGTGTTAATGCACCAGAGCTTGGCTATTGTGCTTTTTGTGAGAAAGACAAGAGAAGGACTTTGTGTAGCCAGACTTGGCTTATCAGTGTTTCTTTTGACATTTGAATAATTCCATTGGATGAATTCCAGCCTGGACCTGACTTGACATTGAATTCTCCTGTGGGAGGTGTGGCTATAAAATTAATAGATATTTTTGAGTGCTTGTAAGCTAGATTATAAAATTTTAGAGGGCAGGGATTCGTGGGGTGTTTTTGTTTTGTTTTATCTTTGCATCAAGCCCAGGCCCCTGCTTATTGTTTGTTGGATTGAATCAATCAGATTGACCAGGACTTGTGCCTCCATAAAAATGTCTCTCTTCAGAGTAGTCTCTTTAGGAAGTTACATAACTCAATCCAGTCGTGCTGCCATTGCTCCAAATATTTCTTTGTAGCTTCTCTTTTGGATTGGCTTACAGAGAAAGTTGCACAAGAGATTCATTTAAACCAACAAACATTTATTAAGTACCTACTGTGGGCCAGTGTCTGGGGCATGGTTTAGTCTGGTGCAATGAATCACTCAATCTGAGGTTTCTAATAACCAGTCCCTTTAACAAAACATTAAAATACCAGATGAAAGCAGTCTCTAAGATGGTTGTAAAGTAGCTCACATGAAGATAAAAGCAGGTAAAAATCACCTTTAAGAAAGTTAAAAGCAAAGGACAAGGAAGTTCTTGCAGAGCTTTTTCCTAGCATCCTAGAGCTCACTTTCTTGTCCAAGAGCTTACAAAATAGTCATTACCATCAATCGGGTTATATTTTACTATTTTTTATTTATAGATTGATTTTTTTGATCTGGATATGTGATTTCTTTAGTATAGGCATTCCCCAAGACTGGAAATTCCCTCCCCAGCTACATAGCACAGCCTTTTAGTAACTTAGAGTTGTGTAGAGTGTCTGGGATACCAAAAGGTTGCAACTTGCCCATAATCGCACAAAACACAGCTAGTATGCCTCAGAGGCAGACCTCAGACCCTGGTCTTCTTGATTTTTTAAGGCCAGGTAGCCTTCTAGTGTGCTAGGCTTCCTATTTTCTTATCTAATAAAAAAGCTAACATTTATGTAGCTCTTACTATGTGCCTGTTACTGTGTTAATTACTTAACAATTATTATCTCATTTGGTCCTCACAGCATCAGTATCACCATTATACAGATAAGGAAACTGAGGCAGAGACAAAGTTACTGATCTAAAATCACCCAGCTAATAAGTGAATTAGTACAGATTTGAACTCAAGTCTTTCTGACTCTAGGCCCAGACCTCTGTCCCTTGAGCTACCTAACTGCCCAATCTACTTATTTCCCCCCCTTAATAATAGTGTACAAACTAATTAACTTTTGCTGATTAATATTTTCCAAAATTGTCTTTGAATTGCTTTGGCTGTTTCTGAAGATCAAAGCCACTTTTAAGAGATGAAGATTTACCTTTCAAGCTTATTTAAGTGCATTTATCATATAGTCAGATTATAGTTCTAGAAATGTTCTGAACAGTGGATAACAATGAGTCCTTTTCCCCTCTCCCCACTTTAGAGTAACCTTCAATTTCCTTTGGTGAGCCAATGTGAATAATCCCTATTTAAGAGGTAGTAGTAGTTGACTACTATATAAGTTTGAATGCATTAATCATTCTGCTTCTCCACACCACCTTTTTGTTGACAATCAATTAATGGCTGCTTAGATTGGGAAGAGAAATGGAATCCTGCCTCAGGATCATGGTGGAATACTTCCTGTGAAACTGTTGGTATTCTTTTCCATGTTGTTAAAGTGCTGTATATTTCTGGAACCTGCAGTGACTTTTTTTTTTTTTTGGCACACCCATAAGAAAGGTAGAGTTTCTTGCCTGTTAAAGCTTCCAAATGAAATGTTAGCTGCCATTTACCATTTATATTCCCATTGGACAGGTGATGCTCCAGCAACTGTAATGCCCTCTTTGTAAGTCATGGGTCTTTTTTTGTTTGCAGAGAGGAGTCTTATGTCAAGAAGTGTGAATACCACTCTAGATTCATTCACACACAACATTTCCTTGTTTCTTTTCCTCTTTTGTCCTGTTGAACTCAGACTATTGTCTGTTTCCAGTGTCCTTATTTGTGCCACTTCAGGAACTAGGTAAAACTTTTTAGCAGGAAAATTTAGCAGCTAATAAACTAAAATTATTATTTTTAAAAGCACAAGAAATTCAGATGATCCTTTCTATATATGGGAAAAATGGAACCCAAAGTCATCTATATAATACTGCCTTTAAAGTAGAACCCAAGTATACATTTAAAAATTGGAATATAAAATCAGATTTTTTTAAAGGTACAGTCAAATACCTTAGCTTAGGGCATATCAGAAATAAGACTGGCACAGAACCTGCTATCACAGAACCTAAGAGAAGGAGAAGCTATAGAACCCCACCTAGTACAATCTAAATTTCTCTGCAACATAAGTGAGTAAAGTTACCCACTCTATGCTTACAGACCTCCAATAAGGAAGAAGCTGCTAAATTCTAGGATAGTCTAATCTGCTTTTGGATAATTTTAGCTATTAGAAAGTGTTTTCCTTCCCCCGAGCCCAAATGTGCTTCTTTGTACCTTCTAGCCATCATGCCTAGCAAGGCTTTCTGGGGCCAAGTAGAACAAATTTAATCCGCCTCCACATGTCAGGCTTTCAGACACTGGAAGATACCTATCATGTCCCCCCCCCCAAGTCCTTCCCTTCTCCCCACTAAAAGCATCTTCAGTTCCTTCAACAGATCCTATATGATATGATCATCAAGCCTTTTATTATCCTGGTTGTTTTCCTCTGGGTGCTCTCCAACTTATCAACATCCTTCCTGAAATTTGGTACCTAGAACTAAACGCAATATTTCAGATGTGACCTTAACAGGACAGAGTATAGTGGAACTGTCACTCCTCCAGTCCCTGGACAATATTCTTCTCTGTTGGAGCTGAAGATGGCAAATGCAGTGCTTTTTTTGGTGATGGTATATAGTATTTTCCCTCCCCCCCTCCTTAAACCCTGAATTTCTGTCTTAGAATCAATACTGTGTTTTGGTTCCAAGGCAGAAGAGTGGTTAGGGCTAGGCAATGGGGGTCAAGTGACTTGTCCAGGGAAACTCAGCCAAATTTGAGATATAGTCTTTTGTCTCATAATGAGCTTGCAGCCCCCTAAAATTCTCAGACTGTTGTCAGATTAAACCATTCTCTAGCCATTATTTCCTATAGAGCACTTTTAAAGTTGTTTTTTGAACCTGAGTACAATTTTACATTTGTTCCTGTTAAATATCCTATTATATAGCTGCTCAACAAATATTTGGTGAGCAGATTAATGGATAACATATGTTACTGCCTTTCTCTGTTCTGGCAAAGGAAATGCTGAATTGGGTGCAAGTAGAGAAGGGGAAGGAGGTAATAAACATTATTAAGCACCTATAATGTGCCAAGCACTGGGCTAAGTGCTTTACAACTATTTATTATCTAAGTTGTTCCTTACACAGTCTTGTGAGATAGATGCTATTATTATCCCCATTTTACTACAAGGAAACTGAGGCAGATAGCTGTTCAGTGACTTGCCCAAGGTCACATCTAGTAAGTTTTTGAGGCTGGATTTGAACTTCACTCTTTTTAACTCCAAGTCCAACACTATTCACTGTGCCACCTAACTGCCCTTGAGGGGCAAGGTGTGATTTAACTTGTAGCATAACCAAAACTTTTCTCTGTGAGCTATTTTATACTGAGCTTTACTGGACTATAACAACTTCCTTAGATATATGTATACCTATTTTATGAGTTATACTTGTGGGAGCAGAATGGTTATGAGTGCCTCAACACTAGAAACCGGTGAGATAATAACGATTTCCCAAATGAGGGCTTTTGGGTCCCATTTACTAGAAGGTTATGGTCTCCACTTGAATATCCATTTGCACTAAGATCAGCATAACTCTAAAAAGCAAACTTAAATTAGATCCACTATTGCCTGTTTTTGGCAGGGGGGCCAAGAATCTTGCTGATGTTCCCTTAGCATGTCTTACAGTTAGCAGAAAATGATACCACACATTGGAGGTGTTTTTGGTACAATCTATATTTCCTCAAATAATCTTCCTGAGTTTTGACCTTGGTTTCCCCCTACTTCCCAACTTGTAGTGATCTAGATCCTAGGACCATCAGCTATTTAAAGCTCTAATTAGATTTGCCAGTTTCCAGGTATTTAAAAATAAAAGATAGGTAGACTTTTCACAAGACTGCAAAATCCAAGTCCATGAGTCCAAAACAGTGGCATGACTAGAAGTTAAGGAGTGGGACTAGACTCTTCAATTCCATTCAGCAGGTATTTTTAAAGCATCTTCTTTATGCAAAGCAAGCCCTTTGTTTTGTGCTAGAGACAAAAAAAAACAAAAAATAAAACAGTCCTTAACTTCAAACCACTTACATTCTTTTGGTGGGGATTTGGCATATATACAAGTTAGTAAGCACAAAGTATGTGCAGATTAACACAAAGTAATTTTAAGACTATATTAATCATTAATTAAATAAAATTTTTCAATTAAAAAAGAGTATATTGATCACTGGGGGAAATCATGAAAGAGTCAGGGATTCTAAGAGAAGAAAGTGATAGCTGGCTAGATGGTTCAATCTCTGTTGTCCTCAGTTTTTTTTTCTCTGTAAAATGCAAAAAAAATTGTTTAAAAGTGATAATAAGGGGGCAGCTGGGTAGCTCAGTGGAGTGAGAGTCAGGCCTAGAGACAGGAGGTCCTAGGTTCAAACCCGGCCTCAGCCACTTCCCAGCTGTGTGACCCTGGGCAAGTCACTTGACCCCCATTGCCCACCCTTACCAATCTTCCACCTATGAGACAATACACCGAAGTACAAGGGTTTAAAAAAAAATGAAAAAAGTGATAATAATATCACTTACCTCCCTGGGCTCTTTGTTGTGAGGATCAAAAGAGATAATAATTATAAAACACTTAGCATAGTGCCTGGCACATAAATGTTAGCTACTATTGTTATCATCATCATCATCATCATCATCATCATCATTATTATGGGCAGATGAGACTACCTCGTACTATTGCAGAACTCCAAAATTCAGGGTTCCATGCCTTAGTCTGCTGCTCTTACTGAATCATAAAATGCAGAGCTGGAAAAAATTTTTCAAAAAATGAGTCCAGGGGTTCTTAACCTTTGTTTTCTGTCATGAATCCTTTTGGCAAACTGGTGAAGTCTATGGTCCTCCTCTCATTATAATGTTTTAACTGCATAGCATAGAATTAAAAAGGTAACCAAGTAAATTGAAATATAGTTGTCAAAAACAGTAAAAAAACATTTGTGATGTCATAATATAGGTGCTTTTTAATTAACTCATAAATTACAAAACAGTACTTTTAAGGTACAGGATGTCTCAGAAGTCCTAGTGCTATCTTAAGCTTTAAAAACTTAAGACTCTTGGGGCATCCTATATAATTCCATTTTTAAAAGGCATATCACTGTGAAGACTGTTGATGCTTAACTTGAATATTAAACTGTGGTGTAGTCTTTGACAAGATGGTATTCATATCATTGTGGAGAATATGGGGAAAGATGACATGTAAAACAAAACTAGAAAGGAAATGAGGTAAATACTTGCTTAGTATCATGGCTAAACGTGTCCCAGAAGGGTATGAAAACCTAAAATTGAGCCAAATAGCCCAACCTGGCTTATTAAAGCCATTTATAGTGGTAGATCCCATTCTCAGAGAGGTATTGGAGGACATGGTAGTGGAATGCAAGTGGCACCACTGGAGATGCCCAAGGAGTGATAACATTCTTTATCCTGACTCAGTTTCTTATTAATGAACCATTTAGGTATATAATATTTCACAATAAAAACAATATTGAAAGAAAAGTAGGACAAAGCTAGAGCATCTGTAAACTTCTAGAATGTTCTTGCTGCTCCCTGGGAGTGTTTGTAGCTACACCCACAACAGTAGAAGAGATAAATAAAAGCACATCCCTTCCCACCTCCCTCTTCCCCTCTGAAGAAGGAAGCTTCTGGAGGTCAGGGACCATTTTTCACTTTGTCTTTGTGTCTTCATTTCCTGGTACAATGCCTTGCATATCACAGATGCTTAGAAATGGGTGTTGGACTGGCTTGGATTTTCAGGCCAGTGTTAGTGAGTAGAGACCAAATGTGCTCAGTTCCATGTAGGTTAGTCACCACAATACCCTGTAATTTTGTGATGGTAAATGAAGGGAAAGAAATGGCCAGTATGTCAGAGCCCAGTCCTGCCGCTCCTGCTTGTTGTGTTAAAGGTGATTATGGGAGTGAACCCTCTAAGCCAGGGGATTTGTGGAGCTCCTGAAACCTTTCTGTGCCTGCTGAGTCTCAGAATGCATGAAGCACAACAGCTGTGATTCTCCATGATCTTGAAAACCAATCCACAAAGAACAGTTTTCACTCCTCTCCCAGGTCAGGCAACTTTATGCCTTTTGTTTATTTTTTCCTGTTTATTTTTTTTAATCCTCTCTGAATTAGAAGCCAGTGATACAAGAGAAAATCCCAGGACTTAGCTCATACTCAAGTTTTTTACTTTAATTGAATCTCATCCCTTCACTATAACCACAGTGATTCTCCTTCCCTCCCCTTCCTTACATAGAGGCTGTCAACAACAAACCTCCTTGTTTGTGAGGGAAATCTTTTTCACTTTAATATAATCATATTTGTAGACAGGCTATTTTCCCTTTAATGTCACTAACTTTGATGGGTTTTTCTGTGTCTCCGATGAATAGCAGGTACAAAGAAATCACTCTAAGAAAAATATCGGCATATGCTCTACTCCGGTAGATTATTACTAGGTAAAAGATGAATGTGATAGCTGAGAGTAGCTAATACACGGAGGGAGAATAGGAAAAACAGATACCAAGAGTACTCAGGAAGAACTATGTTTTTGAGAGGCTTAAAACTGACTATCCTAGAAGCTTCAGCTATATAGCATTTTTTTATTGTGAATTTTATAGTACTACATAAAATGAGCGTTTCCACATACATAGCGGAACAGAAAGAGGATTGTACATAAAACTTCAATCTCTATCATTTGTGGCTAGCTTTTCTTTTTAAAATATATAATAAATTCAACATAAAAATTTCAAAGTTGCCCTACTTGTCTGTCTCCTTCCTTCCTTTCCTCTTATTCTTTTTTTTTTTTAACCCCTACCTTCCACTTTGGAATCAAAACTAAGTTATCAGTTCCAAGGCAGAAGAGCAGCAAGGGCTGGACAATTGGGGTCAAGTGGCTTGCTGAGGGTCACACAGTAAGGAGAAGTCTGAAGTCAAATTTGAACCCAGATCCTCCTGTCTCCAGACCTGGCTCTCTACTGAGCTACCTAAATTATCCATCTTCCTCTTTCCCTTCCCCTAAATCTTCATCTTCACCTTTTCCTAGTTTCCTTCCCCTTCCATCTTCCTCCCATTCAACCCAGATTCAAATAAAACAAAACCTTTGTAACAAATAGTTAAACAAAACAAATTCCATATTGGCAATGCCCAGAAATGTATGACTTATTCAGCATCTTGCTTCTATCACCTCACCATCAGGATGTGAGTAGCATGTGTCATCAGCCCTCTGAAATCATAATTGGTTGTTTCATTGATCCGAATTCTCATCTTACAAAGTTGTTTTTCTTTACGTTCTTATTATTGTGTAACTTTTTCTGGATTCTTCCCATTTCTGTGTACCTCAATTTATACAAGTCTTCTCATGCTTCTTGGAAAGAGTCATATGCTTATTACAGTGTATACATTTCCTATCACATGAATATACTACAATTTGTTCAGCATCTTCCCAATTAGTGGATGCCCTCTTAGATTCCAGTTTTTTGCTGTAACAAAAGGATCCGTTATTCACTTTTCAGACAAAGTTGCTGCCCTACTTTTCTAGTGGGTCCGTATAGAATATAGAACCCAGAGGGATTTACTGGATCCCCAAAGGGCTATGGTGTCTTAAGTTTGAATTAGAAGCCTGTAGTCACATTAGGGTTTGCCCTCTGATGGGATTACTGATTCAAGATGACACAGTAAAGCTGGAAGCCAGGAATAATGCTTGGAGGTGGAGTTAGGAAGACCAGGAACCAGGACTCTGCCCTGAGCCCAGGGCAGGTTCAGAGAGTTAGTTGCCCTTTCATGACCATGTGATAGTGGCTTTTGTAATGAAGACCTTTGTTCACTAGGTGCTGCACCTAGATTAACAATTTGTGCCACGTAAATCCATTTTAGTCACCAAATTCTGGTCACTCCATAATGACATGGTTGACTAAAATTCCTGTATGAGAGGCAAAAGCTTCCATTAGAGCTGCCCTGTCTCCCTTTGTGGATTTTTTTTTCTTTCTGTGATTTATCCATGTTTGTTCTTCAAAAAGTATTATAGAAATGTGTTTTCTTATCTGAAGTCCTATACTAATCTGTTACTACTATAAACCATTGATTGAGTTATGAACTAGGGTGCAAAAATTGCATTAAAAAAACAAATCTTCTTTGATCTTAAATTTACTCAGAACTATTTTTATTTTAGTATTATTATCTTAAGAGTATTCCTCTTTTGTATAAGAAAGAGATGACGCTAACTTAGCAAAATCCTATATGTAATTCCCTCTGGTACCCCACCCATTTCTAAGCACCTCACCCAGATACCTTTGGAAATTTCCTTTTATACTTCTCTTTATAATGTTGCCTCCACTGCAGCTGAGACTCTTTGTTTTCAAATGGTAGAAAAACAGGTTTCTTGGAATAGGCAGATCATTACTGTCAGATGTACAAAATTTGCAAGAGACCTTTATGATTATAGAATCATCAGTCCAAAACTGGAATGGACCTAGTTTAACTCTTCAGGAATGAACCCAGTTTTTTACTATTATTGGTTGATTTTGGAATAATGATGTTGAGGTTTCACATTAGGCAAATGAGAGCTCACTTTTTTTTTGGTTACAAGATTGTGCCAACCTCTGGAATTAAAGGGCTCTAGATATTATTACTAAGTGCATGTTTCTTTTCTGTATGTTTTTTTCCTAATTCTTCTTCCAATTTCTTTCTTTCCAAGTTAGCCATTCGATCATTTAGGTCCAGTCTTTCCTACACAGAACCAGTGGTATATTTGAATGCTATTTAGTTTACTACCCTAGACAACACTAGCATTGCTTATAAGTCTAAGTCTCCAGAGAGCAGCATATTGGACAGAAGTTGTTGTAAAGTCAACAAACATGACAAGAACTCCCTAACTGAGATCTGAGATCATGACATTATAGCTCTAGAACTGGGAGAGATTTCAGAGGCCATCAGTTTTTACAGATGGGGAAACCACAAGCTCAGAAATATTAAATAATTCTCACAAAGTCTCAAGCCTCAGAGACAAAATTCAAACCCATTTCCTCTGAATTTAGAACCAGGGATCTTTCAAAAGCATCTCATTGTTTCATTGTTTAATTTTCAGAAGAATAGGCTTCTTTCTGATGAGACAAACTAGCTCTTTGGAGGAAGACAGTGAAAGGAGATTATTTCAAAGACCTACAGCAATTGCTTTCCAGTTAAGCTTCACAAGTCAGAATTGATGGAAAGAAACAAGAAGAAATGGAGGAAAATAGGCATTGTTTTCCTTTTCATATTAATTTTGGAGAAGGAAGAACATCAAGAATCAGTGTTGATGTATTGCTTAGAGAGAGACATTTAAAACAGGAATTATAGTAATTTGTCCAAGTTGACTGACAAATTAATATAAATTTCAGAAAGGTAGCTGGAATTCAATCTATGTTGTTAAAGGACATTTCACCTAGTTCAGAACTTGGTTACCTCTTAATACAACTAATCTTAAATAAATAAACAAGCTACATATTTTTGATCAGAATAAAAAGAATTTATTGCTGGAGAAGAAAAAAAGTTGGAAAGCAAAGAGGTTTACTTTGGGTTAGGTGTGAGAAAGCAAAGTTTTAACATACTACTTCTAGACCTTTGGGAACTATCAGTTGTATTAAAACACAATTTAAACTTTGAAGGCAATAAAATATCAGTCAATATTATTTATAATTATGACAGTACATTTACTTGAAAACTTATTAAGAATTATGAGGTCATAACTATACTTGGAAGGGATCTCAGAGGTGATCTAATCCTTAATGTTACAGATGAAAAAATTGAGGCCCAAGGAAGTTAAAAAATTTGTTCAAGGCCACAAAAACAATACACATCAGAGATTGGATTTTTTGAATGCAAATCAAAATATACCATTTCTCACTTTATTTCCTTCATGAGTTTCTTCATGTATGTGTGATATCTTCTTTTATAGCATGAGGAACATGGAAATATGTATTGCATGACAGCACTGTCATAACTTTTATCAGACTATTTACCATCTTGGAGAGGGGAAAGAGAAGGGAGAGATGGAGAGAATCTGAATCACAAAATGCCAGAAAACAATTGTTAGAAAATAG
This sequence comes from Gracilinanus agilis, assembly GCF_016433145.1. Taxonomy (NCBI): domain Eukaryota; kingdom Metazoa; phylum Chordata; class Mammalia; order Didelphimorphia; family Didelphidae; genus Gracilinanus; species Gracilinanus agilis. The sequence goes on along the minus strand of NC_058133.1, from coordinate 394,747,043 downwards.
TTTCTACATGTAATTGAAAAAAAATTAATTAGAAAAAATTATATATGTAATGAATCCAATAGAGTCAAAAGACTTTTGTGTGTATATATATATATATAGATATATATATTTTTTTAAACCCTTAACTTCTGTGTATTGGCTCATAGGTGGAAGAGTGGTAAGGGTGGGCAATGGGGGTCAAGGGACTTGCCCAGGGTCACACAGCTGGGAAGTGTCTGAGGCTGGATTTGAACCTAGGACCTCCCATCTCTAGGCCTGGCTCTCAATCCACTGAGCTACCCAGCTGCCCCCAATTCATTATATTTTGAAGAGAGCAAGATCTGATTCTTGTTTAGCAAAATCCAATATTTTATTTCTTCTTATACCTGCTTATTTCAGGTCACCTCACCCAGTTCCCCTGATTAAAAATCCAATGCTCTTTCCTTTCTACTATTGTTTTCTTGATGCCTTTTATATTTTTATGTCACAGAAATTTCCTGATATTATACATATCCTTCCTCTCCTATAGAACCCATCTAGGAGTACTATCATCTGAAGCAAACTAAGCTATTGTTTGTTTATTTGTTAGAACTCAACAAACCTTTATTAAGAACCAACTAAGCATGAAGACCTTTGCTAAGAGAGCTGCAAATATTTTTAAGGCCTTGTCTTTTCCAGAAGGAAAATTCATCAGGACTTGGAGAACTGCCTGTGTGCCCACCTTCTCTCTTAGACTATCACTGAGATTCGGGATAATTGTGTTTGTTTTGCTTTATTTAGGTTTTTTCCTCTTCTCAAAAGTGTTTTTTTTTTAATGCTTTTTTTTCCCCATCTCTATCTTATCCCAAATAGAAACCTCTTTTGTAACAAAATGAGTACAGTCAAGCAAAACAAATAAATGCATTGTAAGCCAAGTTTTCTCATCTGGAAAATGAAAGGTTTGAACTAGAAAATCTCTGAGGTCTTTTCTTAACCTGGAATTTCATAAATCTATAAAGTTTAGAAATTGATACATGTGTCAAATAACTTGTTTTATTGTATAATAAGACATAGGCTATGGGACCATCTACAATAGATATGAATACCTTTTCTTTCTGTAGTTATGGGAAACCAGGGTTTCTGCCAAGTATTTTTTATTTTCACAAAATTGACTTGCTCTCAGAGGCCAAATGAAGAGAACATATTTCTCTAGTCTTCCTTCTCATTTACTACCTGGAACTCCTTTCCCACAGCCTATGAGCCAGGAAATCTTAATCCTTTGCTCCTCGCTCTCTCTCATGTCCAGTTAGTTACAAGGACCTGTCCATTTTACCTTTGCAGCATCTCTCATATAAGCCACCTTCTCTGTCTTTTTTTGCTATCACCCTGCCTTCATCACTTCATGCTTAAATTATTGAGTGCCAAAAATGTTGGTCTGCCTGCCCACCCCATTCCATCCTTTACTCAGCTGTCAAAGTGAGCTTCCTAAAGCACAATTCTGACCTATCACCCTCTCTTCTCCTTTTCAGTAAACTCCAGGGGCTCTTTATCACCTCTAGCATATTAATTCTGGTGCCTTTCCTCTGTTGATTATTTCTATTATTATTCTCTTTATACCTTGTTTGTATGTACTTATTTGTTGTCTCATGAGCTCTTTGAGAGCAGGGACTGTCTTCAAATTTTCTTTGTATTCCTAGCCCTTAGTGCTGTGCTTGGCACATTTCGTTGTTGGGTCGTTTCAGTCACTGTTCATGACCGCATTTGGAGTTTTTTGGGCAAAGATACTGGAATGGTTTGCCATTTCCTTCTCTAGCTTCTTTTACAGAGGAGGAAACTGAGGCAAACAGAGTTAAGTGACTTACCCAGGATTTGAACACAGACTCATAGTAATTGTGGTAGGTTAAAGAACTGCTTGCTCTTTGTGACTAATTATCTTGCATATCATTAAATTTGTTATAAATTTTAACCTGATTATAACAGTAAATGTTTTTAATTTGTTCACAGTCTTCTTGGTATTAATTGTGTAGCATGATTGTCCATTCACAACTAAAAATAATAACAATATTTATTGGGACTGCGGTTAGTTTGTATCTTTTGTGGAAATACTGGAATTTTAATTTATCCTTTAAAAAAATCATTGGGAAAAAGTTCTATCCAATTTGAACAAATGGGAAAAAATATAACGTTTTCTCTCTTTTTCCCTTTTGTGAACTGGTATATATAAGCTCCATTTAGAATATTTTGAAAGGCTCAAAAGTTTTCTTTAGATATAATCTAATAGTCACTGCTATTTTACACTTTCATAAGAAGGAATTTGTATAAAAATATGATTTCACTATATTTTCAAGCCTTGAAAAATGTTACTTATTTAACTATGGACAAGTTACTTAACTTCTCCTAGGCTGCTTGTATAAAATTAGAAGAGTTGATCTCTCAGGTTCATTTCAGCTCTAAATTTATGATCTTATAAAGCATATCACTTTAAGAATATAATAACAAATTCTCAGATGAGGTTAGGGTGTCTCATTCCTCTATGGAATTGGTAATGTCAACTTTCTATATGCCTAAAGAGAGCCTTTAGAGAACAGAGAAACTACCAACAAAGTTGACTTGCCCAAGGTCACACAGATGATAAAGTGACTGAAACTGTCTGAACTTCAGACCCAGGGCTTTATCTAGTATGTCACCTCATGATGCATGCCATCAAGCTACATCGGATGCTATCATGGTGGCATAATCTGAAGACCACTTCTCCTCCTCTGGATGTTCTCCAGTTTTGGACTTTTTTGGAGGTGAAAAAGTTGTGGTATTACCCTGTTCATAAATTAATCTTGAAGGTCATTCAAACTTCTTGACCTTTTTGTCAGAGGAAGAGCTGTCTAAAACAAACATCCCAATCCTTTCCATTCTCTACCTTTGAAACTGATTCCACCATTAGAATTTCAGTGGTGGACAGGACTTCATGAACCATCTAGTCCAAGTAATATCCGATCAAGAATACCTTTCTAAGACATTCAGAACATGATCATCAGTTTGGTTTAAAGACCTGGTCCAGTAAAGGGGAAACCAGTATTTCTCAAGGCAATTCATTTTATTTTTTTTTTTATAGTTCTGATTATTGGGAAGTTTTTCCTTATATCAAGCCCCAAAAAGACTCTTGGCAATTTCCTAACCGTTGTTCCATTGTTTACTAATATTACCTTCTGGTACCTGTCAGAATAAGAGTAAGCCTTCTTTCAGAAAACAGCTTTTTAAGTACTCAAAGTCAGCTGGCATGTCCTCCCAGAATTTTTTCTCTAGGTTAAGTATCCTTCAGTCTTTCAGGTGATCCTCATATGGCAAGTATCTGAGACCCTTCATCATTCTGGTCCCTCTACTCAGGATGCTCTTTGGCTTGTTAACATTTTTCCTAAACCTGAATGCAGTAACTCAAATGTGCTCTTAACTGTGGCAAAACATCATGGGACTATCATTTCCTGACACCTGGAAGTGAGGTCCTTCTTAGTGGAACCCATGTTCACATTAGTTTTCTTGGGTGCCGTAGCATACTGTTGACCTACAATGAGCTTGAAATCCATCAAAATCTTCAGACCTTTTTTTTCAGACAAACTACTTATTAATCCTGTCTCTTCCATCTTGTACTAGTGAAATAGCCTGCTTGAACCCAAATATAAGCCTTTATATATATCCTTATTAAATGTCTTCTTATTTAATCAGCTCCATCCTCTTGAGTTACAATCTTTTTGGAGTCTGCCTGTCTTCCACTGTTAGTTATCCCTTGCAGTTTTGTACCTTGAAATCTGATGAATATGTTGTCTATGCCTTTATCATAGTCATGTGTATTTATCTTATCAAATCATTGGCAAAAATGTTAAACAGTGCAGAGCCCAGTGAAGATCACCTGAGAATTCCTTCCCACTTAACAAGAGATACTATTTAATACCATTTGAGTCCAGTCATTCAACCACTTACTAAGTCCATCTGAGGATATCATCTTCATTGTCATCACCATTACCATCATTATAGCTTGCATTTATATAGATAGAATTGTAAGGTTATCTCACTATAACTTTGGGAGCTAGGTGCTATATTATTTTTACTATTTTACAGAGAAGGAAGTGTTAAGTGGTTTGCCCCCAGCATCACACAGCAAGTAAGTTTCTGAGGTCAAAGTTGAATTTGGGTTTTCCTGATTCCAGGTCTAGTGCTCTATCCACTGGGTCTCCTAGATGCCCACATCTTAAGACCTTTTCTTTTTCTTTTTTTGTAAACCCTTACTGAACTCACAGAATTAATATTGTGTATCTGTGCCAAAGCAGAAGACAAGTAAAGGGCTAGGCATTGGCAGTTAAGAGACTTGCTTAGGGTCACACAGCTGGGAAGTCTCTAAAGTCAAATTTGAACCCAGGATCTCCTGTCTCTAGGCCTGACTCTCAATTCACTGAGTGATCAAGCTGTCCTCTGTTCCCATCTTTAATAAAAGAAAATACCCTTTCTAAAATTTGTTGCACAAAATTAAAGTGTACTCCTGACATCATCTGACCAGTCACATAAAACAGAACTATTGCTTGTCTAGTCTGGAAACAGAGTCTTTTCCTGTCAAACTGTTGGCTCTTTAAGCCTCAAGTCCATCAGAACCATTAGTTCTTTTTCAGAAAAAAATGAAGTCTATCCCAGGGCCGTTTAACCCATTTCCTACTGTGCACTTAAGAAATTGATTTTACTACCATGATTCATTTTTTTCAGTTAAAGTAGTTGCATTTCTATAACTTCTTTTAATGTGCCTTGGAAGGGTTTATGTCAGCATGGAGTAATTTGTCAGATTGCTTTAGGGAAAGATTACATAAAACTATTGTTTTATTTTATTTTTTATTTTATTTGCTGTTGTGGGGAGGATAAAAAAATGAGTTAAACAAGCTTGTACCTTTAAAGACCTCACAGTCTGGGTGGGCAAATAAGACAAAGAAGTAACTATACTATAAATTAGAATGTTACCACGTCCCACCATTTCTGCCTTCTTGGTTATCTTTCTACATGTCTTTTAACTCTTCTGCCACAGTAGTAACCCTGGTCCAGGAGCTCATCACCTCATATCTAGACTATTGCAATAACTTTCTCCTTGGTCTCCCTGCCTCAAGTTTCTCCTCACTTCAATCCATTCAGTTGCCAAAACTGTCTTCCTAAAGCAAAGGTCTGACCATGTCACTCTTCTACTCATTAAACTCCACTGACTCCCGATACCAACAGGATAATATAAATGTAAAATTTTCTGTTTGGCTTTTAGAGCCTTTTACAGACCAACTCCTTCCTTCCTTTTCAGTCTTCTCACGCTTGACTCTCCTCCCTCAATGATCTAGCAACACTGATCTCCTGTAACTATTTTATTTAGTTGTCCCCAATGCTTGGAACACTCTTTCCTCATCCCTGCCTTCCAGCTTCCTTCAAGGATGAGATTAAATCCTGCCCTCTACAAGAAACTTTTCCCAGTCCTTCTCTTTGTCATGATCTCTCCTGCTCAGTTACCTCCAGTTTGCCCTGTTTATATCTCATGTGCACCTAGTTATTTTCATCATCAGAATGTGAGCTCCTCGAGGGCAGGGATTATTTTTCCCTTTCTTTGAATCCCTAGCACTTAGGACAGTAGCTAGCACATAATAAATGCTTGTTGACTTCACTAATGCACAAGAGAGATGTATTGTTAGACAATGGAAGAAGGAGAGATAGAAAATTGCTTCTTTTTGGGAAGAGGAATCAGGGATGACCTCCCTCAGGAAAGGGAAATGGAGATGGACCTTAAAAAACTACAAGCTTTCCACAGGAGGAGAGTAGGAGGGAGAGAAGAAACATTTCATATTTAAGTTTCTATTTGAACAAAAGCACATTTAGGAAAGGGCCAGATAAGTTTAGAGAATGAGTAGTTTTATGGCTAGAAAATAGAAGAGTGTGAGATAAAACTGAAAAGATAAGTTCTGGAGACTCTTGAATACTGGTGTGGGGAAAATGGACCTTATCTAACAAGCAATAGATGTTGGAGGATTTTTAATAGAAGAATGACACCAGAGCTAAATGTTGAATTATTCTAGCAAGTGATATTAGATAGATTCCAGGACAGAGAAACTAAAATCAAGAAAGCCTATCAAAAGATTATTTCCATAGCCCAAGTAAGAGTTGTCCCAGGTAAGAAGGGCTGCCTAAGGCCATTTGCCCCAGGAATGGAAAGGAAAAGACAGAAACAGAGATAAAGAGGTAGATAAAGGAAGAGGGGGAAAGTGGAGCAGGAGGCTGAGTAGGGAGAATTAGGATCTTCATCTATTTTTCAAATTTGATTTGGGGCTGGACCTTATTTCCGTAATCAAATTTGAGCCATTAAGATGCATGTACAAGATTTTATGAATAGTGCACACGTTAAGGCAGATGTTATCCATATTCTCAAGATGATTTTCAAAAGTTTTGAGTTGCTGTTCTTACTGCTATTTGATTTCACACAAAAAAAATTTCTTAATTAAAAAAAAGAATTTCATGGCATTCGTTAACATAATTGGAGACACCCCATGCTATGAAATCCTATGAGTTATGAATAGCATCTGTATCAGTTATATTCCAAGTCATCCAATCTGGAGAACAGTGTTTTTCTGGAGGAAGATGGGAAACAGGGAGTTTCTCTGTGCTGTTACTGATAGTAATATGCTCTAGTTGAGCTTGTCCCTTGGTCTCAAAGTTTCTTCTCTAATCATGATGGTGCCCTAGGACCTTGATTTATGCCCTCCCTACTCCTCCAGAGGAGGAGGAGTGTATGTTTGGAAAAGAAGAAATGTGGAAGTCCTTGGCCATGTGCTTTGACTTGGAAACTTCTGCTTGCTTATCAAAGTACATGACTCATTCAGTAACTTTGTCCCCTTTCAATCAAATGTTCACCCTTAAAACTTTTCTGTCACTGAAGTAAAACTAGGTCCAAGAAATGTCCTGAAAATTACAAAGAATAAGAAACAATGGCATCCCTTTCAGATTTATCACTCTATTCCTGAGTGAAGAAATATATGGAGGGAGAGAGGGGAAAGAATCCCTGCAAGGGACAAAAATAGTCAAAGGTACTACATGAAATTTTCTGAAAAGGTTTGGATTGGGGTGGAATGTGTCAGAGGTAATATCCCTAATGCCTGTTTTCTGATGAGGAATTAGAAAAAAATACTTATTGCAGAGATATGGAATATTCTTGAGTCTATAAGATTTAAATTAATATCCAATAATTCCAAGTATTTTATTTTATAATATTTATTGGTAATCACTTGAAGAAATAAAAGAACAAAAGTAAAAGCCTGAGTAAAGCCATGTGAGTAAAATTCTTCTGCCTGGCACTCACCCAACTACCACAGCCACCTTCCTGGGAGCAGAGAGCCAGGGTGGAACCACACAAAACTCATATTTTCTCTGTTAGTACCTTAGCGTAAATACGTAAATGGGATGCTGGGAGAGAGAGTCCTGGGGAGCAAATTCTAATTATACAAGTCTTTATTATGGCTCGCTAATTATGAATCATTTGTCTGAATGAAAACTTAATTAAAGATTAATTTCCCACCAAACTAGGGCTTTTAAAAACTTGAAAACACTGTCAAATACATATTGTTGAAGGCATTTGAGGATGATAGCAAAGAGCGCCAACTTTTAGGCAGTACAGATATCCTCGGTTCATTTATTAGAAACAAGTTTTTTGGTTTAAAAAAAATGCCTTCAGAGCAATGTTTTCATTCAAGGCACATAGCTGGAATGACTTTGTCACTATTCATTGTTGTATGGTAGATTTAGAGTAGAGAGATAACTGGTACAAAAGGTCTGAAGCTTTCATTGTGACTCTGGGCAAGTCACTTGACCTCTAAAGCCTCAGTTTTCTCATCTCTAAGATGGTGATGATATACCTATCTTACCTGCTTTTAAGTGGGCTGCTGTGGAGATCAGTGTATAGAGATGATGTATATAACATACTTCTAATTTTTAGACTGTTCTAAAAGTATTAACCATTCTCATTATTCTATATTCTTTTGGGGAAATCTCAAAGGTACCTTTGAAAATACTGCACATTTATGTGGTTATTTCTTTTTTTAGATATTATCCTTGAAAAATACCTTTTGGGAAAATAAAACACCACAAAATACCTTAAAAGGTATTTAACTGGTTATTAATAATTATTTAGGCAACTCTTTTCAAAGTGCTAGAGTTCAGATATCTCCTTCATTGTGTGACCTTATTGTTTAACCTAAAAAGGGAAATCATCTCTGTTATTTAGAAAACTTTTAGGTATAGGATAATCTCATGTTATATTGAGAATATTTCAAAATTTAACAGATTTCTTAGATAGTGTAGGATACCATTATTTTAGTTTTCATTCATGTTCTTAAAATGACAACAATGGTATAGTTGACCAAGCCTTTGATTTAGGGCTTTAGGGGGGCTGTCTTTTCATCTTTGTGGTTTGAAGATGACTGTATCCTTCAGAGATACAGAATCAAAAAGGAGGGAAAAAACAAACCAGATGGTACCAGTGCCATGTGGGTCTAAAGGGAGAACAGTTATCATCTGCACAGATTTGTTATGTTGTCTGGAGAGCCATGCTTCAGATTTCCCTTTTCAAACCAGTGAATCAAATGCATAACTATTTGAGGCTGGTATTCCATCATTCAGATTAATACCTAAGCCCCTAGTGTTTCCTTTTCTCTCTTCACCTGCCTGCTTTCAGGTCCTTTTGAAGTAGGACTATTCCCTACTAGGTGGTCTTCTGAGAAAATGAAAAGAAGCAATGAAAGTTATGTCACTCAACTTTATAATAGTTCTTAAAAAAAAAAAAAAAAAGATTTGTTGGAGGGGATGTGCATGTATGCTGGAGAGGAGGGGAAAGGGGGAGGGAAAGTCCTAGGGTGGGCAGGTGTTGGAAACCTTGGTAAGATTAGATTTGGGAATTATCTGTGGATTTCCATTATTCATGTGATTTCGGTTCCTGATTAACATTTGTAAAGTATAAGCTAACAAATGTAAGGCATTAGCATGGATAATCTAGAAGTAGCTGGTTGTGACTGAGTTTTCTTTGGATGGGGGAAGGATGATTTGAATAATAAAAGACAAGCCAGTCTAATGGATAGAGCTGGACTGAGCATCCAAAAATGTAGGGAAAGGCCAAGTCCCCTTATTTTCAAAGGGGGAAAAGTCATTTTTCCCTGTGGAGTGAGAGCCTAAATGGACAGTACTTGTCATCTATAATAAAGAGGTGAAGATTAATAGTGAAAGACTGTGCAATTGTCAGCTTTGAGTGACAAGAAAGTAAACCCTGAGAATTGCAGGTCCAAACAGTCCTTTGAAAATTAGAGAGATGACTATAAGGAACCTGAATGGAACAAAAAATCCTTGGTGCTGTACAGGATGTCTTGGATAAATACTTTATAAAGAAAGGAAAGTGGAACAAAAGACAGGCTCTTATAATAACAACAATAGCTTACTTACATCTTATTTTGATAGTCTTTACTATGATTTACTTTGGTTGTCTTTACTATACTGAGAATAGGCTAGCAGAGATATTTTACAGATTGTATTCATTTTACAGGTAGAGAATAATAAAACTAATTGCTGACATTTAGGTAATCCTTTATGGTTTGCTAAGTGTTTCACATTTTTTTTAAACCATTGTATTTTATCCTAGAATCAATATTTTGTATTGATTTCTAGGCAGCCCAGCAGTAAGGGCTAGGCAATGGGGACTAAGCGACTTACCCAGGGTCACACATCTGGGAATTGTCTGCAGTCATATTTGAACTCAAGACTTTCTGTCTCTAGGTTGGCTCTCTCTCCACTGATCCACTTGGCTTCCCCCAAGTTTTTTACATTTGATCTTAACAGCCAGCTTATAAGGTGTGTGTTATTATCATCACCATTTTACAGATGAAGAATCTGAATGTTTGCCACAGGATTCAAACTCAAGTCTTCTTGACTCCAAATTCAGCAAAGCTGAAGACTGGTTCAGAGATGTTAAGGGAGTTGCTCTTTGCTTACAGAGATAGTAAATGGTGGGGCCAAGATTTAAATCCCAATCTTCTGCCTTCAAATCTCATACCTTTTCCATTATCTCTAGCTGGAGCTTAGATAAAGGAACAGTTGATAGGAGAACAATCAATGGAATTTCAAGGAAACTAAAGGCATTCTGCTCAATTCAGCAAATAGGAAAGAATGTTCAGTGGCATTTCTGGCAGGTCACCCTTTTGGAAATACAGGTATGTATTTTAGCTTGGAAGTAAGTGCACTGGAGAGTTCTGCAACCCAATTTCACTTGACAGAGTTGATTACAAGATATAAGGGGAATGGTAGCAGAGGTAATGGTATGGAAGAACTTACCTCTTAGACTTTGAATGGAAATACAAATATGCTTTCTATATCAAGGGAGTTAGGGACCCAGCACCCCCTGAATCTGGAAAATATGCATAAATTTTTTTGGTTTTCACATTCTTTTTTTTTAACTAACTTTTTTCTTATTTTAAATTTTAAAAAGAAATTTTGTATATTATGGCATTGATAGATATAATATGTTGATATTATATAATACTATATGTTTATTTTATATATTTCTGAGTTTCTAAACTTTTTCTGTGTCATCTGTAGCTTCTGCATATCCCCCCTCCCAAATTCTCATTTAATTTCTTATGTTGACCAGAAAAATACAGAAACCTCCATGTGGGGCACCCATATTTACGTCTAGTAAAGAACAGTAGAGCTTTTTTCAATCATTTGCATATGAAAAGGTCAGGAAGTGGTTAAACTAGGAGCCTGCCCATAGGAACACCCTTTATTCTGACCACTTAGTGACCTGGACAAACAGGAAGGAAGAGAATATAAAAACAGAGGAGCCAGTCCAACTAGTAATTGAGTAAGAGAGAGTGTAGATGGCCAGCTCTTAAGAGCACCTCTTTCAGAGTGTAGCAGGGAGGGTAAACAAGAATTCTCTCCTCTTCCCTCCAGCCCCTCATTGGCAAGTGGCTTCTGAGCAGAAGCACTTGAAGAGGGTCCCCTTACTGCTAATGCCTTCTGGCTGTGATGATCTCCTATGAGTTCTCTATATATCTTGTTTGTATTTAGTTGTATGCATGTTATCTCCTCCCTGAGGCATGAGAACTCCTTAAGAACAGAGCCTTTTTTTCTTAAATTATCCTCAGTATTTAGCACAGTGCCTGATGTGTGTTTGTTCATTTGGATTGACTTCATCCTTGTCAGCAAGAGATTGTAGCATCCAGCATCAGGACCTGAGACTTGCTCACATCCTAGACGTCAGCCCCCAAAGCCAAGACTCTAGCTGGTGCTGGGGTGCAGGCTCTGGCTCTTTTCATAGTAAATGTAGGATTTCTCCAAAACCAGAAGCTGGAGTTGGTGATAACTACAGCTTTCTGCTTGTGAAACTAAGGTTAGTGGAAACAGTTAAAGATGTCAGTAGCCCTACAATATCTGACTCAGAGATTGCTTCTCCTCACAATCTCCCTGGTTCAGTGGTTCTTTACCCAAGACTCTCTTTGTGATTTCTGGGTGTGTTCATTCTCCTTGCTAACGCTGGATATATTTGAGGGAGAGTGCTCCCTAGGATTATGGAGGAAATATTTTATCGATATTTTTACTGTGATATTTTTGATAGCTGTCATTCAGCAACTAAATGGCAGAGTCATCTTCTGGAGTTCAAATCTAGCTTCAGACACTTACTAGTTGTATGACTCTGTTTAACTCAGTTTCGTTATCTGTAAAATGAGCTGGAGAAATAGCCAACTGCTTCAGTATCTTTGCCAGGAAAATGTCAAACTATACCCAAATGGCTATAAAACTGTGCATACCCTTTAGTAATGCCATTACTGGTTTGTATCCCAAAGAGATAATAAAGGGGAAAGGACCCACTTATACAAAAATATTTAAGCAGCTCTTTTTGTGTGAGCAAAGACTTGGAAATTATGGGGAGGGTCCATCAGTTGGGGAATGGCTGAATCAATTGTGATACATGTTGGTAATGGAATATTACTGTGCTAAAAGAAATGATAACTAAGGCAATTTCGGAAAAAGCTGAAAAGATGTAGCACAAAATAAGCAGAACTGGGAGAACATTATACACAATGACAGCAATATTGGACCATGATTATCTGTGAAAACTCCTGAAAGACTTATAATGGGGAATGCTATTCACCTCCAGAGAAAGAACTGTTAGAGTCATCTTTCATATCAGTGTATCTTTGGTTTTATTTGGGGGTTTTGGTTATGTATGCCTTTGCTCTTAGAACAGTGACCAGTGTAGACATGTATTTTGCATGACAATAAAAAATGGAAAAGGAATAATAAAAAGAAAAAAAAGAAAACCTTAAATAATGTCTTCAAGGTTCAGAAATGACTAAAACAAAAGCTTTCACATTACTGGTTAGAAACTAAATAGACACATTGTTAGGGGCCCATAAATTTATAGTTTTACAAGTTCAAACCCACAGTTCCTTTAAGAGCTGGTGGGGGTAAAGTGATGACACAGAATCATAATTCCCTAGACCTAACTCTTCCAGGTCTAAAGTATATTGAGAAAAGCACCAAAACCATTGTCTGTTTGATAGTGGAGTTGAAAAGGATACAGTTCTAAAGTTCATGGACCAGACTCTGCTCTGGGAAGTCATAATACCCTAAAAGGTATCCAACAAGCTTTTGCTCCTGGTCTCATCCTCATTCTTCTGTTTAGGGATTTAAGAGGTTAACCTGTAAATTATTATTCACACCCAAGGCAATGTTTTGTGTCATTATTTGACCTGCAATGGTGACCAGCAAAGCTGACTGGTGCATTTTTTTACCATCTTGGCAATTTACAAAAGCTTTAGTTTAATGAAATGCTAGATAAACTACGTCTTGGTCTACTTGTTCTCTTGGTTAACTGTTCCAAGATAAAAATCCAGATCTCATTTCTTAATAATTGTCTGAGAACTGTAGAATGTGGAAATTAGTTGTGTGGTTAAAGTAGCTAAAGATCAAGGTGAATCCCTAATTCTGGAGAGAAGCAATCCTTCAAGACAACTGGAATGGAGAAGAGAGGCTGTAGGGGCAGAATTTTCATGAATGGCTTCCAATTCCCAGTTTCCTAATATTGAGTTTCGCTTCAGTTAAGTTTTGATTCTTATTTCAGATAAATTTTGTGTCATGTGACTCCTTCTCCTCTAGAGGAGTTGCCAGTTCTGCTGCCTTTCCGAAAGTCATTTATTAAACATGAACCTTTGAATACTGGTCTACTTCAGATACCAGGCATAGCCTTTGGGGAGATGGAAACATGGAGAGAGAATGAGTGGAGCAAGCCTGAGACATGGTAAATTATCTCCATGTGTAAAGAGGCTAATGTGATTCATTTGCCCTAATCAATGGATACCTCATCAGAAATGATAGTCTCTTCTTTCTTTTCTAAAAGAAAACCCGTGGAAATATTTTAAAACTTGGGTGTCGCTACTGGAAATATTTCTTATAAAAAATCATTTAATCCTGTTGAAATGAGTTCCCTTTTCACTCAAATCCCTGATGTATACTACCAGCTTAAAGCAATTAGTAGCAGCAGCAGAGCTACTACAAGACTTGTTTTTAAGAGATATTTCTAGCACTGGAAATGAGTGAGGGAATCTTTTATTTGGTGGATTCTTTATGAAATGTTTCTTTGAGAATAGAGGTAGTTTAAAAAAAAAACAAATCTTGGAGTCTTTGGTCCAAGATTAAAATTCTTCTTCTTTTTTAAAGGCTCTTGATTGTGCCTTATCTCAACCAGGCTAGAAGGGTAGGGGCTACTCTAGAACCCAGTCCAACTACTTATTGTTTCAGGAGCTTTGCCTTGCTCTATTTTCTGACCTAGGCTAGTTCACCCTTCTTTAGGGAACCTGTGACCTCCATTCCTAGGGACCTTGAAGGGGTCACTAGGTGACTAAGTGGATTGAGAGCCAAGCTTAAAGACAGGAGATCCTGGGTTCAAATCTTGTCTCAGATACTTTCTAGCTGTATGATCCTGGGCAAGTCACCTATAACTCCCATTGCCTAGCCCTTACCACTCTTCTGCCTTGGAACCAATACTCAGTATTGATTCTAAGATGGAATGAGAAAGAAGAAAAGAAATGAAATGAAACTTAGGACAAGGTATAACCACACTCACAGTCTTAAGTGATAAAGAAAAGCCTAGTATAATAATGATTTTGTTAACATCTTTTGGAATAAGAAAAAAGGACTTAAGTTAGGACTTTTAGGATCTCTAGACTGAACTTTCTTTCACAGGTGAGAACACTGAAGTTCAGAAAAGTGAAAAATTTTTAAAAATTGCTATTTATAGGGTTTTTTTTTTAAATAGCAAGCCTTTTAACTAGAAAAAAGGAGAAATCATATGGAAAACAGCAACATGGCTCAGTGGTTCAGAAAGACCTGAGTTCAAGACTGGGCTCAGAAACTTAGTACCTGTGTGACCTCTTATTTGCCTTAACCCACTACATAAGGAAATGGGCAAATCACCCCCATACTTTTGCCAAGAAAAGACCTCATGGACAACATGGGTCTGATTTGGACATTAAGAATAGGACAAGACTGAACAACAAAATAAATCATACATTACAAACCTTGAAATGGAAATGAGTCAGACCAGGTCTAAAAGATAGAAGACTGTTCAAATGTTTTAAATAAAATACAGAAAGAGACTAGTGTTGAAAGGGCTAGGGAAATACATTTTGAAATGGTGAATTGTTTTTTAGAAAATCCTTATTCCCTTTAAATATTGGGGAGGGGGAGAATAGGTGTTACAAAGGAGGATAAAACAAAGCGAGATTGAGAGAATTTTAACAGCTGACCGGCTGTTGTGAATTTGGTAACTGAGGATTATGGAAGTAAATCAGCACTTTTCATTCACGGGTTTCTGAACTTGAGTCTGCCTTGTAAAGAATTCCCTCCTGTCTCATTATAGCTAAAGCAATGAGTATGGATGCTGTGTGCTACATGCCATGAATTGAGATACTCTATTGGTGCAATACAAATAAGAAAATTAGTTTCTAGGTTTGTGGGGTGATCAGTCCCACTAGATAAGCATTGCCCAAAAGCAATTGATTATGAGCAGCTCAAAATTTAAAATTTAAAAAACCTGGTGTTAAGCTTTCTTTTCTGTAGTTATATTAATATAAATAATGAATTGGAATAGCTGGAGAAGGACTTTGGATTATCTAAGACTGAGGTTAATGAATGTTAAATTCTGTCATTTTTCATAGAAGCAGGTACACATTGTTAATGTGTAAAGATGTATATGTGTAGTGGTTGGGTTTTTGTTTTGTTTTTTCTTTCAGATTTATGTGTTTTATTTTATATTTTATTTTCTCTGTCGTTTGTTTTTGTAAGTGAAACCAAAACTCCCCCAAAAAAACCCAAACAGACAAGTGAAAAATCATATGCTTTTATTTGTATTCTGACTCCCAACAGTTCTTTCTCTGGAAGTGGATAGCATTCTTTATCATAAGTCCCTCAGAATTGTCCTGGATTGTTGTTTTGGTGAGAGTAGTTAAGTCTTTCAGTCAAAATATTTCTGTTAATGTATACAGTGTTCTCCTGGTTGTTCTTATTTCACTTTGCAGCAGCTCACATGGGTCTTTCTAGCTCTTTCCAAAATCATGCTGTTCATCATTTCTTATAGCACAATAGTATTCCAATAGTCTGATTTGTTTTAAGTTGGATCTGGGTGATTTCATTGATGCATTTCCTTAAAACAAGTCCACTGTGATTCAACTCTTTCCAAACAATCTTGACTGACAGGACTCATGTGTCTTGTTAATATTTCTCGAAACCTTCACCTTCTTCCAATTTTAATGCCTTCTTAATATGCCCAAGAGAGATTCCTCATAGGTGAGACTGAATCAAAGAAAAAAGAATCAATAGCACCTTTAAGGATATCGAAATGGCAAACCTTGAATATATCTGTTGCACTCAGTCTATCAGCTTTGAGATATATCTTTATAAGATGTCATCCTCTTGACTTTTGTCTTGCCCCTGGACTTGGGTGACAGGAAGAAAGAGAGTGAGGCTGATAACTTTGTACAATTCTGCTTTAAAGATATCTTGCAAAAGACATCATTTGGGGGCAGCTGGGTAGCTCAGTGGAGTGAGAGTCAGGCCTAGAGACAGGAGGTCCTAGGTTCAAACCCAGCCTCAGCCACTTCCCAGCTGTGTGACCCTGGGCAAGTCACTTGACCCCCATTGCCCACCCTTACCAATCTTCCATCTATGAGACAATATACCGAAGTACAAGGGTTTAAAAAAAAAAAGACATCATTTAAGGATGCCATTTCTGTGCTCTTCAAGTACAAAAACCATAAGATGAACATCAATGTAAATAAACTAATAGACCTCTTCTTTTTATTCAACTGGCATGTAACATATGGGGGGGGGAAGTGCTTTGATCTCTGGAGCATATAATATTTACAAAAATGGATATATATATATATATATATATACTTTTTTACCAGTCATCAACATAAACATGTGTGTGCTTCTGTCCAGAATCTAGAGAAAGTCAAGGAATGGTTCTGCATAACTTTATTGACATTATTCTCCTCTTTTTCTTTCTTTTCTTCCTTCTTAATTTTTTCTCTTTCTTTCCTTTTTTGTTTGTTTGTTTGGAGTTGGAATCATGAAGATAGGTTAAAGGAAAAGGAAGTCTCTATGGCTAATATTTATATTTTCTTAGCCTACAAATTTCTTGAACAATTTAGTAGGAAGTATAGTTGGAAGTGTGTAAATGGAATTATCATCCTTTGTTTATTTTAACTTAATCAATCTAGAACTTGGAGTGCCCCTCCTTTCACACTTAGTCAAATGAAGAACTTTTTACTAGAAAAGGAAGTTCACACCCTCAAAGACTAGAAGTGGATCCCACAAGCATTGCCCTCTCTCTTCACACACACCCCTTCCCCCCCCCCCCAGGCAGTGCCAGGCAAATTAAGAAATTATGATTGGTTCCTGTGATGTGATAGACCAGCCCACAGTGAAGGGAAGTAGAAACCAGAGAGACTGGAAGTGACGTGGGGAAAGGGCTATAAAAGGCAAGACCAGAGAGATGAAAACTTCTAAATTGGAGGGATTGTGCTGCATTGGTGTCTCTGCATTGGCTTTGATTGTTGTTGGATTCTGCATTGGTGGCTTTTGCTGAAGAGACTACCACAACCCCTGATTGGAGATCGGGACCTGAAGAAGCCTTTGTCAGAGTTGAGCTAGATTCCCAAGATGGGCAATTATAGGGTATTTAGCTAGGCAATATTTTCTACCTCCTTTTTACGTTTCTCTCTCTTTACTATCTCTACTTTGCTGTAATAAAGCTACTAACAGCCTCGTGACTTAAGAGTTAATTTTTATAAATGGCGACCACAACAACTTGTTATAACTCTTAATTTGACCACAACCAATTTTAACTCTTACAGAAGTATAGGAAGAATTTGGAATGATGTCAATAAATGTGGACAAGGTCAGTGCAAATGTAAAGGTTGAATGAAATGGTTACAGATTTTTAATTAGGTTTTCAATTCTGAAACAGCTTATATGGCTATATGTAAATAGCGTCACAGACTGTTTCAGCTGTGCAGAACATAATATACAATGATTTTTTTTTCCTTCCCTCCTGTTTCTATCTGAGGGATCTATTTTATGACTCCTGGGCCAAATCTGACTTGCTTGCCAGTTTTTCTGTAGCCCAGGATCTAAGGATAGTGTTTATATTTTTTAATGCAACAAAACTTTATTTTAAAAAATGTTTATTAAAAATACATCCTTAGCTCACAGGCTTGTTTAAAAACATGTCGAGGGCAGTATCTGATAGAACCAGTGTTCTATCCCATTGTAAAATATGCCAAAGGGCAAAAATATATATAAATCTATATCTATCTATCTGCAGATAGATAGATTTTTTTTTTTTGCCTTACACTCAAGGAAGTAGGAAGCTATCTGTTGATTCAGGCTTTCATGCTTACTCCTACTCTCTAAGATGTAGACATCCCTCCTTTTTTTACTATGACTCATTTTCTATCTTGTCTGTATCTTATCTTTTTGATAATGCTTTCTGTCTCTTATAAACATGAGTATGTTGTAAGAGAAAACAGAACCTAGACTTCATTTTAGCTTTCCCAAAAGCTTTTGGATTAATGGTAATGATTAGACTCTTTAAGGACTGTCTTAATGATGGATCTCCTTGTACCAAGCTTAAACAAGTTCTTCTAAAAAAACTATACCCTTATCCCCATAGGACAAAACAAGCAAAAGAATTGTGCTAAAATAACCTGTAACTAAATATAACATTTCAGAATATTTTATGGTAAAAAAAAAGGCAGCTATTAATTTTTGCAAATATATTGGGATCCAGAAACTCAATTTCAAAAATCCAAAACTCAAATTCAAATATAAATAAAATAGCTTATGATAATACTGTTATTCAATTTTTCAGTCATATCTTACTCTTTATGACTCTATTTGAAGTTTTCTTGGCAAAGATGCTAGAGTGGTTTGCCAGTTTCTTCTCCAGCTCCTTTAAAAGATGAGGAAACTGAGGTAAACAGAATTAAGTGACTTGACTAGGGTCACAAACAGACAAAAAAAGGAAGGAAGGAATCAGGACAATTTATGTTTATCAGTTCAAATCCAGCTTCGGACACTTAACTAGTTGTGTGACCCTGGACAAGTAGCTAAATCCTGTTTGCCTCAGTTTCCTCATCTGAAAAATGAGTTTGAGAAGGAAATGGCAAACCACTCCATTGTCTTTGCCAAGAAAACCCCAAATGGGGTCATCAAGAGTCAAGACATGACTGAATAACAGAATGGGCAGGTTTAGGCTGGTCCCTAAAGTCTCTTCCAGCTCTGACCTCAGGAACTTCAGTGGGGTGTGCTCTTTGGACACACCTATGTATAATAACATTACCAGGCTTCTGTGATGTCATTCAAATCAGATTTCTTTGTTCATTTTCAGCTTTCCAGTAAGGAAGAAATAGAGATCAGTGACTTTTATAAACTAGAATTGTAGTGGAATGCTTAAAGTTGCCTGGCCTAGAAACTCAGAATATTTCCTCTCAAGCAGACCTCAAATAAATAGTGATTTATTTGACAGTGCTCTGAGGAGCTATTATACGTGTGCCACTATTTTGTGTTCGACCTGCAAGAACAGATTGCACAAAGGTATCATTTACTCTGGTTGTCAGGGTAATTTCTTGGGTGCCTCCAGCAAGATTAAGATGCATGATTGTATTTTCCTTGCTTTTCTTCATATTATGCCCTTTGCAATTCCTAGACTTCCATTGAACACTTTATACAATGATCCCAGATTGTTTTACAGTGTGGTTTCTACCACCCACTTTTTGCCAATACTGATGAGTTATGAGAATGATTTTCCTATTTTTCAAACGAACAAACTTAGTTCAGTTTCTCTGTGCCTGGCTTTCCCCAAGGTCACGTGGGAGAAGAGTTAGTAGAACTTGGATTAGAATTGAGCTCTCCAACATCCTGTCTAGTGTTCTGTTAAGTAGGACACCAGTGATGCTTTTTTTTTTTTTAAAGGGCACAGGTTTTCCCAATTTCTTAAGTTGTCTCTTCCATTATCAGGGAAATTTAAGGAGGCAGCAGGATCCCAGCAGTTGAGTGTGGATGCTTTAGTCCAGTAGTACCAAACTGAAAAAAAAAACCAACAACAAAACAGGGGCCACTAAACCTAAATAAACGATCTCTGTTGCCTCGGAAAATTATATATTAAAATTATCTATCATCTATTAAATATTTCTCCATTTTAATCTGGTTCAGTTGCACTCAGTATCGCTGTGTCTCCTTTCAGGCATAATTCAAATATATTGTCATCTGGCCACTTCTTGATCTTTTTGAAGGTCTGGTAATTCTTAATGTGTAAAAAGAGCAATGAAGAACCCAACCGAACATAGAGAGAGATCTTAGTGGATAGGCTCTGTAGAGAATCAAATGCCTGCATTAATAATGATGTCTTGTCTCTTCTGCTGAATTGTAAAGTCTTGGGAACTAGGGACCTTGTGTCATTTCTTCTGTGTATCCCTTTAGCACTGAGCTCATGCATGCTTATTGGGTCCTTGCTAAATTCATGAACTTTTGAATTATTCAATATTTAACTTGACTTCCGTTTTACTCTTTGCTTTTTATTCAGGTGTAAAAGGCTTGAAAAATAGGTTATGTGGGAAAAATTGAGAATATCCTTGTACTATTTATTCTGTGGTCAGTTTAATTAAAGACTTACAGCTAAGGGCAGACAGCACAGTGTATAAAGTGCCAGGCTTGGAGTCAGGAGGACCTGGATTCAAATGTAGCCTCAAATACTACCTGGGCAAGACATTTGACTCCAATTACTTAACTCTTGCCCTTCAGTCTTAGAGTTATTACTATGACAAAGGATAAGGGTTTAAAAAAAAAGAAGACTTATATCTAAGATTTTCAATATATTTAATCTTCCTAAGGTTGTTAAATTCACATAATAAAATAAAGAGTGCTTCTGAGAAAAGATAATAGGCACATAATCCTCTCCTCTTTACTTCTAGCCGTCATGCCTTTTTTTTTTTTTTTTTTTTTAAGGCTTACCATTGAATGCTCATCTTGTCCAAGTCCAGCTATCTAGCTTCCTGCCTTAACCAAAACAGATGAGCCTGTTTACTGTGGTTGTTTTCTTCATCTCTGCTGATGCTGAGAAGAAGAAAGAAGAAGCCCTGGTTGTCCTTAGCTTGTCGCAGTAGTTACGAGGAACCTGGCTGGTTCTGTCATTTTAATAGACTTTGTCCAGATTTCTCAGGGGTGGAATCTAGGTCACCAGTCATGAAAAGCACTGTCAGAGTCATAAACTGCTTGTTGACTTGTCATGTTTCTTTGCATGCAAAGGATGTCTTAGCACTTCAAATCATTGGCTTGCTAGGCTCAAACGTGAAGTACAAGAATTATGTCTGAATGATAACCCTATGCAAATAGAGACTTTTATAGCTTCTCAAGCATACATATTGGAAATACTATTTGATAAAAATAAGGTTATGCTAGTGTCTTGGTTAATCCAGAGGATATGTTCCAATAAGACACTTGAGAAGTTTCATTAATAGAAATAGAAGGTGGCAAAAAGTTATGATCCTCAATATCAGAATAAGGGTTAGGATGGGAAAATATTGAGTACTAATGAAAATGCGAGCTATGTCAGAAGACATAATATATTTCATTAGCTATTGATTTCAGGTTGGAGGTGGAAAAGATGACCTCTACCTGGGAAAAGGAGGCAGGAGTCAGCAGCCAACCTGATAGACTTAAAAAGTCCAAATGGACTCCAGGAATTCACAAGCTAGTGACACCTCCAATATATTCTTCCCTTCAAGAAGGAACTTGGACAAGATTTCCTTTTTTTTTTTTTTTTTGGCATTCAATGAGTTTTTATTTGTAATCAGTTTTAGAGTAAGTCAGAAGGCAAAGAAAAATACACACCAGTGATTAAAGATATAATTATATGTAAGAAATTTAAAACTTTGGGATATGTTTGTAAAGAAATTTATGCATATAAGCTGCAGATGAAAATAAAATTCAGGGAGCAAAACTGGAAACTCCAGCATAGAATCTTTATGGGTAGCAGAAGTGGGAGGAGTCTTTTTTTTTATTCTCAGACCTAAGAAAGATAAAGCTGGGATATATGACTGTGCTTCCTTCACCCTCTTTTTTCCTCCTTCCCTCAGCCTTTTCCCATTCATCCTTACCCCCTCCCAACAGACTAAGTTAGTTTTATATTCAGGAACGGCCTTAAGGTAGCCAAGGTGTGATATCACCCCAAATGAAGCAAAACAAAACAGACTCCCCTACATGGTTGCTCATATTTAAAAATCCTTTTATTCCACATTTAGAGGCAACATTATTGAGGCTAACTTAAGCAGTATATGCAACTCACTTGAACTAAAGTGAGGCAATAGATCATACGGATATGGCCCAAGACTTGGAGACTAAAAAGAACTGGGTTCAAATTCTGCCCGAGATACTTAGTCAGTGAAATGACCATTATCTCATCCTGTGTATTTTTTTCAATCCATTTAGAATCAATGTTGTATATTGGTTCCAAAGCAGAAAAGTGGTAAGGAATAGGCAATGGAAATTAAATGACTTGCTCAGGTCACACAGCTAAGAAGTGTCTAGGGCCATATTTGAACTTTGGACATTCCATCTCCAGACCTGGCTCTCAATCCACTGAGCCACCTAGCTGTCCCCCCCCCCCCCCATCTCATATCTTTTCCTATGTTTTAGTGAGGGGAACAGGAAGGAAGGAATCAAGGAAGGAATCATGGGATCATTTCCAAGGGGACAGAGGGGAAAGGCGAGACTGGGAAGCCAGACAAGTTTTCCTCTTCCATTTTGCCCAGCACTAGGACTCTTTACCTTAAGTTCGACACAGACAGAACTTAATGTACGTAGATATAGTATTATAGGAAGTTGGGACCACACCTAATTTAGCAGGAACTTTGCCATGGAAGCAGGTGGTTCAGACCAATGGTGCTTTGCATAATTGTTGAAGGTTTTTTAATGTTTTGTTTATCTTGTTGTCCAGCTTCCTTATAAAGGTACTTCATTCCCAACAGATTCACTAATCAAGGTATTAATCAAGTGTTGTCACTTACTATGACTGTTGAATTCTCTTTTATCATAGAAAATGTGTGGACCTATTAATAGTGTTTCCTTGGATACTTTGGTTCTGATATCTGAATAATCATTATTAGCTTTTCTCCTAGCGACTTAAGGAAAGCTCTCTGGGATTTAAGTGGGTGTCCTTTAATCTTCAAAGTACTTTTCTATTCTTAGCACTTTAGGTTGCTTACTCTGTTACTGTTTTTAAGTTAGAGCTTAATAACAATTATTGAACTAGCAATTACTGTATGTGATTTTGAAGCTGTAATGGCTAGAGTCCTGCCTTTTTGTTGGTTGACTTTTCTTTAGAACTAGAAAAAATGCTACCATTTATTGGGTTCCAAAACCCTCCCTTTGTTTAGATAAGTGAGCCAATAAGAAAATTCATCCATAAGCAAGTCCAAGCTGCCTCATTGGTGATCTGTTCAGAATTGTAATAAAATTAAAGGAGTGAATTAGAATAAACAAAGGAATCATAAGAGCAAAATGTTAGAGCTGATTTGTTCAGCCACACGTCCGACTCTTTGTGACTCCTTTTGTGATTTCTTTGACAAAGACACTGGAATGGCTCGCCATTTCTTTTTCTAGCTCATTTGACAGATGAGGAAACTGAGACAAGCAGGGTTAAGTGACTTGCCCAGGGTCACACAGCTAAAAAATGTCTGAGGCCACATTTGAACTCAGGAGGATGAGCTTTCCTAACTCTAGGCTTAGCATCTTCTTTGTTACCTTGCTACCCTAATGACATTCCAGTACGTTGTACCTATAATGTACTTTTCCCTCCCTCCTTTGACTCAGAGCCCCCTAGCTTCCTTCAAAGCTCATCTTAAATATTATCTCCTATATGAGATTTTTACTTTCCTTTCCTTTACTTTGGACTTATCCTCCCTAAATAACTGTGGACTTACTTTACATATTGAGACAGCTAAGTGATACAGTATCTATCAGAAACTGGGCTTGGAGTCAGGAAAACCCAAGTTCAGCCTCAGATTCTTCCTAGCTATTTGACCCTGGGCAAGTCATTTAATTTCTGTCTGCCTCAGTTTCCTCAATTATAAAATAGGAATAAAAATAGCACCTACCTCCCAGAGTGGTTGTGAAAATCAAATAAGATAATTGTAAAGCAATTAACATAGCTCCTGGCACATTAATTGCTTGTTGACTGATTAAAGCTAGGCAGATGAGTGACAGATAAGTATTGTCAAGCATCATTTGTTCATTAGACACTCAAAATAGTTGATGGATTGAAGAAAAGACAAACATTTTGTATTAAAAAAAAAGAAAAAGTATGATTTCTTGTTGTTGAAAATAATTTTTCTCAGTGCACAGTCTTTTTCATCAAAGGCCTTTTGTGCGTATGTGCACATCTCGCTTCTGCCACATATGTCGATCTCAAAAGGGGAGGGGAAAGAAAAGAGTGTTTTGGAAAAAGTGCCAAATGAGTGTCGTCACTCTCTCCAAAATAAGGAGGTTGGTCTGAAATATAAATGAAATATCACACCCAGCATATGGCCTTTCCTTAATCTGAAGGACTTGTGGATGAACATTTTTCTGGAAGCTGCTTAATATTTTCAAAGTGATTTAGAAAATAAAATTGTACTTATAGTTCTTGGCTCCTTGTGAAATGTTATAATTAAAAATGCAAGAAAGAAGTGGAATAACATACAGGCCTGTCTTCTGCCGTAGGACTGCTTTTTGTTAAGAGAATTTGAGATGTTTTGACCACAACAAACATGCTTCTTACAGAGAACACTGTCTGCGGCTCAAACGTGCAAGTGAAATGCCATTTGTACGTTAAGCATTGCATTTTTCCCACTCTGGGCTTCTTACCTATTATTGTTGAAGCCAGAGAAGGGTGTAGGACAGGGAAGTGCTCTCCATCCAAACCCCAACCTCCAGTGGTGATGCCCATAAATGAGACACTCAAATTTGACTGAGTGCCTCAGTTACAAAATACCCTCCTCATTTTGGAAAGAGTTGTTGGATTAAGGTTCAAAGAAAAATTGGGTTTGAAATCTCTTTCCTTCCAGTGGCTGTGTGACTCTCAGAGAATTTTATTTATTGTATTTATTCTAAAACCCTTCCCTTCCATTAATACTGTGTATTGGTTCCAAGGCAGAAGAGTATGGTAAGGGCTAGCAATGGGGGTTAAGTGACTTGCCCAGGGTCATAAAACTAGGAGGAATCTGAGACCTGATTTGAACCCAGGACCGCCGAGCTATAAGCCTGTTTCTCAATTCATTGAACCATTTAGGTTAAATTTAAAATTATTATTATATTATAGCTATTAGTATTGTGGAGGCTGTGTGGTATTTTGAAAAGAACAGTGGTTTTGGAGTTAAGGACCCAGGTTCAAATCCCAACCCCGATACCACCTTATCTGTGTGAACTTTGGCAGTCAACTCCCAAAGAGGCAGTCACATCCTCTCTTTGAGCCTCAGTGTTCTCATCTGTAAAATGTAAAATGAGGAGGTTGGGCTAGTAGATGACATTTAAGCTCCTCTTTAACTAACTCTAAATTTAAATCTATGATCCTCTTATTATCTTCAAAGTTCAACTGTGCAAAACACCAAATCTGTTTTTAGTACTGCCCTCGTTTCTAATACTACAATCTCCATTTAGATGAGATTAAATTATTTATTACAGTACTCTCAACACAGTTTATGCTTTAAAATGTCTATGGAATGGAATAGAATGACCACCTTCCTGTGATTCATCTGTTCCTATCTCTAGACCCTGCAGTGGTCCTGACCCAGATAGATTGATTCCCACCTCACTGAGAAACAGAGGATAATTTCCTGTTACTCTAGGAGTTGGCTCAATCTTAAGATCTCTTAGACACTGGTACCTCTTTGTCTGGACCCTAATACAAGGTCTTACCTGAATCTTGACAGTCCTTTATCCCTTCACCCTAGTTAGTTTGCCTTGATTTCTGGTACCTGTCAGGTTCCTGAGTCTTGCCTGATATCCTTGTTTCTCACCTGACACTATAAAATTTCTGTTAGAATGACATCCCCAAACTGACTCTAGTTCCCTTCTATACCATCTCCTTTCTTCTTCTCATAACAAAATGAATATTAATTTAAAAAATCAGAGAAGACAACATTTTCAAACAACAAAACCCAGAAGAGGGAGAGCTCATTCTGAAGGTACATTTTTTCTTCCCAGTCTTTCTTAAGTACTCCTTGTTTTGTTTTTTAATTTTTCTCTCCTCTCAACACTGCTTAACACTCCATCTAATGGGCCACTGCCATCTTCTCAACTTGTTTTTCTCTCTAATCTAACTCTATTAGGGCATTTTTCCTGTGGGAACTATGACAGGCATTAGATTGAGGTCCTCTACTCTGCTTTGAATTATGAATTAGACATTCATAACCTTCATAGTTTGCACCTCAAAAGCCAAAAGAGTCTCTCTTTGGAAAGTTGAAGTTTCAAAACTTTAAAGAAGCAAATGTTCCCAAGCATGAAAAGTATCCAACAGAGTTATAGATTCAAGCACCTCTCAGGAGGAGTCTTGAATCTAGTGGGAAAGAAGACATAGTACATTGGAAGGAACATTGGATTTGGAGCCATAAAACTTGGGTTTTAGTGCCAAATCTGCTACTCACTGTCTGTAACTTTGGTCAGGTCTTACTTAAGTACTCTGTAGTTCTTAATTTCTTTACTTGTAAAATGAAGATGTCAAGATAGATGAACTCTAAAATCTCTTATAATTATAACCAACTCTTCCCATGCAACCCCTGTTTCCACCATACTTATCACCTAATGGCTTAGAGTCATTAATCAGATCACTTTCATTTTGAAACTTTACCAACTCTGTACTTTTCCTCAATCTAGCCTTCAAGGTGGTTTCTCTCCTTCTAATTAAACAACTCTTGAAAAACAAACTTGAAATTTTATCTTCTCTATAAGTATTGCCTGGTTTATTATAAAATAAACTTGGCCCCATGCCATTCTTTGGCTATTATATTCCGCAAGCTTCCCTCCCATATATTTACTTTACACTTGTCTCCTAACCCTAAAATGAAGTTGGCCACGATATAAATTTGCCATCTTTGGTATCTCTTCTCTTCCTTCTAGTTTGAAGGTATTTTTTTTCTTTTTTCTTTCTTTCTTTTCTTTCTTTCTTTCTTTTTTTTGCATCTGCGTGTGCATGCAAACATCATATTAGTGTTGACTTGTGAGTTTCAGGTGAATTTGGGGGTGCCAGGTTTGGTACCTGCCAAATAATCAATTGCATCTAGATTTTAAAAGACTTTTTCTCATAGTAATGATAAGTTCAAAGTTTTCCTTTGGGTACTGGGTCTCTTTGAGTTAACAAAAATTGCCGTGATATCATGGAGATCTTCAAGAAGACCTTAGATGCTTCTTGTTTGTATAACCTTGTGCAAGTCATTTAACTTTGTTTGCCCCAGTCGTCCCATGTGTAAAATGGGAATAATAATAGCATCTACCTTGCAAATCTGTTGAGAAGATCAAATGAAGTAATTTTTTAAAAATCCTAATTTTCTCTCATAGTAGCAACTCTAAGACAGAAGGGCAAGGATTAGGCAAATGAGGTAAAATGAGTGCCTAGGGTCATGCAGCTAGGAAGCATCTGAGGCCAGATTTGAATCCAGATCTTTCTGACTCCAGGTTTGGTGCTTTATCCACTGTACTACATAGCTGCCCTAAATGAGGTGATATTTGTAAAGCTTTTAGCACAGTGCCTGACACATAGTAGGTGCTATATAAATGTCATTATTCCTATTATTTACTATTATTATTATTATTAACCTCTGTCTGCCTCAGAGGTAAAATGGAGATAATCCTAGCACCTAGCTCTCAGGGTTGCTGTGAGGCTAAAATGAAATAATATTTGAAAATATTTTCTAACCTTAAAGTGCTATTTAAATACTAACTATTATTATCGTCATCACTATTATTATTGGAGAGCTGGAGGAAACCTTCTAGGTCTAGATGTCCATCCTTCTTATTTTATATATGAGGAAATGGAAAATAGGAAATAAGCACCTAGAGAGGATTTGAATTTTTGAATTTTACCAATCATTTGATCCTGAAGGCAATCCTGTAAGGAGGAAAAGAAGGCATAGTGTTATTATTCCTATTTTAATTACGAAGAGCCTGAGACACAGAGAAGAAATATGACTTCCTGAAAGACACCCCACTATTAGGAGGCAAAGCCCACATTCCAGCCCAGACTTCTTATCCCAAGAGTAGCCTCCTACCTCTTACATCCCAGCTGTTTTGGGGTGCCACCCAACAAGCAGGTTTTATCAGGCATGTCCTGAAGTAGAGTTGTGCTAGCCATCTTGTGACCCTTCCAAGTGACAAATATTTAGGACTAGGGTGGATTTCCCAGTGTGAGGTCTACAGGGCCACAAAGGCAGAGCCTAAATGGAACAAGCCTCAGCACTATTTTGCCTGCTGTTTTCTCATGGCTCTAACTAGGGCAGTCAGCAGCATATATTGCTATTTTTGTCAATTTTCATTCTGCCTTTGAGATTTAGAACTGAGGGATGCTACAGCTGCTTACCATATGGTTGCTATGAATGAATTTGATGTACAGATGACTTTTTATTTTAATTTGGGGAGGGAAGGGAAGGTGCACGTTAATAATTTATAGAAAAGTCTATATAGAAAACCTTTAGATAGCATCTTGGTCATTGTCACATCCTAGTCCCATAAATTTCACCCAATCCATTCCAGACAGATGCCCAAGTTCCCAGTGATTTCCAATGTTACTACATTTTTATAGGCTTTCAGAGATAGAAAAAGCAATTTTATAGGTGATCTCATTTGATTCTCACAATAACTTTATGGTATAGATGGTGCAGATAGTATTACTCTATTTTAAAAATGAGTAAACTGGTATCCTAAGAGAAGGATTCAATGGGTAGTTTCCTGGACCCAGAATCAGAAAGACTTGAGTTCCAATCTAGCCTAATAACTTCCTCTTCATGTGGCTCTGATTATCTGACAAAAGGATCTATTGGATCTGCTGGAGAATGTAAAAGGGAATTCTTGGTTCTCTTTGAGTTCACACTTGTGAAAAGGGAATCATTTGTTCTCTCTGCTTAGTTAACACTTTTGTTGGCAGTAACTTTGAATCAACACAAGCTTGAACTAGGTGGGAGAAGCCTGAAAGCCACTTAGTTAAGTTCACACCTTACTTGATGCTAGGTGAGAACAAGCCAGAAATTTAAGAGTTCACACACTCAGAAAGGTATGATTCCAAAGGTGAGAACTCAGACAATTTGGAAGCTGTGATTAGCCCTTGTGAAAAGGGGCAGGGACAGGAAACCACAAGCCATGAAGAGAAGCTAGTGAAGGAATCTGGTGAAGGAAGCTAGTAGAGAGTGAGCTCCAAAAAGAGAGTCACTCCAAGAAGGAAGTTGGCTTCAAGAAGAAGGTCGGCTTATAGAAGAAAGTAGGCTTCAGGATTCACTGTCTTGGGTGAGTGGATAGCTGGTTTTCCCTTCCTGTGTTCTGGAGATAGTTTAATTCTGATTGAAGGTTAAAAAGTCCTGAACTAGAACAGTATTTGGTTAGATAGGTTAATGTCTTTTCTACCCTTTTGTATTTCTCTACTTTATAAATAAAAGATTTATAATTTCCATATATTTAGCCAAACCATTAATTTTAACACTTACAAGAAGGAAATGGCAAACCCCTATGGTATCCTTGGCAAGAAAACCTCATGGATGGCCATGGTCTATGAAGCCACAAAGAGTTGGATGGGCATTCAACAATACATTCTAAAAGAGGTTTTGTTACCTTGAAGCAGTCTTTCCATTATAATAGGTTGGTTTTCCCAGTGATTCCCACAGCTGATGGTCCTATCTAAAATGTTATATACTAGTATTTTTGTAATAAGTAAGACGGGATATTTTCTCCTCCTTCCCCCCCCCCCTTTTTTTTTAAATTAAAAAAAAGTGGAACAGCCAGTGTGGTAGTTTCCTCACCTATAAAATGAAGAGGGATATGGGAGGAAACTAGATGTTCTCTTCCAGTGCTAAATCCTGTCATCTGCTTCACTCAGGTTAAAAAAAAGGGGGGGGGTTGTGTTTATTAGACTCTTAGAACCCACTAATGGAATTTAATATCTATTTTTGACATCTGTGAAAAGTATTATGGATTTGGATTTAAAAGCATTTTTTAAAACTACAGCAGAATCGATTGCCATCTGATTTGATTACCTTCTACTAAGACAGTCTAGTTTCAACTCTAAAATTTCATTTCCTACAAAGTGCTTATCTAATATATCTGACCAGATTGAGAGAGAGAATTTACTGGTAGTGTGGGTTCATTTTATGGGAAAGATTCTTCCTGAAGCATTCTGGTGGAAGGATATCTATCCCTTTCAGAGAATCATTGCCAAAAGTATAGTGTAGACTTTATGAGAGGTGAGTAATTGAAAATTCTTCTTCTTATGATTCTAACTCTAAAATTAATTAACATAGACAATATAATTTACCTTTAATTCCCCCGTGTTGTCCCCTCTTTCCCTCCCCAGTATTTAGGGACTTTAAAAAAATATCTTTTGAAAACTTACATACCGAGACAGCATAGAATAGTCTGTAGAGAGCTGGCCATAGAGCCAGGAAGACAGTGATTTTAGTCCTGCCTCTCACGCATACTGGTTTCGTGACCCTGGCCCAATCATTTAGTCTCTTAATACCTTAGACAACTCTCTGGTCAAGGAGAAAGTATTTATCTGAATTGGCATAGCTAATTTCCTTGAAGTCACAGATCTTACTGCAGCCGGGGGGCACGGTAGATAGAGTACTGAAGCCTGGAGTGAGGAAGACTTAGGTTCACATTTGAAGAATCCTTACTAGCTGTGTGGTCCTACCTAGGCAAATCACTTGACCACTGTCTGCCTCAGTTTCCTTATCCATAAAATGGGGATAATAATAGTGCTGTATTTCCCAGGGTTTTTGTGAGGAATAAATGAGATATTTATAAAGCACTTAGCACAGTGCTAGACACATAGTAGACCCTTAATAAATGCTTTTTCTCTCACCCCCAAATGTGCACCCCCTCATAAAATAAGAAAATGTTCCCTAACATAAAGAAAGGGATATGATAGTAGTAGTGTACTAATAGTATGTCCCGTGGGTCTTGTTGAAAAAAAAGCTGACTGATAATAGCTCATTATTTGAGAACTATATTAGTGTCAGTGCCAAGACTAGACTAGAGCATTTCAAAATGTGGCTCCTTTTGGGGATACCCAGGGCCCATTTATGTTCCTTCTCTCTCCCCACACTGCCAAGATCTCTGGATTTTTATGAGCCTCATAACTATTTCTGAGGCTACAGTGATATACATTTCTTTCATACAGCCATTTAGAATCAAAGTAAATTAATTTTAATTCTGCCTTTCAAAGTCAAGATTCTTCATACATTCAATCCATTTTTCGTTTGTTCGATATTTTCATTTTTCTTGATACAGACGGAGAAGGAAGGATGTGAAGTTTTTGCTCTAGGTCAGTAGCACTTCTGAACCGAAAGGTTTTTTAGACTCTTGGTTCTATTTCTCCAATATTTAAGTCAGGCTATCTTAATGATCTGTATTATAATCCTTGGGAACCTGAAGGTTGTGAATGTATGGGTTGAGTCTGGAGTGGGAAAGGGAAGGCATAATGTAGTAGACAGCTGCTAGTACTAGGAACCAGTTGCTTTGGGCTCAACTTCAGTTAAGAAGCTCAAATTGATTGACGTGGTGCTTCGAGAAAGCTCTGGGTGAAGTTCTCCCCCACTAATCTCCTGCTGCTGTGGATGTGACAAACTCCATTTCGCTCAGACACTGGGCCAGAAATTGAAGGGAGCTGTTAGGTTTGCTCTCAAGATATGATCACAGATGGATTTTTAAATTTATTTCTTCCCAGTTTGAAGTCATCCAGCAGAGAGCTTCCTTGTTTCTTTTTCCCAGTTACCCAAATCAAATTGATTTTTTCCTATCATCTGTGAAAAAAGGACATAGCCCTGTAGGGGGTCCACAATGTAAGGAGATGGATTCTCTCGGTCCCCCTGCAGTTTCTAAGAGCATGCTTTCAAATGTGATGGAGAAAGAAATAGGTAAGGAGCCTATTTTTATTGATGTTAGAAGAATTCTAGTGACTGTCTTAATAGATAATTTGAAGAATAAATATTGTCTGCTATTTTTAGTGGGTTTCATTTTATTTCATCTTATTGGCTCTGGTCCATGGTATGTCTTGTTTTTGTTTGCCACTCAGAGAACAATCTGTATTTCTAGATCTTTTTTTCCCTAAAGAAGACAAAGAGGATCTGAAGGGATGTGGAAATCATGTGAGGTTGTTTTCCTACATCGTCGTAGTTGTTTCAGTCTTAGGCGTGTAATGTTAAAAGTCTTAGAAGTGGGACAATTCATAGGGACCTTGGTGACCTTCTAAGTCTGACTATAGTTTAGATTTGCGTTGAATATTCTAGAAGCAGGAACAGCTCAGTAGCTCAGAGGATTCAGAACCAGGTCTGGAGAACGGATGCCCCGGGTACAAATGTGATCTCAGACACTTCCTAGATTCATGACCCTGGGTAAATCATTTAGCCCCCATTGCCTAGCCCTTATCATCACACTTCTGCCTTAGAAACAATTATTGATTCTAAGGCAGAAAGTAAGGGTTATTTTTTTTTAAGAATATTCCAAATACACATCTCTCTCCTATACAATGGAGATAATCATGTAATATCAGTTACCATTTATCTAGGTGCCTAACTGACTACAAAATGAAAGAAAGTTTATAAGGGTGCTTTGCTCATACTAGTCCTGGGAGGTAGGTAGGGCAACCATTATAATCTCCTTTTAGGAGTGAGGAACCTAAGGTTTCAATGAGGTGTTTTGACTTGGCCAGGTTTTCATAGATAGTAAGGGGCAAAGCTAGAACTTCAGCCCAAGTCTTTCTTACTCTGTATTCAGTCCAGTAGTTTTTCTAATAACAAAGAATAAAAATTAATAATAGCTACCATTTGTATAGCATTTTAAGGTTTGCAAAGCATTTTGGTTCTCCTAGGAAACATGTAAGGTGGGTACTGTTATTTTCCTCATCTTACACATGAGGAAACTGAGGCTGAGAGAACTTAAGTGGCTTATTCAGATTATACAGCTAGTAGATATATGAGGCAAGATTTGAGATCTGACCTTCCTGACTCCAAATCCAATATTCTAAACATTGTATCACCTAAGTACCAGTGAATAATCATTGTATAGTCTAATAGTAATCTGGGTATCAATACCATTATTGGGTTTTTTTTGGGGGGGAGGGTTTAAACCCTGACCTTCTGTCTTAGAATCAATAGAATATATGTTGTATTGTTTGTATAGCAATACTATATATATATTCTAAGGCAGAAGAATCTCAGTTTCCTCATCTGTAAAATGAGCTGTAGTAAAAAAATGGCAAACCACTCTAGTATCTTTGCCAAGAAAACCCCAAATGGGGTCATGAAGAGTCAGACAGGACTAAAAGGAACCTGATTAACAATAACAAATAATGTCATGGAAAGAAGATTGGATTTTAATGTAAGTGACAGGAATTTAGAACTGGGTGGCATCTTGGAGGTTGTTTACTCGAAACCATTCCTTTTCTAGGTGACTTTAGAAATCAAGGGAACACGAGTAGTAAGTAGCAGAGCTGGTGAGAGTTGGGGTTGTTTCATATGCATTATATATGTATTTGCAATCTCCTTTGCTTGGCACAGAGTCGTTTTGCTTATCTTATTTTTTATTTTAATAACAAATTTCCACATAAGTTTTCCAAAGTTGTGTTCCAAATTGTCTCCCTCCCTTACTCCCTCTCAGAATTGGCAAGCAATTCAGTCTAGGTTATATGGGTATTATTACCCAAAACATACTTCCTTTTATTGATTGATTTGAACCTTTAGTATATACCATGCTACCTTTGTAACCTAACTTTGCTGAGCTTCAGTTTTCTCAACTAAGATTAAGTCACAACCTCCATTTATAGGTAACCCTTCTAGATATTACTGATTTGTGTTACACATTTCATATACACACCTCTTTCAAAGAGATATTACGTGATTACAGTTTCCATTAATCTACTAGTTTTTAATTCTGTAAATTTAATCTGTTATAAGAATAACTACCACAATCCTTTCATACAATCAGAAAGTTAGTATAGAAAAAGCTTCAATACCATAGAATCTTAGAATTTCTTAATTGTAAAGGGCCTTAGAAATCATCTTTTTTTTTTTTAAACCTTTACATTCCATCTGGGAGTCAATACTGTGTATTGGCTTCAAAGCAGAAGAGTGGTAAGGCTAGGCAATGGGGGTCAAGTGACTTGCCCAGGGTCACACAGCTGGGAACTGTCAGAAGTCAGATTTGAACCTAAGACCTCCCATCTCTAGGCCTGGCTCTCAATTCACTGAGCTACCCCACTGCCCCTGGATCACAGATTTTCAAGCTGAAAGACGTCCTAGAGATCACTTTTATAACCCCCTCATTTTATGGACAGGGAAAAATGGGTCTCAGAATAAATTATGACCATGCAGCTAGTAAATAATAGTAGCCGGAAGCCTTAAACTCAGAATATCTGATTCAAAGTCCCATGTGCTCTTCACTAAATCACATTATCATGGTAGAGTTTGGACTCTGAAGATCACTGATGGGAAACACCAAGCCATGGCTGTGGCTGTCTAAACTTAAAAAAAATTTTTTGTTTGTTTGTTACATTAATATACTATTAACTCTCACCTTTCCCCCCATTAGAGAAGGAATCATTTGGCAAAGAAATATATCTGTATGTAAAACTATATCTTATTTCTGTTTATCAGTTCTTTCTCTGGAGGTATAAATATACAATCATTCTTCAAACAATATTTCTGTTATTGTATATAATGTTCTCTTGGTTTTGCTTGTATGCATTGTGCCCTTTTTTAAAAAAAACCATCTCTGAGAGCATTAGTATTTAAGGTTGATCCTTAAAAAGGGGGCAACATCTTAGTGTTTGGGGGAAGAGGAAAGAACCTAGGGGAAGGACAGAAGATGTATCTGTCTTTGTTGAAAATTAGACATTGGTAGTGCTTGGTTGGAGGCCTCATCCATTCCAATAATGATCAGGCTTTTATTCTTCACATAGGTGGGCATCATATTTTAGTTCCCTGTAACAATCCTTGGCATTTTGGTCTCAAGTACTATAGGCAAATCCCAATCAAGCTCCACTGTGGTTTTGTGAAATGAACAAACATCCCTTTTGAAACTTAGCCAAGACCTCATTTTAATTTCTGACCCATCCCTGGTCTCCAGCTGTCAAGAGCTCCTGCATTAATCCTCTGCCAGTGAAAAACCTTTTTGGCATACATTACGATGAACTCATCGGCATTGATCACAGAAGAGTGTTATAGTCATATATGGCTGCAAGATTGCCAGGTGAAAGGGGGCATTTAAACTAAACACTTAAGTTCTCTCAACCTCAGTTTCCTCATGCGTAAGGGTTGGGGATTCAGAAGGAAGAAATGTCATTCTAGTGTCATGATGGGAAAGCACTACTTTTATATTACATGAAGAATTGGAACTGGCTGGTGCCTTATACCAATGACATTGCCAGGAAGCCAGATTGAGAGATTTATATCTTGCTGAAATGCTTAATAAAAGCTTTATTTGAACATTGGAACATTTTAATATCTGTCCTAGAATTATTCCCAAACCAGTGAGATTTGGCAAGCCTGGCAGAAAATGTAGTTCAATCTAGGCCTAAGTCTGTGGGGCAGTGTGCTAAAGGGAAGGCACAAACATTAAGGAAATTCAGGAG
This sequence comes from Gracilinanus agilis, assembly GCF_016433145.1. Lineage (NCBI taxonomy): Eukaryota > Metazoa > Chordata > Mammalia > Didelphimorphia > Didelphidae > Gracilinanus > Gracilinanus agilis. Next base: position 394,711,612 of record NC_058133.1, on the reverse strand, counting down.
TGAGTGGTTTCTCTAGTATGGTAACAAAAGAGATTAGTGAGCAAGTTTTTTAAAATTTAGCAAAAATATAGTGAGCACCTATTGTATCTCAGGTGCAAAGAATACAAAGATTAAAAATACACATTATCTCTGACATTAAAGAGTTACAACTTAAGGAAGGTTTTTCCATATACATAAGTAAATGTGATACAAAATAGTCTTTGATAGAAATAAAGGAAAGACCAAGGCCACTAAGAAAATTTGAGGAGAAAGCAATTATAGGGGAAGGATTCATTTAACTGAGGATGGGAGTAACTTAGTTCTTGCTTGAAGGTTTCAATAGGTGAAAATGAGGAGGAAATGAGTTTCAGGGACATGAACTGAGTGGGAAAGTATAGGAGGAAATCAGAAAGAGACTAGTAGTCCAGTTTTGCTAGAATGTAAAATGCCTAAGGGGAGGAGTGGTGTGAAATATAGGGGAACAGATAGGTTGGAACTAAGTTATATGGAATGCCAGAAAAAGAAGTTTGTATTTTACCCCATGGACAATGGGAGCTGAACTACTGATGGAATGAGCCTATCGAGCAGCCATTTAGACCTGTTCTTCAGAAAGATTACTTTGGCAAGCAGCATGGTGAATGAATTGGGTAAGGGGGTATATGAGAGCCTGGTAAGCCAATTTAAAACATTTTATAGCCAAAAGTTAATAAAGTTCTGAACTAGGCATGACATTTCTTTCTAATGATCTTACAAAGCATTAAAAAAAAAAAGTTTTTTCAGTCAGCAATAATCCTTCTTTCCTTCCCATGCCCTCCCTCCCCCTAATTGAGAATGAAAGAAAAACCCAACATCATAAACGTGTCTTCCAATGAAACAATATGGATGCCTCATTTTGTATCCTGACGCTCTCACTTATGTTAAGAGGATAGCATGTTTCATCATTAGTCCTTTTAAATCGCAGTTGATCATTACAGTATTCAGAATATCTAATTCTTTCAAAGTTTTATCTTTACCATATTTTTGTCATTGTATAGATTGTTCTAATTCTATTCACTCTGTATCAATTTGTCTTCATGTTTCTCTGAAACTGCCCCCCTCATCTTATAACCCAACAATATCCCATTATATTTATGTCCCATAACTTGTTCAGCCATTTATGTGTACCTCCTCAGATTCCCATTTTTTGCTACCTCAGAACGTGTTCTAAAGCTTTATTTCTGTACATCCTTGCTTAGAGTTAATTTTGCTTCAGGCTAATCCCTCCCTTAATCTACTTTCTAATTCCCACTTCCCCTTTTTCCTTTTTGTTTCCCTGTTCAGTGAAATGTATTTCTGTATCGCACTCATTGTGTCTGATTAAGCAACATTTCACACAAATTTCATTTGCACCTCTTATGCACTTACATTTATTTTGTATTAGTGTTAAAAGTGACAGTTGCATAAAATATATTAAAAAAGCGGTGATCTCAGGGGTTTTTCCACATCCTAGAATATGTGGAAAATTCACTTCCAAGTCCAGTTGCCTAAACTTTGGAGATTTCAATGCAAATAGAGGGATTGGTAAGTGAACATGCTTTCTGGGAAATGGAAGGATAGGTTGTTCTCACCTCCTATATGATCATTTCAAATATAAATTCAGCTCTTTGGGGTTTTTCATGAACAAGTACCATAAAATTATGTCACTGTCCAAGGTAATTTTAGAGAGGGCCTAAAAGAATCTGCCTCTTGGTCCTGTTTTTCTCACAAATTGATAAGGGGGAAATTATAAGGATAGTGAGCAAGTAGAAGCTGCTAATAAGACAAAATGTAGAACTAGAGATATTAAAGGGATTGTGGAAAAAAAACAAATCAAATTTAACATCATAGAAGGCATTAGGGGATAGAATCTTTACCATTTATAAAGTGTTGGAAAGAGGATTTCTTGAGGAAATTTTGTGTGTATGTGGCTTGGTCTAAACTATTAGAATTAGACCTAATGAGAGGGGGGAAAGGAAGGGAGGGAGGAGTAGATATTAAGCTGAAGCAACTGTCCATTTTAATTGAAAGATTTATGTCATAACTGGCAAATTTCTTGTTCATGGGAAGCTCTTCCAGATTTTAACAACAGAAACATAAGCTTCCAAACCAAGTGAACTCTCTGCTTCTTTTTTTCCATAAAGGCAAAGAACTAGAATGCTGAAAGAGATAGCACAATGTAGTGAATAGAATGTGATACTTAGAATCATGAAGAACAATGTTCAAATTCTACCTTTCCTAGCTCTGTGACCCTGGATAAGTACCAGCTTCTCTCTGCCTCATCTCTAAGATTTCTCATCTATAGGGGGCAGCTGGGTGGCTCCGTGGATTGAGAGCCAGGCCTAGAGATGGAAGGTCCTAGGCTCAAATCTGACCTCAGACACTTCCCAGCTGTGTGACCCTGGGCAAGTCACTTGACCCCCCATTGCCTACCCTTACCACTCTTCTGCCTTGGAGCCAATACACAGTATTGACTGCAAGACAGACGGTGTAAGGGTTTAAAAAAAAATTTTTTTTAAGATTTCTCATCTATAAAATGAAGGGGCTGGATTTGATGGTCTCTAATATAACTTGTAGTTCTAAATCTGTGACTATGATTATAACTTTAAATAAATATATTTATTCAATTTAGTTCAGCACATGTTTATTTAGCATCCATTGTGTGAAAGTCATTCCTGTTTTAGGCATCAGCGATTCAAAGACAAAAATGTTATAAAAAAAAAGTTATTTCTCTCAAATAATTTAAGAGGATGGGATAGGACTATATAAGCTGACACAAAAGATAATGTGAGGAGAGAACAGAAACCCCCCATGGTAGTAATTAGGAAAGATTTCAGGTGAGAGGTAGCACCTCAGCTAAGCCTTAAGGAAGTTCAACAGATCTTTTCACTTTGCAGATAAAGAAACTCTAGCCTAGAAAAGGCAATGGTTTGCCTTAGGAGTCAGGCAGTAATAGAGCTCAAGTTCGAACTCAGGTCATCTTACTCTAAGTTCAATGCTCTGTCAACTGATCAGTTTTTTGGGAATCTGAATGTTGAGATTCATCAGGACTCTGAACCTTCATTCATTAGAATTACCATAATTTGTAGTTATATAAAATTAGAAAGACTATAAATATCAATGAAATATTATTTGGGCCTCTGCTACCACTTATACAATATAGTATTTTCCCCATTTTATAGTTGAAGAAACTGAGGCACATAGATTAAGTGACTTACCCAGGGTCACACAGCTAATATCTGTGGCCAAATTTGAATTCAAGTCTTTCTGACCTCAGATCCATTACTCTGTCCACAATGCCACCAAAACTGACTAAGTGCCAAAACGATCTGAGTTCAAGTACCACTTCTAACACTATGGGACACTGGACAAGTCACTTAATCTCTTAGTGATCTGGTCAACTCTTTTAAGACTTAGTGGTGGGGATTTCCTTATCTAGAAGTTCCCTACACCAATTAAACCACATGCCCAGTCTTTTCCCCTGTGTTACTGCATTTTTCTGGGACTTGACATTGTCATTACATTACCAGCACATAACATGATGCCTGGCATATAGTAGGTATTTCTAAATGCTTATTGAGTGTCTGACAATGTCATCTACAAATAGGAGGAGGACATCTCTCCCTGTTGGGAATCTCTCTTGAATGAACTGTCATTTATTAAATGGATAACTTGAGCCAAAAGTGTGCCAACATAAATACATAACATAAATACAAACATAACTTAATGTTTGTAATGTAAATAAATACAAAAAGAGCAAGCCAATCTGTCTTTAAGGAGCTTATATTCTCATAGAAGACAACAACTCATATAGGAGAGCAGTAGACAATAAAGATTTTTTTTGGATAACAGGGATATTGAGTGGAGCTATCAGTCAAATGATAGACACATCTTTTCTTTTAATTGATTACTATTCCCAGAGTAAAAGGGAAAAGGTGAAGGTGGAAAGGGAGAGGCACCCGCCCAGCAGCATCATAGAAATATGGCCAGAATGCCTCATGGTGGTTTTGAGTGAAATACTGAGACTCTGCACAGGACCCTGTTGGTGGCAAACACCTTCGGTCAAGGATACATTGCCCTGTTTGATGCCTCATTCTATATTAATTAACACCAGTTGTTCTTGTGTTTTTTCTAAGGTATTTCTGATTTTGTGTCTTTCAAGAGATCTTACATGATTTTAATATACGCTTGGATAAATACATATGGTAGTGACCTTGAAAATGGCTGGAGAGTTCCATGTATTGGGGAGAGCATTTCCATCAAGAATGTTCAATACTGGGTTTAAAATGATAATTGTTTTTTTAATGTGTGTTATCTACTGCTCCAATCACTTTGATGAAAGAAGCAATTTTGAGTCACTTGTCAAATATAAAATCCTTTTATTCTGAGTCCATTCTTCTTGTAGTCAGCAGTGTTTGGAGACAAATGCATCATCAGTTAGTAGTTTTCACTCAATAGTGGTGTTCTTGAGAGAATACTGCAAACATTGTCATCTTCTGCCCCTCCCTGCCTTTCATCTCATTGTGGTACCAGTCATTTCCTATCATCAACTGGCACTGGCTTGCTGCTACTATGGAGGTACTAAGAAATGAACCTTCTTGTTCTTGAATAAAGAGGTTTTGGGGCCTTTTAGATGTTATTTTACAGGTCCTGTGAAATAGGGTCTCTACTGCTTTTTTTTCTAGTCTGTTTACCCTTTTTACACTTACCGTATACATGGTAATAATGTAGCACAACCCCATCAAGGCTACTCAAACCCATTATATGTTATAAAGAAAAAAGAAGGCACTGTGCATTGGAGATGTTGACTTAGAAGCGGAAAAAAGAACAAATCCACCCTTTCAGAAAGATTTACTTAGAGACCAAGGAAAAAAATTTCTGCCATGAATACAGTAGATAGTTGGTTTATTGACAGCAGTTAAAGAACTGTACCAGTATATCATCCATCCATCATCATTGGAGAATTAAATATTCCACATAAAGGAATAGTCTAGATAATGTAAGTTTTTTTCCTTTTAAGCATCAAAACACTTAAAAAATATTTTTTAAATCTGATATGGAACTTTCTCAGATCTATTACATTTCCCCTCATTTGTTAATTTAGAAAATAAAAATAAAATATTTTTAAAAATAAAAGCAAAGCAGTTCTCTGAATCCAGGAGAGACTAAGGAGCTAGAGAGGAAGTAAAAGCTGAAGAAAGGGAAGTTTTAAAGGCCACATGGAGCTATGAGAATGGAAGTATAGGCAGTGTTTGTTATTGATGTTCAGTCATTTCTGATTCTTCATGACCACATTTAAGGTTTTCTTGGCAAAGATATTAGAGTGATTTGTCATTTCCTTCTCCAGTTTATTTTCCTGATGAGGAAACTGAGGCAAAAAAAAAAAGGTTACGTGTCTTGCCCAGGGTCATACAGCAGGCTGGATTTGAACTCAGGTTTTCTTAACTTCTTAATTCTAGATCCAGCAGTTTATCTACTGCACTATATAATAAGCACAAAGAAAGGGGCCAGGAGAGAGAGAGAGAGAGAGAGAGAGAGAGAGAGAGAGAGAGAGAGAGAGAAAGTGCTGTTTAAGATTAGTACAAATGCTGTGTTACTGTAACTCATCTATATTATAGACCCCAAGAAAATAATAATGTATCTCCTTTCTCCCCTTCGGCTTTTTAAGGGAGCCTTAAACCTTTCTGTCTGGAGATAGGGAAGATCTCTTCACTTTTGCTGTATTCATTCATGTTGTCTTTATAAATAACATTAGCCAGGGGCCCTTGCTGGTAGGCCTGTATGTATTGGAAACACAATGGGGAGGTACCATCTGAGGGGGAAACATTCCTGTGGAAGAAATAAAGTGTTTTGCCAGAAGAACTGCCCCTTGCTGGGAGCTTAGAGATATATCAAAAGGATAAAGAGAATTATAGATCCTTTGACACTGTTACCCAGAGTGAAAAACAATTTATATACAGGAGCTCCTTTGGTCAGCAAGTCAGTATTAGGATGAAGAGCAAATAGAATTTCTTAAAAATCTTTTTTATTTTACTTTTTTTCTGGGTTATACATGTATTATCACATAAAATATATTTCCATATTATTCATTTTTATGAATAATCATATAGTACCAGCAAATAGGAATTATTGAACAATCCTGACCATCACCCTCACCCTGCTATTGCTATAAAATGCAATAGGGAGTGCATTAAAAATATTTGATGTCTGGCTTTGGATTGTTGGTTTCTTGTTTTGGTTATGGTTTTATTTTTTTAATTTTACTTAGGAAGGGATTCCTTCCTGTCTGTTCTAAGATTCTCCCATCAATATAAATTAAGCAGTATCCAGGTAATGAGTTCTGGTATGCTGAGCTCCATATGGTTATAACATTGGCATGCTGCTCAGAGGGGAAAAGGAAGGTTAATCATTTAGAATATGAAAAATCAAAAGAAAATTCTTAAACCAGACATCTCCGCTACGACTGTTGCTGATCATCTCTTTGGATAAAATGTTGTTATCAGGCCAGTTGATTAACCAGCATTTCTGAAAAGAAATATCCAAATTATATTCATTTACTGTCATGATTAAGTTAAACGATGCAAATTAAGAGAGAGAGTAATAAAAAGAATACTGCGCTAGAAATCAGAAGAAAAATCTTATTTCGAATCTCATTTCTATTCATTTCTACCATATGCTCTCAAAAAGCCACTGAAGTTTTATGAACATCATTTTCCTCATCTATAAAGTGGAAGTAATGATGCTGCCTACCTTTGTAAACTTTCAAGTGCTACATGTGTAAGTTATTAATGTTCACATTTTTGTTATTTAAAATGCATAGCAGATGGAGTATTGTTTTCTAAAGACATTCATGGATTGTTTTTCAGAATCCTATATTTGACCTGATTTGATGCTAAAATTCTTTCTTAGTGTGAAGGATAAGGAGCTGCCATCAGTGAAATTTAATAATGGGATATATTTTCTAGTTCTTAATGCTTATAAATTGATTTTATTAACATTATTTCATTGGATCCTTGTAACGACTCTGAGAGGTAGATAATACAGATAATATTAACTATATTTTGCAGATGAAACAACTGAAAAACTGAGGCTCGGAGACACAAATTGCCAGACCCAAGCTCACATGACTAGTAAGTTATAAAACTTGAACTAGATCCCAGATCTTCAGATTCAGGGTCTAGTACTCTTTCTGTTACACCACCACTGCCCAGGAACAAATGTAGATATTATAACCAGCATGTATACATTGACCATTCCTGGTCTTTGTAAAAGGTTGTAAAATTAAATTACCCCCAAAGCTATCTGCCTGATTTTATTGATAAATGAAATTTGTTGCACCCTCTATAAAGGTTTTTTATGGTTTAAGGTGATTAGAAGTATTACCTAACTCTATATAACCTGGTTTTTAAAAATGTCTTTAAATCAATAATTGAATTTGTGACTAGGATTAGTTGCTTATATCTGGGCAGAAAGAAATAGTGAGTCTTGAGAAATTATGGTGGGTAGCTAGGCAAAGTAGAGCCACTTTTTTGGCTTTTGGAAAATGGTCACTAGACTTCAGGTCAACAAAAAATAGGGCTTTAAGTCACCATTACTCAGACAAAATGTGAGTGCATACATGTGTGTATGTGTGTGTAACTGATTTGCTGTGTTGGATGAGACTATTTGCTAAAAACCAGTCCTTATATCCAAGAAGGAATGAATGTACCTCTCACCTCAAAACAAAGCTATGAATATTCTTCTCTTAATTGGGCCAATCATTGATCAAAAATTACTGACAACCCTGAGAGCTTCTGCTGATATTAGTGATAATAGCTCATTACCATCAATAATTCAGATTTATAGGTGATGTACATGCATTTGATCCTCACAGCAACTCCGGGGGTAGGTTCTGTTATCTCTTATTTTACAGATTAGGAAACTCAGTCAGAGAAAAATTAAGTAACTTGTTCAGGATCACATATGTAGTCATTATCTGAAGTAGAATTCAGCCTAGATCTTTCTGACAAGCATTCTATCTCCTGCGTCCCACTGCCTCTATTTGTGATTTCATCAGTATGTTGAACTCCTGTTGTATGTTTGAAATCTCTCAGTGATCCTTGACTCTTCACTCTTTCCCACCCCACATTCCAATCAATTACCAAATCTTTTTTCTTTTCCTTCCTTCTTTCCTTCCTTCCTTCCTTCCTCTCTCTCTCTTTCTTTCTATCTCTGTTTCTCTCTCTTTTTCTCACTCTCTTTTCTCCTTCTTTCCTTCCTT